>NC_042963.1:39019651-39377984 GCF_901001165.1 Salmo trutta
CCACACCGCCTTTTATAATGACAGGTCACGTGGGTACAGTTTGGGCCTGTTCTTTCCCTCTGTGGAAAGGTGAGAATCTCACGAACACGTGACGCCCACAGGCCTCACAACACTCGTCTGAAGGTCCCCCTTACCAGTTTAAAAAATGAATGGAAGTATATATGGAGACTGTTTAGTGCCAAAAAGATTACAAAAAAAAGATATAGGTATAGGACAGACACTTCAGAACCAACTTTCTTTAGATTTTTTTGGGGGGACTTCCTGTTGTTCCATGTTGTGAATCTGTTATTCAATGCGTTTGTATTGGCTAATAGCAGTAAGGGCCCCCCAAAAACGTTTTTGTTAATTGTTTTAAATATTTTTATATTTTAATACTTCAAGGGGACTTAAAATTCAAAATCAAATAGCAAAATGATCCTTGGTATGGCCTTCTTAAATCAATTCCATATAGCTTAGTAGAAGCCCCCTCCACGGGCTTAGACGGGGCTTAGAATCTTATAAGTTAATTAGGCCTACAGTTATTCTCATTCACAACAACCTGCTACACTTGTGAGAAACACATTTTGTTTTATTTCATAACCATCATTTACAAGTTTTTTTTATTGTCTTTTGTTTAGAGTGCTCCATGTGAGCAATGAGGATGTGCCTGGTTTCTCTATCCTGTTAATGTTAAGTGATTGCGCGTGCCTGGGCACGCATAGAAGGACCTGGCTTGCTGCAAGGAAATGTAGGGAAGTCAACAAAGCCAGTTTTTTTTTTACATCCATTGTGAATGATAATATAGCCTATTAAAACTATAGTTCCTCACAGTAGGCTATTTGAAAAATATTTTCAACAATCTCCCCATCAATAATCACCAAGCCTCAGCGTGAAAGAGCAAAATATCATGATCTGATGATCCCATATATCCAGTGGAAACATCATAAAATACAGACTTTGTAAGTGACAGGTTTGCGATTTCCACATACCTTGAGAAGTATTCCACCACTAGCAGGTAGGTGGTGCTTTTTAGAGTGAACAAGTACTCTCCCAGTCTTTGCCAGGGTCTTTCAGGAAGTTGTGAAGGTATGAGTGGTTCTGTGTGGTTTGTGCACTCTTTGATGCATGTCCTGCAGTTAAGCACAAGTTTGTTCAGTTGCTGGCTTAGTCCAGGCCACCACACTGCCTGTTGTGTGCGTTCTCTGAATACATTGTGACTCCTATTTTCCACATCTTCAATGTAAGCCTAGAAGACGGAGTGTGCCCTCAGGCCTGGAGGGAGGCAAAGGTCATTCTGCTACCTCAAAATAGCAAAGAACCCTTTAATGGTTCAAACAGCTGACCAATCAGCCTGTTACTGGTGCTTAGCAAACTTTAGGAAAAAAATCTTTTTCGACCAAATACCATGCCATTTTACAGAAAACAAATTAACAACAGACTTTCAGCACGCTTATAGGAAAGGGCACTCAACATGCTCGGCACTGACACAAATGACTAATGATTGTCTGAAAGAAATTGATAATAAGAAGATTGTGGGAGCTTTTTGTTAGACTTCAGTGCAGCTTTCATTTCATTGATCATAACATATTTCTGAAAAACTCTGCCTTATCATGGATTGAGAGTTACCTATCCAATAGAACACAGAGGGTTTTCTGTTTTTACTAATGACCTTATACTGACCTTGAATAAAGCCTGTGTGTCCATGCATGCTGACGTATACATGTCGGCTGCAACAGTAAAATAAATAACTCACACCCTTAACATAGAGGTCCAGCCAGTTTTAGAATAGGTAGCAATAGGCTGGTGCTAAATATTTCAAAAAACGAAAAGGATCATTTTTGGAACAAATCACTCACTCATTCCCTAAACCTCATCTGGAACAATTACTGAATAATGTGGCGATTGAGCAAGTTGAGGAGACTAAACTGCTTTGTGTTACCCTAGATAGCAAGCTAACATGGTCAAAACATATAGACTCAATGGTTACTAAAATGGTAAGAGGTCTGTCCATGATAAGGCATTGCTCTCCTTTCTTGACATCTCAGTCAGACACACAGGTTTTACAGACCTAGTTTTGTCGCACCTGGACTACAGTCCAGTTGTGTGGTCGGGTGCGTCAGAGAAGGACATAGACAAATTGCAGTTGGTCCAGAACAGAGCAGAACAGACGTGCATGGAGGATGAATGTCAATCGCATGTCAGTCTCTCCTGGCTCAAAGTTGAGAAGAGATTGACTGCATCACTATTGCTCTTTGTGTGAGGTGTGGATGTGTTGAAGGTACCGAGCTGTCTGTTCAAGCAGTTGGCACACAGTTCGGACACTTATTGGTATCACACAAGACATGTAACCAGAGGTCTCTTCACAGTCCGCAGGTCCAGAACAGAGGATTGGTAACACAGTATTAAATAGAGCCATGATTAAATGGAACTCTCTGCCACCCCAGGTAACTCAAAAAACAGATAACCAGTCTTACGGCACAACAGAAGAGACACACAGACATTTTTATGCATTTTGTATTGTATTATGCATGTGATATGTGGTTGGTATACGACTGTGAATAAAATCAAATTATATTGGTCACATACACATGGTTAGCAGATGTTAATGCGAGTGTAGCGAAATGCTTGTGCTTCTAGTTCCGACAATGCAGTAATATCTAACAAGTAATCTAACAATTTCACAACAACTACCTCATACACACAAAAGTCAAGGGATGAATAAGAATATGTACATATAAATAAATGGATGAGCGATGGCCGTGCGGCATAGGCAAGATGCAGTGGATGGTAGAGAATACACTACATACATATGAGATGAGTAATGTAGGATATGTAAACATCATTAAAGTGCCGTTATTTAAAGTGACAAGTGATACCATTATTAAATCCATTTATTAAAGTGGCCAGAGATTTGAGTCTGTATGTTGGCAGCAGCCTCTCTATGTTAGTGATGGCTGTTTAACAGTCTGATGGCCTTGAGATAGAAGCTGTTTTTCAGTCTCTCGGTCCCAGCTTTGATGCACCTGTACTGACCTCGCCTTCTGGATGATAGCAGGGTGAACAGGCAGTGGCTCGGGTGGTTGTTGTCCTTGATGATCTTTTTGGTCTTCCTGTGACATCGGGTGCTGTAAGTGTTCTGGAGGGAAGGTATTTTGCCCCCGGTGATGCGTTGTGCAGACCGCACTACCCTCTGGAGAGCCTTGCAGTTGAGGGCGGTGCAGTTGCCGTACCAGGCGGTGATACAGCCTGACAGGATGCTCTCGATTGTGCATTTGTAACAGTTTGCGAGTGCTTTAGGTGACGAGCCAAATTTCTTCACCTTCCTGAGGTTGAAGAGGCACTATTGTGATTGCGCCTTTTCACCACGCTGTCTGTGTCGGTGGACCATTTCAGTTTGTCCGTGATGTGTATGCCGAGGAACTTAAAACGTTCTACCTTCTCCACTACTGTCCTGTCGATGTGGATGGGGTGTGCTTCCTCTGCTGTTTCCTGAAGTCCACGATCATCTCCTTTGTTTTGTTGACGTTGAGTAAGAGGTATTTTCCTGACACCACACTCCGAGGGCCCTCACCTCCTCCCTGTAAGCCGTCTCATCGTTGTTGGTAATCAAGCCTACCACTGTAGTGTCGTCTGCAAACTTGATGATTGAGTTGGAGGAGTGCATGGCCACGAAGTCATGGGTGATGCTCTGAGGAAGCGGCTAGGGATGCCATCTGTGTCGGACAGCCTTGCAAGGGTTAACATGTTTAAATGTTTACTCACGTTGGCCACGGAGAAGGAGAGCCCACAGGCTTTGGTAGCAGGCCGTGTCAGTGGTACTGTATTGTCCTCAAAGCAAGCAAAGAAGTTGTTTAATTTGTCTGGGAGCAAGACGGGTTTTCTTTTTGTAATCTGTGATTGACTGAAGACCCTGCCACACACGTCTCGTGTTTGAGCCATTGAATTGCGACTTTACTTTGTCTCTATACTGATGCTTTGCTTGTTTAATTGCCTTACGGAGGGAATAGCTGCACTGTTTGTATTCGGTCATGTCTCCAGTCGCCTTGCCATGATTAAAAGCGGTGGTTCGCGCTTTCAGTACAAGATGGCGCCGACAGAGATGGTCACCTCTCTTCAGGTCCTTAGGAAACTATGCAGTTATTTGTTTTTATGTATTATTTCTTACATTGTTAGCCCAGAAAATCTCAAGTGTTATTACATAGAGCCAGGAAGAACTATTGAATAAAAAGCGATGTCAACTTACCAACATTACGACCAGGAATAAGTCTTTCCCAAAGCTGATCCTTTGTTCAGACCTCCACCCTGGACATGGGATCTTATCCCAGAGGCTGACCCAAAACAACGCGGTCACTGCAAGAGAGGCAGACGGAGCGGCCTACTGGTCAGACTCAGAAGGTGAGCACACCATCCACCGCTTCCGTGCATATTACTCGCCAATGTCCAATCTCTAGACCACAAGGTGGACAAAATTAGGGCACGAGTTGCCTTCCAGAGAGACATCAGAGATTGTAACATTCTCTGTTTCATGGAAACATGGCTCACTCGGGATATGTTGTCAGAGGCTGTACAGCCACCCGGTTTCTTCATGCATCACGCCGACAGAAACAAACATCTCTCTGGTAAGAAGAAGGGCGGGGGTGTATGCCTTATGATTAACGGTTCATGGTGTAATCACAACAACATACAGAAACTCAAGTCCTTTTGTTCACCTGACCTAGAATTCCTTACAATCAAATGCCGACCGCATTATCTTCCAAGAGAATTCTCTTTGATTATAGTCACAGCCGTGTATATCCCCCCCTCCCCCCAAGCAGATACCTCATCGGCCCTGAAAGAACTTCACTGTGTAAACTGGAAACCATACATCCTGAGGCTGCATTTATTGTAGCTGGGGATTTTAACAAAGCTAACCTGAGAACAAGACTTCCTAAATTCTATCAGCATATCGAATGCGCGACACAAGCTGGTAGCATTCTGGATCATTGCTCCTCTAACTTCCGTGATGCATACAAAGCCCTCCCCCGTCCTGCCTTCGGCAAATCTGACCATGACTCCAATTTGGTGCCCTCAGCCTATAGACAGAAACTAAAACAGGAAAACGCCCATGCTCAGGTCCATCCAACGCTGGTCTGACCAATTGGATTCCATGCTTCAATATTGCTTCGATCACGTGGACTGGGATATGTTCCGGATAGCCTCAGACAATAACATTGATGTATATGCTGACTCGGTGAGTGAGTTTATAAGCAAGTACATCGGAGATGTCGTACCCACTGTGACTAAAACCTTTCCTAACCAGAAACCGTGGATCGATGGTAGCATCCACGCAATTATGGGGTTGTCTCGCCTGGCTATCTTGAGATGAATGCACTAGCTATGGGTCGCTCTGGATGGGAGCGTCTGCTAAATGACTAAATTGTCATGTAAATATAGTGCTATGTATATTTACATTGTCTTCAAAAAGTGATCAAACCCCTTGACTTATTTCCCCCCAAAAAACGTGTTACAGCCTGAATTCTAAATGGATTAAATTGATACTTTTCTCACTCATCTACACACAATACCCCATAATGACAAAGTGAAAACATGTTTTCAGAAATATTTGCAAATATATTGAAAATTAAATACAGAAATACCTCATTGACAAGAACTCACATTCCTGAGTCAATACTTTGTTGAAGTACCTTTGGCAGTGATTATGGCTGTTAGTCTTTCTGGGTAAATCTCTGGATTGTGCAACATTTGCCCATAATTATTTTCAAAATTCTTCAAGCTCTGTCAAATTGGTTGTTGATCATTGCTAAACAATCATTTTCATGTCTTGCCATCGATTTTCAAGTAGACTCAAGTCAAAACTGTAACTAGGCCACTGTCTTCTTGGTATAAGCAACTCTAGTGTAGATTTGGCCTTTTAGGTCATTGTCCCACTGAAAGGTGAATTAATCTCCCAGTGTCTGGTGGAAAGCAGACTGAACCAGGTTTTCCTGTAGGATTTTGCCTGTGCTTAGCTCCATTACGTTTATTTTTTATCCTGAAATGATTACAAGCATACCATAATATGATGCAGCCCCCACTTTGCTTGAAAATATGGAGTGATGTATTTTACTGGATTTGCCCCAAACATAACACTTTGTAATCAGGACAAATTTGATCGCTTTGCCACATTTCTTTGCAGTACTACTTTAGTGCCTTGTTGCATGTTTTGGAATATTTTAATTCTGTAGAGGCTTAAAGTCATCATTGGCCTCATGATGAAATCCATGAGCGGTTTCCTTCCTCTCCGGCAACTGAGTTAAGAAGGGTGCCTGTAACTTTGTAGGGACTGAGTGCATTGATACACCATCCAAAGTATAATTAATAACTTCACCATGCTCAAAGGGCAATTCAATGTCTGTTTTTTTTCTACCAATAGGTGTCCTTTTTTATGAGGCATTGGAAAACCTCTCTGGTGTTTGTGGTTGAAATTCACTGCTTTTTATTTTTTACCTTTATTTAACTAGGCAAGTCAGATAAGAACAAATTCTTATTTTCAATGACGGTCTAGGAACAGTGGGTTAATTGCCTTGTTCAGGGGCAGAACGACAGATTTTTACCTTGTCAGCTCAGGGATTTGATCTAGCAACCTTTCGATTATTAGTCCAACGCTCTAACCACTAGGCTACCTGTCGCCCCAGGTAGCCTAGGTATCTTACAGATAATTGTATGCGTGGGGTAGAGATGAGGTAGTCATTCAAAAATCATGTTTAACACTATTATTGCACTTAGAGTCCATGCAACCTATGTAACTTAAGCTCATTTTTACTCCTGAAATTATTTGGCTTGCCATAACAAAGGGGTTGAATAGTTATTGACTAAAGACAATTCAGCTTTACATTTTTTATTAATTTGTAAAAATAATTCCACTTTGACATTATGTGGTATTGTGTGTAGGCCAGTGACAAAAACCTTTATTTTATTAATTTTAAATTCAGGGTATAACAAAACAAGTGTAAAAAGTGAGGGGGTGTGAATACTTTCTGAAGGTATTGTATGTATATTATGCATTTTATTTGAGTTGTTTCCTGTTTGGACCCCAGGAAGAGTTGTCACTGCCTCAACAGCAGCTAAGTGGGGGTCCTAATAAATACTAAATAATTATGTTCCGGCACCCTGACAAAAGTTTCCTACCTTTGCCCTAGATCCGGCACCCTGACAAAAGTTTCCTATATTTGCCCTAAACTAAGCAGCATTTGGGGTTTTGACATAAAGGAAATAAGCCTTTCCAGAGGTAACACTACCCTCTATTGGCCAATCAGAGCTACTTCAAGCAGAAAGCAGTTCACCAAAATGCTGCACTCTGACCATAGACCGTAGTCTTTGACCTTATATAATCAAAATGTAAGATGAACTTGTAAGAATAACTTGAAACAAAGGATCTTTTCACAGAGGTTGACGTCATTCTAATGATAGAAAGCTGATGACTAATGGATCCCATTAACAGAGATTAGCTTTAAGATCCAGTTTTTATTAATAATATATATCCTTATTTGTCTGATGACAGTTGATAAAAACAATATACAAAGAAAAATATTGAATATCCATTTGACACATTTTCACACTCTTCATGCCCCCTAATAAAATAATGAATTCCTTTTAACTTAGAAAGTTCATACTGTACAAATTAAGAATCAACACAGAAAGGAATCCATGTAAAATGTCTATTCTGGGTACTTCCACTCTAGAGTCCTCCTGGGTCCTCCTTGGCTTGGTCCCAGATCAGTTTGTGCTCTTGCCATACTCCATTACTGTCATTGTCAAGCCAAACATGACAAGTCCACAAGGAGTTGGCAGGACAGCAGAAACAGACTGGCACCTAGGCTAGGTCCTCTTACGATGCTGGTTCTTCTGATGGCGGCTATCCTATCTGTCCTATCTGTTGACCGAGGGAGGTCCTCTATCTGTCCCCTGTGGTGGAGTTGACGTAGTCAGGGGCGTTGTCATCCGTCATGGGGAACACCCAGGTGTTGCCATTGGTGGGGCCGCAACAGGTGGAGCTGCATGTGGGATTACAAGTGGCTGTGAGTCGGTGCAGGTACTCTGCGTGGACAGGCTTGTGGCTTTGCAGCACCCGGATAGCCTCGTCGATATTGAACCACTTCCGTTTCCTACCTGAAAGACGTACAGCAGAGAGAAAAGGTCAGAGGGCTGTATTAATAACCTCTTAAACTGCTGCCCTCTAGTGGCACTTTCTAAACGACACATTATTGTATACTACCCTCAAAGTACATGTCAGTATAAAAAACAACCTACAAATACATGCGTTGTGCTCTGTGTGTGTGTGTGTGTGTGTGTGTGTGTGTGTGTGTGTGTGTGTGTGTGTGTGGGGGGGGGGGGGGGGGGGGGGGTAAACAAACAAAAATTGTATTTTCCTCATAAAGACACAGATATTTTAAAAGCGCCGGGCTTGAGCAAAGTGCCATGCTTTAATTTTCCGTGGATGATATACAGTGCTTTCAGAAAGTATTCACACCCCTAAACTTTTAACACATTTTGTTGTGTGTTACAAAGTGGGATTAAAATGTATTTGTCATTTATTGTCAACAATCTACACAAAATGTGACATTTTATTTAAATAAAATACTAATATATCTTGATTAGATAAGTATTCAACCCCCTGAGTCAATACATGTTCGAATCACATTGGGCAGTGATTATAGCTGAGAGTATTCCTTGGTAAGTCTAAGAGCATTGCACATCTGGATTTTACAATATTTGCTAAATATTCTTTTAAAGAAATTCAAGTTCTGTCAAGTTGGTTGTTGATCATTGCTAGACAGTCATTTTCAAGTCTTGCCATAGTTTATCCAGCCCATTTAAGCCAAAACTGTAACTTGGCCACTCAGGAACACTCAATGTAGTCTTGGTAAGAAACTCCAGTGTATATTTGGCCTAGAGGTTTAGGTTATTGTTCTGCTGAAAGGTGAATTTGTCTCCCAGTGTCTGTTGGGAAGCAGATTGAACCAAGTTTTCCTCTAGGATTTTTCCTGTACTTAGCTCTGTTCCATTTATTTTCTTCCTAAAAAACTCCCTAGTCCTTGCAGATGACAAGCCTACCCATAACATGATGTAGCCACCACCATGCTTGAAAATATGAAGAGTGGTACTCAGTGATGTGTTGTGTTGGATTTGCACAGAGTGAGCAAATGTTTAGTGATTTGTTAA
The DNA here is from genome assembly GCF_901001165.1 of Salmo trutta. Classification (NCBI taxonomy): domain Eukaryota; kingdom Metazoa; phylum Chordata; class Actinopteri; order Salmoniformes; family Salmonidae; genus Salmo; species Salmo trutta. The sequence goes on from NC_042963.1 coordinate 39,028,832, forward strand.
GCACATTTTTACTCCTGAGCTTAGACTTGCCATAACAAAAGGGTTGAATACTTATTGACTCAAGACATTTCAGCTTATAATTTATTCATTTGTAAACATTTCTAAAAACACAATTCCACATTGTGTTTAGATCAGTGATGCAACATCTCAATTTAATCACTTTTAAACTCAGGCTTTAGCACAACAAAATGTGGATAGATAAGGGTTGTGAATACTTTCTGAAGGCATATGAGGAGAAAGCTGAAGTCTCTGTCCATTGATGTAAATATATCCCCTGTCTGATTCCCAGTTCATCCACTAGATAGCAATAGGAGATCACATGACATCTCTTGGCCACCATTTGCGTCTGGTTTGGGTCGTGAGTCACTGTGCCAAAATGGCTGAACGGATTTTCAAGCCTGACATCTTAAAATGACCTTAGCAATCAGGGCTTTCAAGTTATGGAGTTTGCTTTTTTAAAATAAGACACAGACAGGTGAGGAAACTTCAAACTTCTTTTTTCCATTCACTTTCCCTATTGTAAACAATGCGCTAGATCAATGGCGCATGTGGAGGATGTATACAAGGATATTCTTATGACATTGACAGCAGTAAGATTTGAGTTAGATTTCCAAAAAGGACTGCAGCTTTCAAATGTCATCGCCGGACCCTGTACCGGGTCCAAAACAACCACTCAGAGTTTAGCATGTTAACAGAGTAATAGGATCTAAAAACTGATTCTCATCAGATGCATACAACGATTCTCAGTTTTTGTAATAAGCCAACAATGATTACTGTTTGTTTTTCCCTGACTGCCTGAATGTACATTACATTGTATTAGGAACTAATCAAAACTTTCCTTAAAGTAGGTCTTTGTTACTGTAACGGATGCATGTGACATTCAGAAAGTGTTTTTACTTATCTGCTTTTGTTGGACTTCCCAATTAGCATATCAACATAAACACTGGCTAAACCTCTGTACGCAGCTACACATTTTCCCCACCCCTTCACACCAACCAGCTCCGAAATACTGAAAAATGTAACACCACTGAATGTTGAGAACTTTACCCATAGTATAACTGGACATTTCTGTCATTTATCCTGTGGTGTTTATGAAGCTTCCCACCTAAGCCTCAGTATAAAGATTTCCCATAAAAAACATTGTCTGGTTAACTGTCAGTTAACATTATTTATGGCTTCCAAATGCTAGCCATATTTTATCATTCAAGTATTTTGTAAAAGGCATTCAAAAGTGCCCTCTGACATTAAAAGGGGTTAATGAGGGGGGCGTAGCGGTGTGTGTGTGTGTGTGTGGGGGGGGGGGGGGTTCACTAACCACTGATGTACTCCACTTGTAAGACAAGCCCACAAATGTAGAGCCTGACCAGGCATAGTCATGGGCCTTGTAAAAGGCAAGAGAGGACAGAGGGAGGGAGGGGGCGACAGTGCGGGTAGTGATGAAGACTGGAAAACAACTGTGCACAGCAAACATGCATGCCCCTTGTGAAGGCCTGAATTCTATTTATATGGGTGAAGGGAATGAAAGACCAGCACTTTTTTCAGAACCGGCTACAAATAGTTCACGTTTTGAGTTACAGGGTCCCTTGTCAAACGTTATATTTTAAACACCTGCTACCACATCCTAAACCAGTTATGGTGATAATTTCTGGGATCTAGTCCACGTCTTAACATGTAGAAAGTGTCTAGTTAGCGAAGACAGTTCGGTGTTTTCTACCATACAATATTTACTTGACACTAATTTGCACAGATACCACATATTTTAGTTACAGAACATGGAAAATGTCTTCATGTAAATATTAGACAAACAAATGTACAAGTAACTTATTCAAAACAAAATTTGTCCAGTTTCATCTCATAATTTTGTCATGACGTTGCCCTCTTTGGGTATAGCGAGCACAGTTGACCCCCTCCCCCTGCACCTCCCCCTGCACTTCTTCACCATCTCCCTCTGTCTCCTGCACCCAGAAGGGGTCGTAAATTCCTAAGAAAATGTCCCACCTCATGGCCACAGTATAAAGAGACAGAGTGTTTTCATGGAGAGACAAAGGAATTCTTCCACCTTACAGGACGGGAGAATCGAACGATATTTATGTTCTGGAGAAGGTATAAAAGATCGGTGAAGAATCCAGCTACGAACTGGTCCGTTTGGTACAATTTTGTGAAACTCAGAGACAATACGGCCATATTACCATAATAATGTTTATATACCAGCCTCAGCTATGAGACTTACATCTAAATGGTTGTATAAAATTAATGAATAAGGACAAAGCTATTTGGAATATGTTGGGATGCTTGTAAGATGTTAATGTGTATTTTCTTTTTAAAGTTTTACCAAGTCATCGGCACACCCCCATGAACAGACGAGACCTGGCGTCATGAGACAGCCTTTTTCTGTCATTCCGAATAAAACCCCCACCCAGGGTTTCTATCACTAGACCAAGCCTCCACTCCATTACGAGTTGGCTAATAGGTTTTACCATGCATATCTCTACTGAACTTAAACCATACCACGTGGTTAAACTATTAGACTATCAATACAGAATAAGAACAAGTCTTTGACATTAATTACTAGTCTGCAGCTAGGAATTCGGTATCATTGAACGCGAAGACCGCCGGAAACATCTGTCCTATAATGACATTAATGAATGTCACTTTGAAATATCCATTCTAACCGAGAGAGAGAGAGAGAACGCAAGGACAAAACTCTCCAACAGAACAGAACTTTTCAACAAAGATCCCGACGACACACTGAGCGTAAATATATATATTGATTGCAATTGTTCCCGAATGAGTGAGCGTTCATGTGCAAAGGATTAGCATTTCAATTGTTAATATTTATCAACTCTGTAGTGCCTTCTCAGCTGACCCCACCCCCCTTTTGTCTAACAAGCCGCTATGCCGGTTTAGCCCACTAGTGCACATTCCTCTACCATTTCTTTGTAACGATACCTACTGTTTGTATGCCTTTCTGTGAATTATTTAGTTTAGTAAATAAATTATTTTAAGACAATTGATGCATGGATGACTCATAGTGAAGACTGGGTTCGTGCAGATAAGCAACAATTTACGACGTTTGGAATGAGACTGACTGAGGTAAACGAATACATCATTAATCAGAGGACTCATGGATCAGATATTATAATATCTGAAAGTTATATTAGGAAAATTATAACTTTGTAATCTGAATATTTTCCTTGGTGCCCCGACCTTTTAGTTAATTACAGTTACACGATTAATCAGTTTAATCGCGTAATAATAATTACAGAGAGTTATTTGATAAACATGTCTTCAAGTTAATGATGCCAAAGACACGACAATTTGATACACACTTTTCTTTATGCAAACTAAGTATCAAAACACAAGTGGACATGAAATACTGTTTTTTCAAACCATTCTTCAAATGCAACCATTTTATTTAGACATCCAGCAATATGCTGACATTACTGAAGATCAACAGGTGTTTGACATAGAGGTGATGATGGTGTGAAAACAACTGACAGCATTTTTTCAGTCAATATATCCAGTAGGTCAGAGTTCAGGTGGCTAGGGACGTATTACTGTAGACATGGATGTGTCCCTCGGTCAGTATCTCAAGTGACAACAGAGACCATCTGTCAGTCTGTCTGCTTGCTCCTCTCTCAGTTTTTACAAGCTGTCTCCTGCCAACTAAAGTGGGGTCAGCCTCTATACGAGTCATTTTAACTCCTTAAACGTAATGGCAAAATGTAGATTTCCGCCTAAATAGACCTACCCAAAAGTAACTGCTATTCATGTGTAATTACATGATTCTGACATGCAAACACTTGGTATATTTGGAAAGACGACGTCCGGAAGATTATGAGGAAATTATCAGAAGATAGGAGTTACATAGTTCAGAATACACAAGATCAAGCACAAACAACATTTTATTTTGAATGTAATCTTTCATTGACAAGCTATAAGTGAATTATTGATGCCCAGAGCTAGAAACACTCTGAGATGGCTTCCACAACATGTGACCAAGATCAGAAAAAAAGGGATTGATAGACCTAACAACTAGAAATAGGCAGATGTTTTAGGATCTTTCCAAGTGTCTCTAAACCTCTCCAAAGTGGCATATGTCTGTAAATTATATTCTAGTGCTATTAGACATTTGCAATCCCTAAATGCAATTTGTTCAGTATAAAAAGACAATTTCTACCATATTAAACTCACTCAAACATTGTGGTGGTGTTATGTGGTATCCAGGGTACATTCAAGTGTCCTTTCAACCTCTCCAAAGCGGTAATTGCACAGTTTTTGCACACTGGATGTGCCTAAATGTTATTGTTCACTATAAAAACGAAGTTTCTACAACACCAACCTCTCTCAAACATTGTGGTGGTGTCGGGGGACATACAGGGGATATCCAAGTGTTTTTTCTACTTCTCCAAAGTGCCAGAATGTTTACCCTAGGCATATCCATTGTGTTAATCCCATATACAAATGAACTGTTTACAAAAACAATATAGAAGCAGATATACATAAAAAAATATATACAATTTCTTATCAAACACAAACTTGGTTACACATGTGTCCTTCACTAAAAAAAGGTACAGAAATAGAAATAAGCTGAAATATTTCCAAATGGCATTCATATTCGTTTTACATCCCAGGTGTAGATGATTAGATTTCGCTTTCACCGTAGCTTGTGCATGTAGTGAAAGTCTTTGAAGCGGTCCCTCTCTGCCTGGAAACAAAAAGCCAACTGGCATTTCGGACAGAAGATCTGGCATTTCCCCCTTTTCCCCCAGTGTTTTGTGCAATGCTTGCAGTTCTTCCTTTTTGTTTTTTGGCATGTGTGTTGGATAGTGGTGCTCACCTTGAGTGGGGGGGGGGGTCTTGTGATGATTGTGAAGTTGCTTTGGGCCCCCAATTCAGCCATTTCCAACACCAGCTGCTCTCGGAAGGCCAACTGGGAGAGGGGTTTGACCTTTTGCTTTGGCCATCTGCTTGTGGAGAATGAAAGCATTTACTGTAGCAATGTCCACAACGTGGTAAATATAAGTCTTAAACCACTTCCTGGTCTTGTGGAGGACCTGGTAGTAGTTTATCAGAGCATCAGATTGGTTGACACCCCCCATGCTGGCATTGTAGTCCTTCACAGAAACAGGAATGGATACATTCTTCCTTTTTCACTCTCCTTGCTGTGTGGTGAGCATGGTTGTTTCCTTAGAGTCTTTCCATTTCACAAAAAACTGCTTGTTTGTCCTGATCCAACGTATGGTCCCCCTCTCCGCTGTCTTTGTCATGTTGCTTACCTTGGTCTTGGGGAAACCGATTCTGTTAGGACGAATGGTGCCACAAGCCCCCATTTTCATTTTGAAGAGGTCTATGAAAAGTGGATGTAGAACCATCAGACGGGGTGATTGGCATCGCAGTGAAGACCTTGACTGGCAGGGGCGCTTGCTAGGGAGGGGTGGCTCTCAAACGTCATCAAAATCCTCTGCGGTGAATAAAATAAAGGGATATATATATTCTTGTATGACACACATAATTACAGTTGACTAAATTTACAAAACAACATTACTGTAAAGTAAAAACACCAAGCCTAAACTTTATCTGTACAGTGACTGACATAGAAGGTGTGAAGTACACACACAATGCAAACAGTAACACCTTGGAGACAAAGGCAGAGGTGAGAACCACAAATAAACAACGGCCATGAGAGTGTAGTAGCCTCTCCAAAGTTACAAGGATGAAACGTAGAACAGCAAACAGTGAACTAATATGAAGCATAGACAATAACTACTTTGGAATTATATAACATATAAATTACTTGTTACATAGGCCTATGTAAACTAAATCCAAAGGATAAAAAGCAGACAACTTACATATAGTAAATTTGCTTTATAGAGTCATGAAAATAATTTACTTATAGATCTAAAAGTGGATCCAATCCTTCTCGAAAGCAATATTTGTCGGCCGAGTCGAAATCCTCATTGATGCACGTTGCTTACACTTTGCTTGATTTTTAAAAATAAATAAACAAATACCCTATCATCTATTCTAACAAAATATAATAAAATATATATATATATGTTTTTAAATAACATCCTACTCCACTATTTAAATCTACTTAGTCATACCTCAGGCCAACAACCTGAAAGGATGTGACACCAACACTTAACACACCCTGCAACCCTTCTGATGTCAAGTCTCACACACCCAAATACCTCTCTGCAGCTGCCACCACAACCTCAATTTTCTGCGACTTACATTCCATCCCTGCAGTACAGTTGATGACCATTGCTATAAATGCTAAAAATCAAATCTTACTGAAACATATATTACTTGTTGGCCGATCCCTCTGTACTGGTACAGATCTACTACACACACACACCACTCCTCTCAGGATCCCTCCCCCTTGACCCATCTTCCTCTACTTTCTTCACTGTCTCAGCATGACAACTTCTGCACTACTCTAACCCTGGAAACCTCAACCTGCCTCTCTCGCACAGGACATTTCTGATCCCCAGCCCCATAGGCACCCCTACAATTAACACACTTTCCCCAATGCTACACATTCCTTTGTCAGATTCACCGTCTGAAGGCACTGTACAGTCGTAATATGAAAGTGTTACATTTCTTTCCCCTATTAATAACATTGGACAAATTACATAAATGCATTGTAATTTTACTTATCTAAAGAATACATTTTTTGATACAACATGAGTACTATGCATGAACCCCCCAAAGAGCCACTTCAACTTACAAACTCCAAGCAGTATTCATGCTTTTGTCTTTTCATGATACAAATTCTCTTCAAAAGGATTCTTACATGAACCTGACTTTGATACACTCTCTATGAATGGAATTAGCAAATATCATCTGATGATTTTCGTTAAGTACCCAGGAGTCAAACCAACAGTCCTCAAACCTCATTTCACGGCCCTGACTGCTTAGGAGATCAAAACCTTTTTGTTTAATGAGGCACACATGTGTTTGTGTGTTCCAATGTTTTGATGTCAACATCACAGACTGGGAGAGTGAAAGGGGCCCGGGGTGTGAGAGAGACGTAGCTGCGTAGGTGTAGTAAGAAAAGGTTGATTGTCTAAATTTCTCAGAAGTTCCCAGCTTCCCACCAATTGTGTCAGAGAGGAAATGCTTAGACAAAAGACGTGCATAAAGGTCTAAAGAGATGTGGGAAAATAGTGTTCCCTAACCAGATATCTTCATGTACAGTGCCATACAACTCTCCTTCTGTGGCCTCCAACTGCTCTTAAATGCTAGCAAAACCAAATGCATGCTTTTCAAACGTTCGCTGCCCACACCTGCCCGCCCGACTAGCATCACTACTCTGGACGGTTCTGACCTAGAATACGTGGACAACTACAAATACCTAGGTGTCTTGCTAGACTGTAAACTCTCCTTCCAGACTCATATCAAACATCTCCAATCCAAAATCAAATCTAGAATCGGCTTTCTATTTCGCAACAAAGCCTCCTTCACTCACGCCGCCAAACATACCCTCGTAAAACTGACCATCCTACCGATCCTCGACTTTGGCGATGTCATTTACAAAATAGCTTCCAATACTCTACTCAGCAAATTGGATGTAGTCTATCACAGTGCCATCGTTTTGTTACCAAAGCACCTTATACCACCCACCACTGCGACCTATATGCTCTAGTCGGCTGGCCCTCGCTACATATTCGTCGCCAGACCCACTGGCTACAGGTCATCTATAAGTCTATGCTAGGTAAAGCTCCGCCTTATCTCAGTTCACTGGTCACGATAACAACACCCACCCGTAGCACGCGCTCAAGCAGGTATATCTCACTGGTCATCCCCAAAGCCAACACTTCCTTTGGCCGCCTTTCCTTCCAGTTCTCTGATGCCAGTGACTGGAACGAATTGCAAAAATTGCTGAAGCCGAAGACTTATATTTCCCTCACTAACTTTAAACATCAGCTTTCTGAGCAGCTAACCGATCGCTGCAGTTGTACATAGTCCATCTGCAAATAGCCCACCCAATCTACCTACCTCATCCCCATATTGGTTTTTATTTACTTTGCTGCTTTTTTGCACACCAGTAGCACTACTTACACACCATCATCTGCTCATCATCATCTGCTCATCTATCACTCCAGTGTTAATCTGCTAAATTGTAATTACTTTGCTACTATGGCCTATTTATTGCCATACCTCCTCATACCATTTGCACACACTGTATATAGACTTTCTTTTTTTTCTACTGTGTTATTGACTGTAAGCTTGTTTATTCCATGTTTAACTCTGTGTTGTTGTTTGTGTCGCACTGCTTTGCTTTATCTTGGCCAGGTCGCAGTTGTAAATGAGAACTTGTTCTCAACTAGCTTACCTGGTTAAATAAAGGTGAAATAAAAAATAAAAAACAGTAGAAGTTCCCTAACCAGATGTCTTCATGTACAGTAGAAGTTCCCTAACCAGATGTCTTCATGTACAGTAGAAGTTCCCTAACCAGATGTCTTCATGTACAGTAGAAGTTCCCTAACCAGATGTCTTCATGTACAGTAGAAGTTCCCTAACCAGATGTCTTCATGTACAGTAGAAGTTCCCTAACCAGATGTCTTCATGTACAGTAGAAGTTCCCTAACCAGATGTCTTCATGTACAGTAGAAGTTCCCTAACCAGATGTCTTCATGTACAGTAGAAGTTCCCTAACCAGATGTCTTCATGTACAGTAGAAGTTCCCTAACCAGATGTCTTCATGTACAGTAGAAGCCTACCGATGTTGACAGAATCCTCCCAGTCCTCCAAGGTCTCTGTCACAGTCAGGACATAGACGTATGTCCTGTGTTTCCTGTCCTGGTTGTGCTACAGGGACAGACAAACAGACAGACTGCTTCATATCATAATAAACCCTTTATACAGTGTTTCTGTATTGCATGCAGGGTTTAAAAACTTTGTGGTGTGGTGTGTGGTATTTTCAGCTGGGAGCCCATTTTTCGGGGTCCCAGCTGAAACCGACCCCACCCCAGCCCAAATCTAATGATACAACCTTGAAATCAGTAAATGTCTATTTACATCAACAAATAACCTTGCATTCATTACATTTGTCTTTCTTATCAAAAGTAACCAATAAATACATTTACTCAAAATACATTTACTAAATCTGTAATCTTAATTTTTTGTTCCCTAAATATAATGTTTTATGTGGCAACCCCACTGCAGTTCCCACTGGGGTCGCGACCATAACATTGAATATCACTGGTCTAAGGTATGAGGAAGTAGGGCTTAATAATAATGTTGTAATGAGATAAATGTTTTGATATGATGTGTTGCATGATATGTAATATACAGTGCTATGCTACAGTGTGCTATGACATGATGATTGACAGTTTGTGAGGCTTACCTCAAAAACCCCCAGTAGCCTGCCAAGTTTCCCCTTTACACCAGCCTGGACAGTGACACAGACAGATTACAACAAAACCCCCAGTAGCCTGCCAAGTTTCCCCTTTACACCAGCCTGGACAGTGACACAGACAGATTACAACAAAACCCCCAGTAGCCTGCCAAGTTTCCCCTTTACACCAGCCTGGACAGTGACACAGACAGATTACAACAAAACCCCCAGTAGCCTGCCAAGTTTCCCCTTTACACCAGCCTGGACAGTGACACAGACAGATTACAACAAAACCCCCAGTAGCCTGCCAAGTTTCCCCTTTACACCAGCCTGGACAGTGACACAGACAGATTACAACAAAACCCCCAGTAGCCTGCCAAGTTTCCCCTTTACACCAGCCTGGACAGTGACACAGACAGATTACAACAAAGGACAGTCAGCTACTGTATAAACACCAGTATAAAACCAATACATTCCCACATCCTACATTACAAGACAGAATCACTTTTAAAAGTTGTTACAGCCAATATCATGTAGAGTTCTACTCTTCTGTTAAATCATCAATCAAGAAGAAGCACATTAAGGTCCTGGAGTGGCCTAGCCAGTCTCCAGACCTTAATCCCATAGAAAATCTGTGGAGGGAGCTGAACGTTCGAGTTGCCAAACGTCAGCCTCAAAACCTTAATGACTTGGAGAAGATCTGCAAAGAGGAGTGGGACAAAATCCCTCCTGAGATGTGTGCAAACCTGGTGGCCAACTACAAGAAACGTCTGATCTCTGTGATTGCCAACAAGGGTTTTGCCACCAAGTACTAAGTCATGTTTTGCAGAGGGGTCAAATACTTATTTCCCTCATTAAAATGCAAATCAATTTATAACATTTTTGACATGCGTTTTTCTGGATTTTTTTGTTGTTATGCTGTCTCTCACTGTTCAAATAAACCTACCATTAAAATTATAGACTGATCATTTCTTTGTCAGTGGGCAAACGTACAAAATCAGCAGGGGATCAAATACTTTTTCCCCCTCACTGTATAATGTTAGCCTGGTTCCAGATCAGTTTGTGCTCTCTTACCAAATACATTTCTGTCATTGTCATTTGTCACGCCAAACAATGTCACACCAGGGATGGAATTGATCTAGATATTTCTGACAAGTTATAAATAATTCTCTGAGGTCTGCAATGACTGACATGACAATTCACCTATTACAACTTCCAAGAGTAGGTTGAAAGCCTGAATGAGTTCCCCCTCCCCTCCCGCACGCCCCACAGTTTGGGAACCACTGCATTAGGATATAAAGGTTTGTGATATATGCATGAGAACAAATATTAAAAGATTCTTGTGACCCGGCCGCTGACTGTTTTGGGAGAGCCTGATAACACCTTGCAACATTCCAGGACTGGAGCCCATGGCTCTGTTCACATGATCCTGGGAGAGAGACATGATTCAGGTTTAAGTTCCTGCATCTTTCCCAGGTCTGCCTGGCTGGGGCCAGGTTACCAGGACCACAGGGTCATATGACAAACACAAGCCCCTACTAACACACTTCAGCTCTATAATGGGATAATCCCAATATGTTTTTTTGGGGGGGGGGGCTCAATAGGGTGAAAAGTCTTATATTTGAATTTATCTTATATATTTAGCCACCACGTGGATATAAATCATAAAACTGATTTATGTGATAAAATTGAAATAATCTGACACTCATGCACAAATTAAACCTCAATTAAACTTCCATTACGTGGTTCTTTGGAGTGGATGTGTTGAACTTGACAGAGGGGTATTACAGTGGGAGGACCATTTGAGTTATTAGCCCCCAACAGCCTGTGTTGGGGAGCGACTCATTCAACCCTATTCAGGGACATGTCTATCTCAGGAGGAGGAAGATGTGGGTAACTGGACACTGCCTCTAAATGTCACCGCTCAATTCCTCACAGCTGTCAACACGACTCCCTGTGGTAGAACACGGCAGAACATCCACTCCAGTCCAAACTAACAGTGAACAAGTAGTCCCTTCTTTCATTAAACCAGGGATCATAACTAGATTGAGCCACGGGACAATTTTTTCTTGAGTGGATGGTCGGGGAGTCGGAACATAATAAACAAATATTTGTAGACTGCAAATTGATTGCAACCCCAAACAGATATAATTTTTGACGAAAAACATAATCATTTCAAACCTTGCTTACATTTGTATACAATCATGTGTCCCGATTATGCATGAAAATACTTGGGAACAGATTTCCAAAATGTTGCTAAACTTTTTTACAGTCTTATGTCCACAGAATGCCAAGAGTGTGCAAAGCTGTAATTAAGGCACTACTTTGAAGAATCTCAAATATATTTTGATTTGTTTAATGTTTTTGTTGGTTACTACATGATTCCATATGTGTTATTTCATAGTTTTGATGTCTTCACTACTTTTCTTGTAAAAATAAAGAAAAACCCTTGAATGAGTAGGCATGTGCAAACCTTTGACTGGCACTGTATATTTAATTTTTTTTAAATGCTGAGAAAACCTGGAGTGGTAAATAAAAACAGCTGCCAGTTGGGGAACCCTGCACTAAACCATTAGCTAAACTGGATGTCTGTGCAGTGTACATCATGCTCAATCTAGAACATTTTGAAACTATGTCTCCACTTCAAGTCTAGAAGTGCTACTAATTTATCAAGGAAACTGTCTCTCTAACTTGGTGCATTACAGATAGATGACTAGGATAATAACATTTCTATGGGGGGGTTCTCACCTCTTCGTACACCTCTCTGACTGCAGCTCCACACGGCTCCTCCTCAGGCTCCATCCCTCCTCCTGGCACAATCCACTGGTCCGGGTGCCGACTGCTGCTCACCAGCAACACCTGGAATGGGTAAAAATAAACCAATGATTCTCAAATAGTGGTTTGTGGGACGAATCCGGCCCGCAAACCTCTAGTTTCTTGTCCAGGCAGATACTTAACTACACAACCTCTCAGTCCAACAAAAGATGCATGAATTGAGGCATACATTTGATGTGGGGGAGTTTAAACATATTCAGAAGGATATTCAATTGAGGAGTACAGTGAAATTTGGATAGAAAATGCTTCTTTATTATCATATATTAACCAACACATTGATCAGCTGTACAGCCTTCATCTGGGTATCTGCCCATTGACATAAAGTATATTGTATGTCTGACACCAGCAGCCGCACCTGCCAGGGTGAGGTGGGTCTGTGACAGGAAAAGCTGCCATTGCCCAGCTTAGCTCTGTGCCAATCACATGGTCGCCCAGGTCAGGTTTAGGGGCAATTCCACGGTAACGGAATTCTTACTCAGATTTTTCACTTTAAAATGTATGCCAAACAAAAACCATTGATATCAAAGTTTAACAAATCAGCTCTATTCACTAGGTCTACTTTGAATAAATTTACTGGAATATGTGCAGATGCAAAGTTTGGTAAGAGATTTATGTAAAATCTCCCTCTGTTATTTATGCGACCACCTTTTCAAAAACTCTGAAATGTCTGCTCCGAATTAGGATAAAAAATGTCTGCAGAATGAATAGGGTGTCAGCTATGATATGACAACTTGAGCTTGAAAAAAAAATCTATTTTAGTTATTGAACAACAGTAAATTAAGTGGATTTACACCCCATAACAGAATTACAGTAACAGAATTACATCATGGGTCCCTGATCTGTACTACACAGAAATGACGAATTATGGATATGAATGTCCTTCTCTTCAGATGTATCGTGAATAGGTACACAGAGGTAGAAAAAAGAAATATTATCCTTTGCATATGGGTATTATTCTACACAATGGCTATTATTCTAATGAGCTCGCACCCAAACTAGACAAAATCTGAACCAATCATAGACGTCTATGTTTCACAAGTTTGGACATTAAAGTACAGCACAGTTGAGTACATCACAGTAGAGTTCAGGACAGTAGAGTACAATATAGTAACTATTACTGTACTGAACAATACTCTACTCTTCTTTACTTTTCTGTACTGTAATGTACTCTACTGTGCTACACTGTACTCTACTGTACTGTCCAAATTTGTGAAACATATACGTCTGTGATTGGTTCAGATTTGGTCTGGTCACCAATCATGGATGTCTATGTTTGGGCCAAATCAAGGCCAGTCCGGACCAAAACTCAATGTCTGTGGACGTTGAAATCAAGGCCGGTCCAGACCGACCCAAAAAATGTCCTCTGTGGACGTTAAAATCAAGGCCAGGGTGGACTGACCAAATTTGAACTACTTTTCAAATGTCCATGGATGTCTGGTGTCGGTCGGTGCTCAGTGGGTGCGGATGCTGGAAAAAGATGGGGCTCATGGGTAGGTGTTAGTAAGATATAGCTAACATTAACTAGAGAGAGAGAGAGAGAGAGAGACAGAGACAACAGAAACAAAACAGTTATGAGTTGAACATAACAGTATGCCAGTGGATGGGAGGACATTAGCAGGTGACCCAGCTGTGGTTTGTAACCACTATAATTTCCCATTGTAGCCTATTCAATTGCAGTAATTCCGTTTCATTTTGGGTATTTTTTATTTTTGTATTTTATTTTTTACTACAACACATTCTCAATTACAGCAACAAACTGGGGAATAGTTACAGGGGCGAGGAGGGGGGATGAATGAGCCAATTGGAAGCTGGGGATGATTTAGATGGCCATGATGGCGTAAGGGACAGATTGGAAATTTAGCCAGGACACCGGGGTTAACAACCCTACTCTTACATTAAGTGCCATGGGATCTTTAGTGACCACAGAGAGTCAAGACACCCGTTTAACGTTCCATCCGAAAAACGGAAAATGTCCCCAATCACTGCCTTGGGGCATTGGGATACTATTAAAATAAAAAAAATTGTTACCGATTTGGTAACAGAATTGCGAATTTGAATCACTTAATTCATAAACAAAAATATATATCAGTAAAAACACAAACTAATTGGTAGGTCTACCTTAGAAAATATCTTAAAGATGTGAGGTTTTCGTAATGGCAATGTTTCTTCAATTTACAGAAGGCAAAATTAAAATAAAAAATGAAATAATAATGTTGATATTAGTTGGCAGGGGTCTTTACTTCAACATTATTGTGTTTTGATTTATTTCTAATACCTTTTGAGACTTTTTTCTGGTAGATATTTTCCAAGATCTCTTTTCCATCTGTTTGACCAGTAATCAAATCCATTACATATGTCTAATTTTTAAGATGGAAAATTGTTAAAAATGCATCTATGCCCTTCATTTCCCAAAAATAAAGACTCTTAGCTTTAATTTGACACCAAATTTGATATGCTCCTATGAATTTCACATGTTGGTGCTCATGTGTCCTTTTACATGGAAATGGCCCATGGCGTTTAACCAGATGGCTGAGTCAGATGGCAGCAGGGTACAGGGGATGAGAATCTACCCACTGTTTTTTGCAAAGGGAGGGTATATTACTGGACACTTTCAGTTTACCAGTAAACTACCAGAATGTTGGCAACTTTCAAGGATTTTATGTTATCTATCACATCTAGTGGAACTTTGGGGTACTTCAGATTATCACATGTAAACTATATGAAATAATAGAATAAGATGATTTTAAAATAAAAACTGAATGACAAAGCTGTAAAACATTATCCTAAATATAAACAATACATTTTGAGAATACCATTGGTGTTTAATATGAGGGTTTCAGCATGGCGTCAAACTGGTGGAAGTTGTGAAAAAAGTCAACAGTTGGAAGAGTTGCAGAGTTAATTGAAAATAATGCCATTGTTGATTAGATGCTTTTTTCATTCATTAAGCTATTTTCTCTTGAACCATATGGTCTATCTACTAGAAAGTCATAGACAATGAATTCTATATATGATTTTTTTTCCTTTTCAGTTATTCAACTATAAATAACCAACGTTAGGGTATATTGACATAGATTTTCAGTTAATTACCAAAATGACTTGGGTACCTGGGCTCTGATGTACCAGTGGCAGAAGCATCCTCACAGGACCCTGTTCAACGGGTATCTACTTTGACAGAGAAGTGATGGTAAAACCATAGACATAATCAGGGAAGTGTTCTGTGCATGTTTGTCCTTTTCAGTGATCCCCAAGGTTAGTTAGTAAAGTATCAACTTGTCTTGTGTTGCTATACGTCCAAGTGTCGTTCAGCTCTCAGAACAAACATGAGAAAGCCAGAATTCGACATTTAGTCTACAACAAAATAGGAGTTAACAGTTATCAAGTTAAAAAAAGGGGCTGCCTTTACAATCAATGTCTGCGTTGTGACAAAGATTTATAATCTTAAATTAACAATCCACTCATCAGTTCACTGTTGATACAGTCCTAAAATATTTTGCATGTCAGCAATTACGTTTTTCAAGATATAGGACTTTCAAAAAGCAAATTGTAACTTGCCACATCCTCATGATGATGTCTTGCATTTTGCATCCTCATGATGATGTGGAAAGTTACAATTTGCTTTGACATGCAAAACATTTGAAAGAAATACCAAAATATAGTTTTTGAGTGGATTATTCCTTTAAGGGAAACATACCAACAAGTCTATGTTTAAAAACTGACCAGAGACAAGCAAAGGGAGAGAGACAGGGTACCCCTCTGGTGCCTCAGTCCCATGACCTTCAACCCCATCTGGCATCACACTGACTCACATAAGAGGGCCACGTGTGGATGCCTCCCAGATCCCACCAGGTCTTTCCAGCTCAAAAAGCACAAGAAAGAGGATTTTGACACCCACCATCTCAGATTGTTCTGAAATTGTTTCTGTAGTTAGTAACAGATACGATTAGCATTCCTTAAACATTATTTTGTTGAAATATAATTTGATCTCTGAGAAATTAAGTTCATTGATTGCACCCAAATTGACCATTTTAATTGATAGGATTCAAATAATATTAAATAAATAAATAAATATAGTACTCAACATCTGATTTCTTCCTACCAATGAGTAAGACATGAAGAATAAAAAAAACATAGGGAATCAAAGCCAACCACAGACAGCCACAATATTTTATCTATTTTGCTTGTCTCTTGTGTTTATTAAATAGATCACAACATTTCCTTTGCATCTTCGGGTAGAAAACCAATAGATTTGGCTCATTAAGAAAATACATTGTGTGGTCATCCTCACAATTCAAGCCAGTCCTCCATGAAAGCAATTCAGTTTGTCCTTCTCTCTGCAACCTAATGCTTCAGCCCAACTCTCCTTGAATAGTCCAACAAGTGGCTGCTCTCTGCAATTCTCATATCAATACTTTTCCTACAAGCTCAAAACTTTGTTAGAAAAATGGGCTAGGGACTAAAATGTTGTGACAATCCTAATAAATAATGAATTGCACAGCAGTCTTACCCAACACAACTCAATACTAATACAATTGCAAAACTGTAGCGTGTGTTTGGGACTTTTACCATCGAAGACCATTAGAGACAATAACATTGAAACCATTAAAGAACTGCTGTAGCCTAATAGTTTGGTTGTTCACCAGGAAGAGTGTAACAGTGACTACTAATCCAGACCTTTTTTAAAGGGAATAAACTACACAAAAAGGTGCCTTGTCCTGGGCACAAATGAACATTTACATTTACGTCATTTAGCAGACGCTCTTATCCAGAGTAAAAGAAGGACAAACTGCTTCGCTTTCCTGGAGGGCTGGCTTGAACTGTGAGGATGACCACACAATGTATTTTCATCACAAGCCAAATCTATTGGTTGTCTACCCAAAGTTGCAAAGGAAATGTTATGATCTATTTAATAAACACAAGAGACCAGAAAAAATGATGAGTGTGACGGTATTTATTTTATTTATCCGTTATTTTACCAGGTAAGTTGACTTAGAACACGTTCTCATTTACAGCAACGATCTGGGGAATAGTTACAGGGGAGAGGAGGGGGATGAATGAGCCAATTGTAAGCTGGGGATGATTAGACAGCCATGATGGTATGAGTGCCAGATTGGGAATTTAGCCAGGACACCAGGGTTAACACCACTACTCTTACGATAAGTGCAATGGGATCTTTAATGACCTCAGAGAGTCAGGACACCCGTTTAACATCCCATCCGAAAGACGGCACCCTACACAGGGCAGTGTCCCCAATCACTGCCCTGGGGCATTGGGATATTTTTAAGACCAGAGGAAAGAGTGCCTCCTACTGGCCCTCCAACACCACTTCCAGCAGCATCTGGTCTCCCATCCAGGGACTGACCAGGACCAACCCTGCTTAGCTTCAGGTATAGCAGGACCAGCAGCATCTAGTGGTCAACCAGATTCACAGGGAATACATTACATAGTATGGAGAAGTAAAACTCCAAGTCGCAGCTTCATACTACTTGTCAAACATAAAGAACTGATACTAGCGGTTAAGAGCATTGGGCCAGTAAACGAAAGATCGCTGGTTTGAATCCCCAAGCTGACCAGGTGAAAAATCTGTCTTTGTGCCCTTAGCAGAGCGTCTGCTAAACTGTAAAAGTCAGTCTGTATACTGGTTGTTGGATGTGGGACGGCATGGGGTGTGGGGGGTCCGTGGATGGCTTTTGACCACGTCTTACTCATTAGTAGGAAGAAGTTTGGTCCAAATCTGACGTTGGGTACTATATTTATTGAATATGATCTGAATCCTATAAATTAAAATGTCCAATTTGGGTGCAATAAATTAGCTTAATGTTTCAGAAATGCCATTCTTACCTGTTTCTAACTACAGAAACTATTTTATAACAATCTGAGATGGTGGGTGTCATGGCTTGCTGAAATGACATGGAATGACTCCACCATATGTGAGCTCACAGAGCACATGGATCCTCTGGCTCCTGCATTCCCCCCAGCCCCTAGTCAGCCTCTGTCATCAAGAACTGATTTAACATCAACTTTACTGACTGTTGTAGACCATTGTCCAGAACTAATGAATTACCAACTAAACAATAAAATCAAGGACCCAGGACAGGAGTATATGCTAAAAGTATTGTACTACCTGCACGAATATTTAGCAAAAAGTGGGGCTGGGCTTGGGAGATTCTGAAGAGGACTGGCTAATGATAATGCCTGACCTCTAAGATAATGTTGCTGAAAGTCACCCCAGAGTTGCACAAAATTGAGAATGAGTCATTTGGAAAATTACACCATTATGGTTTGAAATGCTGTAGATTGGCTATTGATAACTTTACACAGTTTAACATGACCTCGTCATTTCTATCCCTAGATAACCATAGAATAACCCTCCATTCGAATTACAAGGAGCTATCAGGTGACCAAAATAGACCCAGTGAACCTTGGACAGATGAAATTGTGAATTAGCAAACGATAAAATTACAACCTAAAGGATCATAAGGAGTTGCTGTTTATAGGCCGGGATTATTGAAATAAATACTTATCGTGCAACAGGATGTGTGACACTACCTTTCAGAATTGGCCACAAAAACTGAGGTTTCACCCACACTAACTCTGTATAAACCCAGAGCCCAAGGTGTTTGCTGGAACATTGGCGGCAGCAGCAGCAGACACACACACACACACACACACACACACACACACACACACACACACACACACACACACACACACACACACACACACACACACACACAGCAAAAGTACTGGATCAGCAGTTGCCTTTCTGCATGAAAACCACAACAGCTTAGCAGAGCAGCTGAATGACCAGTCCTGATCCAATCCACACCGGTGTGAAGGCCTTGTTGTCACAAGGTTTCAGTGGTTTTGTTTCACAGTTGTTTTACTTGAACTGAAACAATGGTAAGTGCATCATTCAGCCTGGCTTAACCAAGCTACCTACTTATGGTAAAAGAGCTCAATTAAGCACGGTGATTTCATTTGCTTTTCCTCCTGATAGTCAAATGGTATGCATCTTTGATTACAACAAAACTGTCTCTGTCTTTTAAAGAAGTGTAAAATCCTTCCTGTGGGGCAGGCTACACATCTAATGCCCCCATCTGAATGAAAATGGCTCCTCAGATGCATGCTCTCAGAGAATGGAGATCTATGCCACTAAGGAGGAATTTCCTGGGTTCACACATCTTCATTGTATTAATGTGAGTAATACATGTATACACTCTGTCACCCTGCCAACTTACAGACACGTTGCAGCTAAGGTTGAAGTGCAGCTATAGTTGAAGTGATACTTTGGGATTTTGGCAATGAGGCACTTTATCTACTTCCCCAGATTTGTATGTCTCTGTATCCAGTATGAAGGTAGTTAGAGGTAGTCTCAAGAGCCAATACAAGTGTTAGCGCAATGGCTGGAAGTCTATGGGTATCTGCTCCTTAAAAGTAAGGAGAGGAACAGAGAGAGCGAGTGAGTAAGTGAGTGGGTGGGTGAGTTGTGTGTGTGTGTGTGTGTGTGTGTGTGTATCAGAGAGAAAGAGCGAGAGAGAGGAGGTGGGTAAGGGAATGTGACAGGGGACAGCTAGTGCCTCTGCCACAGCGTTTCTAGAAATTGCAGCTGACAGGTTACTGGGTATTTAGCACAGTGTAACACTCATCCCTTGGCCCCCCTGGCTCTCCCAATCAAATGCTGGCCTGACAGACAGGGTCTTGTCCCCAGGCAGAGTAGTCATGATCCAAGATGCTCCCTTTCTTACCACTTCAGTCCCATGTTAAGTCCTAAACAGTGTGTGTGTGTGTGTGTGTGTGTGTGTGTGTGTGTGTGTGTGTGTACTGCGTACATACAGTACAGTACAGGCTGCCTTTGTGTTTTGTGGTGCCTCAGCATTGACATCACATTAACACGTGTGGTGTCACTCACATGGTATCGACCCTGCACAATATAACCAAAACAGCTGAAGCCTAGAGGGAACAGTATTAAATAGCCAACACCACCCTGACTGACTGCAAATACATTATTTCATAATGGGCCAGTGTTTATAGACAGAGGTAGGCTATCATATCATATTTTGAAGGCAAGTGATTATAGCTTGTTACCAATGCAATGAAACAGGACAAATCGCAGACCAGCTTCAGAATGCAATTACAGTAGGCAGGCTTATTTGTTCCTCAACGGTCTAAAAAGGTGGTAAAATATATGCCAAAATAACATAGCCTAAGTCTGACCCTGTTTCCAAATGGGCACAGTTGTTTTCGTTTATTAAACCATGCCCTGAGTAAGCATGGCTTACACATGTCAATGAAAGTTATGTTGACAAAGAAATGTATAAGTCTAGATGGCATCAAAGCATGCATTACTCTCTCTCCGTATCAATGGAAATAACGTGACTCTGATACATGTGGTAAAGAGGCCAATGGAACGCAGACCATGGGTGACAGGAGGACGCCGGATTGGAACACAGTCAACAAATCTGATTTAAAGTGGATATTTGTCGAATCTGTCATGATTGTAACAGGCCCACAATGTGCTTACTAAAGTCCGATTTGGATATATTTGGCTGTTTTCACTGCATAACATTTAGAAGTTGTCCCTTTTCAGATTTAGAAGAAGCGACTGCTAAATGCTAACTCCCGTTCGGATAAGCTGGTAGCATAGCCAGAAAACATAAATCGGTGGTGGTAGTCAAAGTTGTTTTTAACTGCAATGCAGTGGATTGGTGACGATGATATTAACATGTATTTGGGTTGGCATCCATACAAGCATTATACCCAGTTTTTTACCTCAACATAGCGTGAAATACACATATATACAATAGCCTAAATGTAGGCCCATTTTGCTGGGGGGCAATGAGGAGATTCAGGATGTTTTCCCCACGCAATGCCATGGGAAGTAGGGGTGCAGCAGCCCAGACAAATCGGAATAAATAAAAAATATATATATAAAAAAAAAATAGTAGAAATAAAATATTCACAAAAGTAGTGCATTGGGCCTTTACTACTCCGGTATTAGCGGCCCATACAGCGTCTGAAGCTCAGGGAGAAATGTTTTTCTTTTGAAGGTTTAATAAAACCTTCATTCAGCCAAGAAATCCGTTTTTACAGGGTCCTGACCAATTGTGCTATTTTGTGTGTTTTCTTGCGCTGATCTTAACTTGTTTTGTACATAATGTTTCCTTCTGGACATCAGAACAGCAATCATTAACCTGGATTTTGATGTGATTTCTACTTCAATGAGTCGGCAGCAAAGGACATACTGCTCATCCCAGACCAGGCCCAAATCCCCAACACTCGAGGAAATACCTGACAAGACTACATCGGAGAGTGGATAAACCGCCTCTACCTTCCGTTCTAATAGCAAACGTGTAATCCAGCATTTCCCAAACTCAGTTCTGGGGACCCCAAGTGGTAGACGTTTTGGTTTTTGCCCTAGCACCTAACAGCTAATTCAAATAATCAAAGCATGATCATGAATTCATTATTTGAATAAGCTGTGTAGTGCTAGGACAAAAACCAAAACATGCACCGCTTGGGGTCCCCAGAAACGAGTTTAGGAAACACTGGAATAAACTGGACGAGCTCCGTTCGAGACTAACCTATCAAAGTGATTTGAAGAACTGCAATATCCTATGTTTCTCAGAGTTATGGCTAAACAAGGACTTTGAAAATATAAATCTAGCTGTTTTTTCTATCCATCAGCAGGACAGAACGGCAGTGGTGGGTACACTCAAGGAGGATGGTGTGTTTCTCTTTGTTAACAACAGCGGGTGCACAATCTCTAATATTAAGGAAGTCTTGAGGTTCTGATCGCCTAAGTTAGAATACCTCATGATAAGCTGTAAACCATACTATTTACCAGGAGAGTTTATCTGGAGGTGAAAAAACTCTAGATCACCTTTACTCCACATACAGAGATGCACACAAAGCTCTCCCTCGCCTTCCATTAGTCAAATCTGACCATAACTCTATCCTCCTGATTCCTGCTTACAAGCAAAAACTCAAAACAGGAAGGACCAGTGACACGCTCAATACGGAAGTGGTCCGATGAAAGGGATGCTAAGCTACAGGACTGTTTTGCGAGCACGGACTGGAATCTGCTCTGGGATTTATCCGATGGTATTGAGGAGTTTACCACATCAGTCACTGGCTTCATTAATAAGTGCATCGACGACGTCACCCCGACATTGACCATACGTACTTGTCCCAACCAGAAGCCATACAGGCAACATCCGCACTGAGCTAAAGGCTAGAGCTGCTGCTTTCAAGGAGCGGGACACTAATCCGGACCCTTATTATAAATCCCGCTATGCCCTCCAACAGGCAACGCGTCAATACACGACTGAGATGGAATACTACTACACTGGCTCTGAAGCTTGTTGGATGTGGCAGGACTTGCAAACTATCACAGATTACAAAGGGAAACCCAGCTGCGAGCTGCCCAATGACGTGAGCCTACCAGATGAGCTACAGTGCCTTCAGAAAGTATTCACACCCCTTTTTGTTGTGTTACAGCCCAAATTTTAAATTGATTACATTTAGACTTTTTGTCACTTGTCTACACACAATACCTAATAATGTCAAAGTGGAATTATGTTTTTCGAAATGTTTGAAAAATCCGACGCGTTTGAAATGAATTAAAAATGAATTAAAAATGAAATGCTGAAATGTCTTGAGTCAATAAGTATTCAACCCTAGTAGAAAGAGGAGGAAGGGAAGCGCTACTAAGGTACACAATAGTAAATGTTGGTAGACAGAAGGTGCTCTTTGGTAAAAGGGGTGAGTTGGAAATCAAAAAGAAAGGAGGACCAAGGCACTCTTCATATAATAGATTAAAATGCCTTTATTAGTATGGCATGTTCAATAGAAACAATGTTTTTAAAAATCCGACGCGTTTTGGCTGCATGGCCTTCGTCAGGGAGTACAAAGAAATAATACAAAGTATTAAGTATTCAACCCTTTTGTTATGGCAAGCCTAGATAAGTTCAGGTGTAAAAATGTGCTTTACAAGTCACATAATAAGTTGCATGGACTCGCTGGGTGTAATAATAGTGTTTAGCATGAGTTTTGAATGACTACCTAACACATACAATTCTCTGTATGGTCCCTCAGTTAAGCAGTGCATTTCAAACACAGATTCAAACACAAAGATCAAGGAGGTTTTCCAATGCCTCATAAAGCAGGGCACCTATTGGTAGATGGGTAAAATAAAAAAAAGCAGACATTGAATACTCCCAGGGGTGTGAATACTTATATAAATGAGATATTTCTGAATTTCATTATCAATAAATTTGCAAGAATTTGTAAAAACATGTTTTCACCTTGCCATTATGTGGTATTGTGTATAGATTTTTTAATCAATTTTGAATTCAGGCTGTAACACAAAATGTGGAATAAATCAAGGGGTATGAATACTTTCTGAAGGCACTGTAAATTAGAGGTCGACCGATTAATCGGAATGGCCGATTAATTAGGGCCGATTTCAAGTTTTCCTAACAATCGGTATTTTTGGCCACCGATTTGCAGATTTAAAAAAATATATATTTATTTTTTTACAACTTTATTTAACTAGGCAAGTCAGATTAAGAACACATTCTTATTTTCAATGACGGCCTAGGAACGGGGGTTAACTGCCTTGTTCAGGGGGGATTCGGGGATTTGTTTTTGCAACCTTCCGGTTACTAGTCCAACGCTCTAACCACCTGCCTTACATTGCACTCCATGAGGAGCCTGCATGGCAGGCTGACTACCTGTTATGCGAGGGCAGCAAGAAGCCAAGGTAAGTTGCTAGCTAGCATTAAACTTATGTTATAAAAAACGATCAATCTTAACATAATCACTAGTTAACTACACATGGTTGATGATATTACTAGTTTATCTAACGTGTCCTGCGTTGCATATAATCGATGCGGTGCCTGTTCATTTCTCATCGAATCACAGCCTACTTCGACAAACGGGTGATGATTTAACAAGCGCATTTGCGAAAAAAGCACTATCGTTGCACCAATGTACCTAACCATAAACATCAATGCCTTTCTTTAAAATCAATACACAAGTATATATTTTTAAACCTCCATATTTAGTTAATATTGCCTGCTAACATGAATTTGTGTCACTTCTCTAGCATTCCGTGCAAGCAGTCAGGGTACATACAGCAGTTTGGGCCGCCTGGCTCATTGCGGACTGTGTGAAGTCCATTAATCCTAACAAAGGCCGTAATTAATTTGCCAGAATTGTACATAATTATGATATAACATTGAAGGTTGTGCAATGTAACAGGAATATTTAGACTTAGGGATGCCACCCGTTAGATAAAATACTGAACGGTTCCGTATTTCACTGAAATAATAAACGTTTTGTTTTCGAAATGATAGTTTCCGGATTCGACCATATTAATGACCAAAGGCTCGTATTTCTGTGTGTTATTATGTTATAATTAAGTCTATGATTTGATATTTGATAGAGCAGTCTGACTGAGCAATGGTAGGCAGCAGCAGGCTCGTAAGCATTCATTCAAACAGCACCTTCGAGCGTTTTGCCAGCAGCTCTTCGCAATTCTTCAAGCATTGCGCTGTTTATGACTTCAAGCCTATCAACTCCCAAGATTAGGCTGGTGTAACCGATGTGAAATGGCTAGCTAGTTAGTGGGTGCGCGCTAATAGCGTTTCAAACGTCACTCGCTCTGTGACTTGGGAGTAGTTGTTCCCCTTGCTCTACATGGGTAACACTGCTTCGAGGGTGGCTGTTGTCGATGTGTTCCTGGTTCGAGCCCAGGTAGGAGCGAGGAGAGGGACGGAAGCTATACTGTTACATTAGCAATACTAAAGTGCCTATAAGAACATGCAATAGTCAAAGGTATATGAAATACAAATCGTATAGAGAGAAATAGTCCTATAATTCATATAATAACTACAACCTAAAACTTCTTACCTGGGAATATTGAAGACTCATGTTAAGAGGAACCACCAGCTTTCATATGTTCTCATGTTCTGAGCAAGGAACTTAAACGTTAGCTTTTTTACATGGCACATATTGCACTTTTACTTTCTTCTCCAACACGTTGTTTTTGCATTATTTAAACCAAATTGAACATGTTTCATTATTTATTTGAGGCTACATTGATAGTATTTATGTATTATATTAAGTTAAAATAAGTGTTCATTCAGTATTGTTGTAATTGTCATTATAAAAAAAAAATAATAATAATAAAAAAAAAATTTAAAAAATCGCCCGATTAATCGGTATCGGTTTTTTGGCCCTCCAATAAATCGGCGCTGAAAAATAATAATCGATCGACCTCTACTGTAAATGCCTTCAATGCTTGCTTCGAGGCAAGAAACACTGAACACTGCATGAGAGCACCAGCTGTTCCTGACGACTGTGATCACTCTCTCTGTAGCCGATGTAAGGCTTTTAAACAGGTTTGTAAACGGATTTCCAGGAAGCTTACTCAGAGCATGTGCTGACCTGACATTTTCAACCTCTCCCTGACCTAGTCTGTAATACCTACGACGATGAGACAGCCTATAGGTAGGTGGTCAGAGACTTGGTAGTGTGGTGCCAGGACAACCTCAGCAAGACAGAGGAGCTGATCGTGGACTACTGGAAACGCAGGGCCGAGCACGCCCCCATTCACATCGACGGAGCAGGTCGAGAGCTTCAAGTTCCTCAGTGTCCACATCACTAAGGACCTATCGTGATCCAAACACTCCAAAAGTCGTGAAAAGAGGGCACGAAAATACCTCTTCCCCCTCAGGAGGCTGCAAAAATTTGGCATGGGCCCACAGATCCTCAAAAAGGTATACAGCTGCACCATTGAGAGCATCTTGACTGGCAGCATCACCACTTGGTAAGGCAACTGCTTAGCATCCGACCGTAAGGTGCTACAGAGCATAGTGCGTTCAACCTAGTACATCACTGGGGCCGAGCTCCCTGCCATCCAGGACCTCTATACCAGGCGATGTCAGAAGGCCATAAAAAGTGTCAAAGATTCCAGCCACCCAAGTCATAGCCTGTTCTCTCTGCTATCATACGGCAAACGGTACCAGAGCGCCAAGTCTGGGAACAAAAGGCTCCTGTACAGCTTCTACCCCCAAGTCATAAGTCTGCATAACAGTTAATCAAATGGCTACCCAGACTATTTGCAATGACCCCCTTTTGTTTTGTTGCACTGACTCTATGCACACTCACGGTACACTACACACACACACACACACACACACACACACACACACACACACACACACACACACACTCTCCATATATACTGCTGCTACTCTGTTTATTATCTATCCTGATTGCCTAGTCACTTTTACCCCAATTATCTCAACACTAAACTACCTCGTACTGCAGATTGACTCGGTACAGGTACTCCTTGCATATAGCCTCATTATTTTATTGTGTTACTATTTCCTGCATTTTTGTTGGGAAAGGGCTCGTAAGTAAGCATTTCACCGTAATCTACACCTGTTGTATTCGGCGCATGTGAGAAATATTTGATTTGATGTAGGAATTTGTCACAGAGGTAAACAAAATCCATTTAAATGTTAAGTTTTCTACTGAGGGTTTTCTGGGGATTTCAATACAAGATCTGGTTGATTATAAAGAGAGTGTTTAAGGAACTTGGTTAAATAGGCCATGTTCTTGTGATGAGTAAGTAATGTGAATATTTATCCCATATCTAACCAATCATATCGAGTCTCAGCCTGGGAGTCCCTAAAGCTACGCCACTTAGATACAAGTGACTTTTCGTAGCAGGTTTGGAGAGCATTTTCGCTAACCGTAATTTAATGTTCCTAACCTCCTACGTTCATTATCCTAACCTGCCGAGTAGGTTCTAAAGTTATACGAAAAGTCGTAGCTGTCTCGAAGTGTCGTGATTTTAGTGAGTCCCATCCATACCTCGTCCTCGTTTTCATTCTTGAAGCATAAACATGCCGCTCGTCTCTTAAAACCTTCACCATCATAAGTCCTCGTCTGGTTGGGCTTAAACTTCATCATATATTCCCAATATTCTGCAATCTTCGTGCTCCAAGGAAATACGAAAGGTGGTGTGAATGGGGATCTAACCAGATCAAGTCAAGTGCCTTTACTAGGCCAAGAAAGCAACAAGAAACCACGCACACAATATCTCCAAAGAAATCTTCAGGCAATCCAATTTAAACGTTATTCATCTATTCGCATACAAGCATCGCATATCCCGGAGTGTTGTCTGCCTAACATGCTGGCTGGCTGGTTGCGGTTGTCAACACACATATTCCCTACGCCAAACCACTGTGGTCCGCGAGCACCGCAACCTGCTGACCTCCGTACTGCGCCGTGTCCACCTATCAGCGTCATGCTACGATTAGATGTGCTTAATTCCATCTAACAATGTGATGACTCATATGTCCCTTTAAAATGTCAAAGAAAAACCAAAGGTTGCAAAGCCGTTATTGTGCATAGAGTTGTATGGTTTGTTTATCTTTGGTTTTGGTCTTGAATACATTTTAAAATGACACATCTCAGCATCACTGTTACCATGGAATTGTACATTTCAATAACTAGTATCAACCTTAACGTTACATTGCTGTCCTCTAGTGGTAAGTCGAATAACGAGCCACCTTCCCTGTTATACAATAATTCTAAGTGTCCCTGCTGTTTTGGATGAGGGAATATGTACAGAAAAATATAAATATATTTTGAAGGCGTGAGAAAATGTTATTTGTATCACCATGAGGTGGCTGACTTATCAATATCAATTGAAGAATAGACTAATACATTCAGTAATTGTCAAAAAAATCTAGGACCAGAGTGAAGATTAAGACTGGCAATAAGCAAGGGCTCCTCTTCTTTCTGAATTCACCCGAGGGCAGGCATGCGTCACTGTTGAATCTGACCCATGTTGAGTTCAATGTATTCAATTCAACAATAGAATTGAGGATATACCGTAAGTCCTAGCCTGCCATCCTTACTTCCTCAAAAAACAAAGGCACACATTTTCTTATTAAATCAACAGATTTTATTTACAGAAAAAAAATGCAGGTGGACTGTTTTCATACCATTTGGAGAACAGGAAAACGTGCCTCCCCCAGTTCAATAGAAATAATGAATTTACAAACAGTGAATTGAATACAGACTTTTCAAACCAAATACCAATATTGACAGTTGAGACAAAAGCCTTCATTGATCTCTTGGAGTGAGTTCCTGCGATTCCCCCATTACCCCTAACCACATACCCTTACCTCCCCCCAACCTCCTCGAGCAAAATTCCCCCTAACACACACTGCAGAACTTACAACTCATTACACTTTTCTGAAATTAATGCCATGGGAAGGAAGTAAACCGTTGTGTCTTGTAGCATTAGATTGTGACAAACAGGAAGAACAAGAAGCTAAAAGAGCCATGTAGCCCGAGGGTCATTTGGAGTAGTAAAGCGATGTCAGGAAAACATCCATATCAAATAAAAGGAGAGACGAGAAAAACAATGTATTCCTAAAACAGAAGAAAGTTATGGAATTTGTGTCCCGCCACCCCTATCCCAGTCCCTACTGCCCTCCCTCCGCCACAAGCCTACGTTAGGGTCTCTACACGGACAGCGGTTTCAACAGTTAAACGTGATGGTGGCAGGCTCAGATTCATTGTTTAGTCGTTATATCATTACTTTGTATTTCATGTTAAAGTGGTTTAGCAGGCGCTATGTTGATTTTGTTTTGTGGCTTGGCCTTCAACAGGGTAATGAGTCCAACAATAGCCTGTCTCAAAGGGTGTGTCTACTACATGGGGCTAATCAGCAGATTTCAATAAACAACCAGCATCACAAGAGAAAACAAAGTTAAAAGAAAAGTTTTTTAAAGTTTGGCCATCTTGGACAAGAACCCCCACTGTCTCCCTCCAACCCACCCCCTCCGAAAAAAACATGGGACAAACACTTCGTTTTTTAAAATTTTCTGTACGAAGCTAGTTAAAAGCAGAGGTTGGCGGTTTCCTCCCAAATCAATGGAAAAAGAAAGCCAGGTGGCGAGTTAGATCTCAACCCTGGCTGCCCATGCATCTGAACAGTAGTGAGTTAGGACAAAGACGACAAGTTACGTTTTTTTTCTCTTATGTGCATTTAAAAATCACCAATTTACTTGTCTTTTTCCTCTTTTTTAATATATTCCTTAAATGTTTATTTTATTATAATAATACCTTTTTTTTTTCTCCAAGACGGTGTCCTTTAAATGCAAATGAAGTAGTAAGAAGAAGAGGTCTTGGCAGAAATAAGGAGTGTGTTCTCACACCGACTTCCAGCTCGGTTTCTTTCAGCTTGTTTTACGTTTTCTACACTTCTATGTTGTTTTGAGCGTAAAGCCTGGTCCATGTCCGGGCTGCAACACAAAATAAGGAAGAGAGATGAGGTCAGAAAGCAAGACTAGGTCCATTATAGTCTGTTCTAAAAAACGACATGCTTTGGTGACTGGTGAGAGTTAGTTCATTATTAGTCTTCCGGTAGAATCCTTGGGGCTTCAAGTTAACTTTGTCACATTTGTACTTGCTTTGCATGATAGGCTACAGAGTGAAAAAGCTACAATATAACAATTAAATGTTTATCAAAGGAAGTTATGACTATTAGATGTAGCATCTATAGTTACCAGCAAGATAAAGCATCTTCAACAATATGATTCAGTGTTGGATTGGCTGAATGGTAGCCTACATTTAGAGACTGAAGTACAATTTTAACAAGGTTGTGTTCATTAGGCACCACACAATAAAACGGACTGAAAAGGGAAGGGGGTAGGAGTGCACTGCTCAGAGCTAGAAAAGGCTATACGGATACTACTGACCTGTAAAACTATATTTAATTTCAGAACTGGTTAAAATTAGGTTATGGTAAGGGTCAGCTTTAGAATTTAGTTAGTCGTTTTGCAGGTCATGAGTGTCCTTATAGACTCTCCCCTCAGAGCCGGGTTTCATCTAGACTTACCCGTCTCTATGGCTTGAGCTTCATTGGACTTCCACTGCTCCGCAACATCATTCGCTAGAGGATCATCAGGGTTGGGAGCACTTAGTAATGCCTGGATTGATAGCAGGACTGTACGGATCTGCAAGGCTGGAGACCATTTATCTGTGAAGAGATTTGATGAGAACAAAAAAGGACAAAACAAGGGGGAGAAAGTGAGGGATGAAGGAAGGAGGAACGAGGGAGGCAGAAGGAGAGAGGTTTGAGCAATGTTTCTATTTTGAGTGACGTGGCAGTGAATAGGCAGTTAGTGGCATGTCGCAGCAATGGGGAGATGCGGCTTGAGTGAGTGGTCAAAAGTGTAATCAGAGGCCCTTGATATTTTGAGCGAGATTAAAAAGGCAAATCCCTCATAGTGCTCGCAGGCCAAACATGATTCTAACGCAGTGGGGATATGGCAGGAAACAATGCCCAGGCCTGTCCCACTAACAAGCCTGAACTTACTGACGTGTATGACAGAGAAACAGAGCAGGTGCAGCAATGTGACAGACAGTTAATGCGGTCTCATATCCCCAGTATCTGTTCAGTCACCTGGATTGTACATAAATCATTTTGATGATAAAACAGGTCAAATATCAGGGCTGGGAATTGCCAGGGACCTCAGGATACGATATGATCATGATACTTTGGAACTGGCGTTCCATGTTTCAGATGTCTGCTGCAGAAGGAGCCATGAGAACACATTTTTAAAAACAAATTGGCTCCCTATTTCAAAAGAAGGACAACAAGCTATGAAGGGAAATAATATCCTGATATTTAACTATCGATCCTCCCCCCAATAGCAAATATATGGTGATATTTCCAGAAAGGTAGACGTCCCTAAATGTCAGACCTAGAATCAGATAATGTTGGTTGCCACTATTTTAAAAAAGGAGCCATTTTTATTTCTCAATCTCAACTTGTAAAGTGCGCCTCCCATTCGGATGCATATGCTATAGCCTGCCTACCATTGACTATCAGCGGGTCACCCACCACTTTGCAATGTGAGCTTGAGGCATTCAAATTGTTTGAAACCTGAACGTTTTACTTCACTTCAAATAATGTCTTACCTTGCTTCAAAGTAGCCTTATCAAAATCCATCCATAGAAGTTAATTATTTTATAAAGACTGCCATTAACCAGCCCTTCTCTCCAGTTCTATTGGTTTTCATATCAACTTTCATTGTCCAGAAGCCAAAGTCACAATCCTAGTCATATTTGCGACCCATCATAGTAGTTGCTATTAGAGTCCCCCTCTTTCTAAGTTTCTAACGGAGCTGTTCATCTCTGTCACATATGGAACTGCTCACATTAGGTGCGCTGTTTAGAACTGTGTTTTCTGCAAATTACATTTAGCCAAATGTTTGAGAATGACATTTTATTAGCTGCTTCATTACAGAAGTTGCATGTTCAATAATAGGCTATAGCCTTTTGACTGTAAGACGATTGGCTTGCTAACATTGCATGTTTCCATTAAGCTCTTCATGAAAAAATGTCAGGTCCTTGTATGCATAAATAACATTAGTATCAGAGAGGAAGAGTCGAAGTGAGAGGTTTCACTCTCACAAAATCTGTCTAAAATAAGTCCAATGGAATTCTATGGGCTTATTTTGGGCCTAAGTTTGTCGTCTGCTTTTCCCGCCTTGGGACGACTCCCATTGTTAGGGTGGAAACATAAGCATCTCGTCATTATATACAGATCTCCGATAGTATTTTCTGTCGGCCACCTCATTTTACTGTTAGAATTTTATTTTTATTTTTTTTACTGTTTATTGACCGGTTAATGAGTGTCAGCTAGTCTGCAGCAAAATTGACAAAAATGTGCATCCCTAATCCCTTCCCAAACCTAACCGAAACTATTAGGGGTATGAACGGAATATCTGACCCTGTATCAGCTGCACCTGCAACATCTACCTACTCAATATTTTCAATACTGACATCATTTGCTCCATTATCGCTAACAATCTAGGCCAAAATCTTCGTTTTCAAGCAGCCATGTTGTACTGACAAATAAACCCGTTTTTTCAAAACTTGCCATGTTGAAATGCTCCCCATTAACTAACTAAACATGAACTGAAACAACGGTGAAACGTAGAAAAATCACTTTGGATGCCGGGCTACCATGTTGGTGCAAAACAAAGAGTCAAGCGTTTCTTACCTTTCAAGATGTCTAGACATATTCTTCCCAGCTTGTCTACGTTGGGGTGGTATATTTTGGTCATAAAGCGTACTTTTGGAGCTGCCATGGGGTATTCCTCGGGGAGAAAGAGTTCAAGTTTAAACGTGCCGCCTTCGAAGGGCGAGTCCTGGGGCCCGGCGATGACCACATGGAAGTAGCGGGCGTTCCCTTCGTCAGGCTCCGCCTTAATGCCTGGGACAGGCTCAGCCATCAAGCGCTGAGTTTCCTGACAAACAAACGACAGACATAGAAACAGGGTATACCTCTATGCAAATACAGACACACAATCACAGTGAGGAAAGGTACAGTGGCTGCGTTCTGATTCTCCACCCTTCTCCCAAAGTTTGTAATTGCATACTCCCTTCTAATGAGGAAACTCCCTCCAGCCAATGTCCTCTGTAGCTCAGTTGGTAGAGCATGGCACTTGCAACGCCAGAATAGTGAGTTTGATACCCAGGACTACACGTATGCAAAATATATGCACGACTGTTAATCGCTTAGGATAAAAGCACCTGAGAAATGGCATATATTATTATTCTTATATAATACTTATACCAGTCCAATGGTTGGAAATCCATGACAGGGAGAAGGGTAGGGAATCGGGACGTAGCCAGTGACAATGGCAAAGATGTAGAAAGACGGCGGCCCCCATGTACTTGGAACAAATGCCTTGTTTGCTAAGTTCACCTTTTGTACACTGCTCTCCATTACTGTTTTGTTTATAGGCATTAGCACAGTATACATGATCCAAATTCTAGCTCCAAGACTGCAGCAATTTTAAAAATGAAAAAGTTAATTTACTGGCACATTGAACCATGTCGCACACCGTAGTTTAAGAACACTGTGGGCAGTGCTAAAAACAATGACATATCTGAATTCTTCCATCTTTATGCACCTTTGCCATTGTGTGATTTTGGAGTATTTGTCTAGACTAGAACAGAGAACTTAAGGTAGGCCTAGCCTATGTGAAAAGCAGCCTAAAGGCTCGGACGCACCAATAGTGTTTGCCTGCCGAGAGTAATTAGCACCACTGAACAGAGTGCCGGCCGTAGGAGAATGTCGGCAGCCAGACGTCAACAGCGCGCTGAGCGATCAGTTGACGAACGGGACATCCACTGTCCTTTACATGTCCTCCAAGAGGACAGATTGTCCCATGTCATTCCTGACACATGGCCCAGAGCCTGCCCTGACCCCTCTAGTAGCTCTTGAAAAGCATGCTGTTAACTGTGACAAATACCTCACTTTCACATAGCCTTAGCTTACTTTCAATATTTCAAAGGTTTCATTTTCCAGCAAGCGTACTGTAGTTGTCTTAGCATGTAGGCTACCTGCCACAATGTTCATTCTGTGCTTTCCCATTCGGAATCTATCAATCTAGTGCTGGTAACCATGGTTCAGTAGACAGTTTATGTTCCCTTGCTAACTCATCCCTAACAATAGAAGAAAAATGGCACATTTTAGATTTACCCTCTTTATCAGCGTTAGTACTGATCAATCTTTCAAAGACATCGCCTACAGCCAAAAACATCTAGCCTAACAATTCTCCATCAAATGGATGGGAAAAACACAAGCACCCTGTCCTGGGCCACGCCTTCAACTTGGCAGCAACCAGTGACTCACTACGCTTAGCCTAGTCGCTTACAAAGGAGACCTATTGCCAAGAGGTGCATTGTGGTCTTCTCCTTTCTCTCTCACACACACGGGTTGGGCGGTATCCAAATTGTCATACCGTTTCTGTACCATACCGGTATTACCGGTAGTGCACACAAGGGGCGCTATAAAAATACAATACAAAAAAAAAAAAAAAAAAAAAAAACATTATTTTACACACAAAACAATTTAGGCAACAGGGATCTTGATCCAGGAGGGGATTGAATGTATGTCTCTGCTGTAACCAAGATCTTGAAATCTAGCCACTTAGCAAACCAAGTGCATGTAGCTGGAGCTGGAGATCATTTATTTGACATCTTAGATTTCTTTTAGTTCTACTTAACTTATTCAGTGGCATAGCACACACCCACGAAATACAGTATATCACCCAAGCCTGCCTACACACACACACACACACACGTCTGTAGCTGGCTGCAATAGCACCTAAAGCAGAATATCAGGCAGCTGAGTCAGATTTCTCTCATTCTCTGCAATGTGCTAAGTGCTTTGAGGTGACAGAGTCATATTTATTATTATTAAGCACCAATACAGAATAAAACTGACAAACAGGGAATGACTACCTGTATTTGCCCCCCCCCCCCAAAAAAATGCTTATTTGGGTTTTCCATTACAAAACCGGCCCCAAAAATTTTTTCCGTGGCGTGTCCTAAGGAATACGACCCAGGTGACAACTAGGGTTAACTTTCCCATCAACCACTGGAGCAGCAAGAGTACGTCATCAGACTATAGGCTGACTAGCTCATCGCGGCAGCCAAGTGTCCCGGACACAGGGCTGTGACCTGTAGAAACTCACACCCATCTCAATGTGATGGAGCAAAGGGAATCTGATACATCCTTATGGTATGCATGAGGCTGACTGGGTTACACACCTGAGCCAGAGAGGTGTGCAACAAGGAGCCACTGAAGGAATACTGCAGGTGCAGAAATAACAATGGACTTTTACAGGTCTAGGCCTATTCCTCTTCACTCGCCTATTTCTATTTTTCCAACAGCCTAAATGGAAGCCTAAAACATCAATAACCATCTTTAGAAATTTTCATTTCATGAGTTTATACTTAATATAAGTGCATAATCCTAACAAAATCTTGAGTACTCTTCAGACAATAAATAGCCTCTCTCTACGATGATGATGCTACAGGTCAAGCTGAAGGACATCCCAGGTCAACAGAGCAATGTAGCTTAATAAATCAACTGTGTTAGATCTATCTACAGGCAGCTTTGACAGACAGACAACTAATAGAGGGGGAAAAAATAGTTGCCTAGCAGCAGCCACTGTTCCTGCTGCTGTTTTTTATTTCCCCAAATGCAACTCGGGGCAAGATTCCTGAAATGTTTCAGATAACCCACAGACAAAAACACACAGTCCAAACACAGACAAGTGAGGGGCTCCAGGACTGGTCGCACGCTCATAGGGGCTCAGGGGCCAAGCTCACTGGGAACAGTTCCAAGAACTTCGCATTTTCCCACCACATCCAACCAATGTAACCATCATGTGTGTTCCCTCCCTTACTCACACACCCCCCGCGCGATTGTCCTTCTCTCTGTTAGCATAACAGCACTGATTCAATGACAACTCGCAATGACACCAGACATGAACTTGGGAATGGGAACCACAGCTCAACATTCCCTGTGTGGGGGACCTTGTTTTTGTGGGAGGGGATCAAGATTAAAATGTTGAAAAGAACCGTAGGATAGAGGCCAACTAGTATAAACTTTTCTTGGAAGCCTGCAAATTTGACTAAGAAAGTCTGTTTCATGGCTACTTTGAAGAATCTCAAATATAAAATATATTTTGATTTGTTTAACACTTTTTTGGTTACTACATGATTACATATGTGTTATTTCATAGTTTTGATGTCTTCACTATTATTCTAGAATGTAGGAAATAGTAAAAATAAAGAAAAACCCTGGAATGAGTAGGTGTGTCCAAACTTTTGACTGGTACGGCAGGTAGCCTAGTGGTTAGAGCGTTGGGTCAGTAACCGAAAGGTTGCTATATCAAATCCCTGAGCTGACAAGGTAAAAATCTGTCGTTCTGCCCCTGAATAAGGCAGTTAACCCACTGTTCCTAGGCCTTCATTGTAAATAAGAACTTGTTCTTAACTGACTTGCCTAGTTAAATAAAGGTAAAATATATATATATATATATATATATATATATTTTTTTTTTAATCGACATATGATTTTTAGGCAATATCGCCCAACAATAGTGTAGATGGGTGACGGAACAAAAATCTATTTAATCCATTTTAAATTCAGGCTGTAACAAGAAAATGTGGAATAAGTCAAGGGGTATGAATACTTTCTCTAGGCACTGTACTAGTATATCTAGGCTCATCACTTTCTTTAGTGTATGTCAAAATAAATGTTCTATTGATTTCCCACTTTTCTTGTGTCAGCATAGTCGATGTCTGAAATATAATTATAATCCTTGTGTAGCTAGCTAAACAAAAACATTTGTTGTGTCTTGGCCTTTTGCCCTGACAGCTATCAAACGGGTGTGTCACCTAGCTTTCTAATCAGAGAAATTGTTGACTGGTAAGTGGAATCGAACTATCCATTTCAATGAAGCTCAGTTAAACTGAAATCCTGCTTATGCCCTGGCCCCCAAGTATGTACGCAGTTATCCGTGTCTCCTGCCCACTGCCTGTAACTTCTTATGCTAGTTAGCTAACACAGGCCTTGCGGAAAATATCTGCCACAATGGTCATGTTTTGATTAGTAAATAGCCTGCTAAATTGACCCTTTAATAAAGGTTAAAGTATATTTTTTACTCATGGGCAATTTAGCCCAAAATAAAGATTTCAGCCGTTTATATTGTGGCACAGTTAAGAGAATAGGCTGTTTAATTGATTGTTTATTCCTTGCAACACATTTACGGCTAGCTAGCCTATTTGGAATGGGTGGCTGGCTAACGGTTTAGCTAGCTAGTTATTGTGATTGCTAACATTGTTTTGTCTATATGCTACATTCACCGTGTATATTGTATTAACGAATAAACAAACACCACATTTATCCGCCATTTTTAACAAGCATGGACGTATTTAACCCACCTTAAGATACTTATTCGGTTATGGAACAGGAACGAAACGGAAGTAGCTAACTTTGCAGCTAGTGCAAATGCAATCTAACTAATTTGCTAACAGTACAGAGCATTTTCAGCATTAGCTCGTTTTATGAATCTGTCACACACAACAACAATATTCAGTCAAAATCACTGAATAATTACCTTAATAATCCTGCGGGGCAGTCCTGCCATCTTGTCTTTATTGCGGGGTTTAGCTGTAACCACAGATAGAACAATGAGACAGATATATTACCGGATGTATAAATGTGAAGCATCCGCTTGGCGTTTCCTCTCACTTCCACATTTGGTAGTGAGAGGAAGTCCAGTGGGAGAAGATGAACGCGATGGATTTTGGCCGATGAAACATTTGATCTCAATACAGTTTTCTGTTCTTAAAACTACATTTTGTAGATTTCACTCTTTGCCAAAGTTTTTTTTTAAATCGAGTTGTTTTGGACTGCAAATGCAAATTTAGGTATTGCACACGCGCACTTCACATAGTAGGCGTTCCCTAACAGAAACACGCAAACGTTTAAGAGAACGCGCCAATAGGATCTCACTAGCTTGTCCTTGGCTCTGGTCACCGCCCTGCTTGTTCTGCCAACTATGACTCTTTGTTCCGATTGGACAGGCAGTGGTCTATCTTGGGTTAGCTATAAAAATCTTTGCTGTAGCTCTCTTGCTTCTTTTCTTTCGTTTGCATTGACAGCGAAAGGCGCGCGCACACACGTCTTCCGGTGTTCTGCAGTTCTGCGTCATGAGACCGTCATTAAAGATTATGGAAAATGTAGTTTTATTATGGTTAATGGGTATGATAAGTGACAGTGTTTGATTGGACAGATCCCCATCTCATTCACATCCTTGTACTATATTTAGTACAATCAGAATGAGTTTTCCCCACAAAAGGGCTTTATTACATATTTTAAACACATTTGTGCACAACATTTGAGAGAAATAAGCTTTTTGTGCATATGGAACATTTCTGGGAACTTTTATTTCAGCTCATCAAACGTGGGACCAACACTTTACATGTTGCGTTAATATATTTTTTCAATTTAGTTGCAAGTATCTAGACAGGTCACATTGAAATGTTAATCAAAGTTGACAATGGAATATTTCAGAATTAAATTGTTTAAAAGCATAGTATTGTTATTTGACTTGTTCTAAGCCCCAATATGCCAAATACAGTACATTCGGAAAGTATTCAGACCCCTTGACTTTTTCCACATTTTGTTACGTTACTGCCTTATTCTAAAATTGATTAAATCTTTTTTTCCCTCATCAATTTACACACAATACACCATAATTACAAAGCAGAAACAGGTTTACAGAATTTTAGAAAATTTATTATTTATTTTTTAAATAAGCATTTACATAAATATTCAGATCCTTTACTCAGTACTTTGTTGAAGCACCTCTGGCAGTGATTACAGCCTCAAGTCTTCTTGGTTATGACGCTACAAGCTTGGCACACCTGATTTTGGGGAGTTTCTCCCATTCTTCTCTGCAGATCCTCTCAAGCTCTGTCAGGTTTGAGGGGAAGCGTCGCTGCACAGCTATTTTCAGGTCTCTCCAGAGATGTTCTATCAGGTTCAAGTCCGGGCTCTGGCTGGGCCACTCAAAGACATTCAGAGACTTGTCCTGAAGCCACTCCTGTGTTGTCTTGGCTGTGTGCTTTGGGTCATTGACCTGTTGAAGGTGAACCTTTAACTCCAGTCAGAGGTATTGTGTGTAGATTTATGAGGAAAATTGCTTATTTAACCCTCCTGTTGTGTTCCGGTCAAATTGGTCAAATTTACAAGTTTTCTCTCTGAAAAATGTAGTTCATTAAATCTGATTGTCATAAGGTTCCATGACTTTGTCCACACAGGGCGTCTGAACACACAAAATACATTTTGATGATTTTCAATACAGTTTGGGTGTTTTAACTTTTGTACACCTGTGTTCCCGGTATATAAAGCTTTTGAGGCCTTGCTCACAGTTCATTCTGTGGCAGCACAATGACCAAACGATATACTGTATGTGAGGCTCTTGATTATATCTTTGATCGTGACACTGGCGAGGAGGAGAGAGACCTTGTTATACTTTGACACAAAGTAGTCTGTGATAAATTGCACAATGTTTCATCTGAGTATTTGTTATAGTCAAAATAATCCTTATTTAATGCTTTTTTTACTCAAAAACAAGTTGTATGAGCTCAGGTCAATGAGGCCTACAGGCCATAAATAGCAAATAGAAGTTCAAAACTTGTAATTTTCACAAGAACTTAAGTTGATAAAAAGATCTAACACAATAAATTAATTAAATTAATTAACATGAAAACAACAGGAGGGTTAATCCATTTTAGAATAAAGCTGTAATGTAACAATGTGGAAAAAGTCAAGGGTTCTGAATACTTTCCAAATGCACTGTATATTAGTCAACTCTTTGTCGTTTGTGAACTACAACAGTTTCTGTATTGTACTATATTTAGTCTTTGGACACATGGGGTTACTGTTTTTTTTTCATGAATCAAATCCTGTGAATACATGTTCAAATCTTAGTTTTTTTTTGTTAAATCGCTTTGGTACTCCTTTCACAGGTGTGTGGTACATTTTGACAAATCTTAGTACTGAACTCCAAACTGGTCACACAGCCAGTTTTTCGTTAACAACCTGTAATTGTGCTTTCTTTTGGATTGTAAACATCTCTCACCACACAACCATTGATTCAAAATAGAAGTTTGTGAAATTTAATGAGAATCAAATCAAATCAAATCAAATTTATTTATATAGCCCTTCGTACATCAGCTGAAATCTCAAAGTGCTGTACAGAAACCCAGCCTAAAACCCCAAACAGCAAGCAATGCATGTGAAAGAAGCACGGTGGCTGGGAAAAACTCCCTAGGAAAAACTCCTGAGAAAGGCCAAAAACCTAGGAAGAAACCTAGAGAGGAACCAGGCTATGAGGGGTGGCCAGTCCTCTTCTGGCTGTGCCGGGTGGATATTATAACAGAACATAGTCAAGATGTTAAAATGTTCGTAAATGACCAGCATGGTCAAATAATAATAATCATAGTAATTGTCGAGGGTGCAACAAGCACGTCCGGTGAACAGGTCAGGGTTCCGTAGCCGCAGGCAGAACAGTTGAAACTGGAGCAGCAGCATGGCCAGGTGGACTGGGGACAGCAAGGAGTCATCATGCCAGGTAGTCCTAGGGCTCAGGTCCTCCGAGAGAAAGAAAGAAAGAAAGAAAGAGAGAATTAGAGAGAGCATATTTACATTCACACAGGACACCGGATAAGACAAGAGAATACTCCAGATGTAACAGACTGACCCTAGCCCCCCGACACATAAACTACTGCAGCATAAATACTGGAGGCTGAGACAGGAGGGATCAGAAGACACTGTGGCCCCATCCGATGATACCCCCGGACAGGGCCAAACAGGCAGGATATAACCCCACCCACTTTGCCAAAGCACAGCCCCCCACACCACTAGAGGGATATCTACAACCACCAACTTACCGTCCGAAGACAAGGCCGAGTATAGCCCACAAAGATGTCCGCCACGGCACAACCCAAGGGGGGGCGCCAACCCAGACAGGAAGACCACGTCAGTGGCTCAACCTACTCAAGTGACGCACCCCTCCCATGGACGGCATGGAAGAACACCAGTAAGTCAGTGACTCAGCCCCTGTAAAAGGGTTAGAGGCAGAGAATCCCAGTGGGAAGAGGGGAACCGACAAGGCAGAGACAGCAAGGGCGGTTCGTTGCTCCAGCCTTTCCGTTCACCTTCACACTCCTGGGCCAGACTACACTTAATCATAGGACCTACTGAAGAGATAAGTCTTCAGTAAAGACTTAAAGGTTGAGACTGAGTCTGCGTCTCTCACATGGGTAGGCAGACCATTCCATAAAAATGGAGCTCTATAGGAGAAAGCCCTACCTCCAGCCGTTTGCTTAGAAATTCTAGGGACAATTAGGAGGCCTGCGTCTTGTGACCGTAGCGTACGTGTAGGTATGTACGGCAGGACCAAATCGGAAAGATAGGTAGGAGCAAGCCCATGTAATGCTTTGTAGGTTAGCAGTAAAACCTTGAAATCAGCCCTTGCCTTAACAGGAAGCCAGTGTAGGGAAGCTAGCACTGGAGTAATATGATCAAATTTTTTGGTTCTAGTCAGGATTCTAGCAGCCGTATTTAGCACTAACTGAAGTTTGTTTAGTGCTTTATCCGGGTAGCCGGAAAGTAGAGCATTGCAGTAGTCGAGCCTAGAAGTAACAAAAGCATGGATTAATTTTTCTGCGTCATTTTTGGACAGAAAGTTTCTGATTTTTGCAATGTTACGTAGATGGAAAAAAGCTGTCCTTGAAGCAGTCTTGATATGTTCTTCAAAAGAGAGATCAGGGTCCAGAGTAACGCCGAGGTCCTTCACAGTTTTATTTGAGACGACTGTACAACCATCCAGATTAATTGTCAGATTCAACAGAAGATCTCTTTGTTTCTTGGGACCTAGGACAAGCATCTCTGTTTTGTCCGAGTTTAAAAGTAGAAAATTTGCAGCCATCCACTTTGCAGCCATCCACTTCCTTATGTCTGAAACACAGGCTTCTAGCGAGAAGATTTGTTTAATCACTAAAACATAGTGATATCTTTTCAATTTAGTTGTTTTAACTACCAGTTAATGGAATAGAAAACAATGCAAGATACATGTTTCAAATCACCCTTAGAAGTGCTGAAAATAATATGCTACAGTACTGTAAATTACATTGTATTGCCTAATGTGAAAACTCTTACATTATCCAACAAAATTGACAGAAAATCTATAATTTACATAATATCTATCCAATGTGTAATCAAAGGTGTGCTCAATCATTCATGCAAAATATTTTTCAGAAATAATTGCAACATAGGTGTACTGTCTGTAATCAAATGTAAGAAATTAAATGAAACAAATGAAAATAAAACCATTAATTTGGATCAAGCCTGTCTTAAGCATTTGGCCATAAATTCTCATCCACATCACAATGAATGTCCTCATTGTTCATGCAATCATGGGAAAAACCTTTTGGCATGGTGAATCCAAGCTTGACATTGGTCTGCATTGATGCCTTCACATGCCTCATGGGGATGGGTGGAAGTGTGATCGTACACACTTCCACCTCCATGCTGAAACAAATTCCTCAATAGGGTTGAGGAAAGGAGAGTTTGGGGTCACGAATCGGGGATCGGCCCGAACCCATGCCTCAACCACCTCTGCATGATGGAACCTGACATTGTCCCACACAACGACATACAGTAGGTGACCCCTTCAGCTTGACTGGCCTGCTCAATTTCATTGAGAAACACAATGAGGTGTGCAGCATTGTAGGATCCTACCATACATCCTACCACACCATCTTCAGAGATACCTGCGCACATAGAGATGTTTAACCCACATTGTCCAGGGACTAGGACGGTCGCCTGTTGACCGATGAGGATCTGCCCACGACACGAGTTTTGGCCAGGTTGAAGCACGCTTCACGAACAAAGATATACTTGTGATGGTTCACAGCAGCATCAAGCACCATCACCCTCTAAAAATATATTTTGGTCCGTTATTTTTACAGTATAGCTCCAAAATGATATTGTGAAGTAGCATGTGCATCAAATAGTAACAGTAATACAGTATAGTGCTGTACCTGAACATACTCGACCCGCAG
This sequence comes from Salmo trutta, assembly GCF_901001165.1. NCBI lineage: Eukaryota > Metazoa > Chordata > Actinopteri > Salmoniformes > Salmonidae > Salmo > Salmo trutta. The sequence continues at coordinate 39,071,553 of NC_042963.1, forward strand.
TTGTTTCACCTGGTCGTTGTTTCTCTTAAAAGGCACCAGGTAAATGTGTTTCATAGATACCTGGTGCCTCTTCAAATGTCGAGCAATTGTTGGTAGCCTGATCTATGCCACATTGGCAAAGGTGTCATCGTTCTCCTCAATGGCCTGCTTTATTTAAGATGGCAGTCGTATGTCATTCCCGGCCCTTTACCATTTCCACCACTGGCCACGGCCACCACCATAGGGTCTTCTGTCAATTCTGAGGGTAGAACAGTAAGAACGCTGTAACTTGTTTTGTGCATTTACATGCATTACAAAATGTGATGATAAAGCATAGTGCATATCCTGAAGGCCTACTCGCTGACCTTATCCCGTCAGTAGAGGATGCCTGGTTGCTCTTCAAAAGTGCTTTCCTCTCCATCTTAAATAAGCATGCCCCATTTAAAAAATGTAGAACTAAGAACAGATATAGCCCTTGGTTCAACCCAGACTTGACTGACCAGCACAAAAACATCCTGTGGCGTTCTGCATTAGCATCGAATAGCCCCCGTGATATGCAACTTTTCAGGGAAGTCAGGAACCAATATACTCAGTCAGCTAGGAAAGCTAAGGCTAGCTTTTTCAAACAGAAATGCACTTCCTGTAGCACTAATTCCAGAAAGTTTTGGGACACTGTAAAGTCCATGGAGAATAAGAGCACCTCCTCCCAGCTGCCCACTGCACTGAGGATAGGAAACACTCACCACCGATAAATCTACAATAATTTCAATAAGCATTTTTCTACGGCTGGCCATGCTTTCCACCTGGCTACCCCTACCAACATCTCAGCACCCCCTGCAGCAGCTTTCCCAAGCCCCCCGCTTCTCCTTCACCCAAAACCAGACAGCTGATGTTCTGAAAAAGCTAAAAGAATCTGGATACTACAAATCAGCTGGGCTAGACAATCTGGACTCTCTCTTTCTAAAATTATCTGCCAAAATTGTTGCAACCCCTACTACTTGCCTATTCAACCTGCCTATTCAAGCTAAGATTCCCCCAAAGACTGGAAAGCTGAAACGGTCATCCCCCTCTTCAAAGGGGGAACTGGCAACAGACAAACAGAGAACACAGATATAAATACACTGGGATAATGGGGAAGATGGGTGACACCTGGAGGGGGGTGGAGACAAGCACAAAGACAGGTGAAACAGATCAGGGGGTGACAGTAGCATGCCTCACTCTGCATTGGATATGTTTCTGCTGTATAATGTACTCTAGGAGTGCGTGTGACTGTGTGTGGAATACTTTAGACATTGTTTTTATATACAGTACCAGTCAAAAGTTTGGACACACCTACTCATTCCAGGGTTTTTCTTTATTTTTACTATTTTCTAAATTGTAGAATAATAGTGAAGAAATCAACACTATAAAATAACACATATGGATTCATATAGTAACCAAAAAAGTGTTAAACAAATCAAAATGTGTTTTATATTTGAGATTCTTCAAAGTAGGCACCCTTTGCCTTGATGACAGCTTTGCACACGCTTGGCATTCTCTCAACCATCTTCATGAGGTAGTCACCTAGAATGCATTTCAATTAACAGGTGTGCCTTGTTAAATGTTAATTTGTGGAATTTCTTTCCTTCTTATTGTGTTTGAGCCAATCATTTGTTTTGTGACAAGGTAGGGGTGGTATACAGAAGATAGCCCTATTTGGTAAAAGACCAAGTCCATATTATGGCAAGAACAACTCAAATAAGCAAAGAGAAACGACAGTCCATCATTACTTACTTCAATACAGAACATTTCAAGAACTTTGAAAGTTTCTTCAAGTGCAGTCGCAAAAACCATCAAGCGTTATGATGAAACTGGCTCTCATGAGGACCGCCACAGGAAAGGAAGACCCAGAGTTACCTCTGCTGCAGAGGATAAGTTCATTAGAGTTACCAGCCCAAATAAATGCTTCACAGAGTTCAAGTAACAGACACATCTCAACATCAACTGTTCAGAGGAGACTGCGTGAATCAGGCCTTCGTGGACGAATTGCTGCAAAGAAACCATTACTAAAGGACACCAATAAGAAGAAGAGACTTGCTTGGGCCAAGAAACATGAGCAATGGACATTAGGCCAGTATAAATCTGTAATTTGGTCTGATGAGTCCAAATTTGAGATTTTTGGTTCCAACCGCCATGTCATGTGAGACGCAGAGTAGGTGAACGGATTATCTCTGCATGTGTGGTTACCATGGTGAAGCATGGATGAGGAGGTGTGATGGTTTTAGGGTGCTTTGCTGGTGACATTGTCAGTGATTTATTTAGAATTCAAGGCACACTGAACCAGCATGGCTACCACAGCATTCTACAGCGATACACCATCTGTTTTGCGCTTAGTGGGACTATCATTTGTTTTTCAACAGGACAATGACCCAACACCTCCAGGCTGTGTAAAGGCTATTTGACCAAGAAGGAGAGTGATGGAGTGCTGCATCAGATGACCTGGCCTCCACAATCACCCGACCTCAACCCAGTTGAGGTGTTTTGGGATGAGTTGGACCGCAAAGGGAAGGAAAGCAGCCAACAAGTGCTCAGCATATTTGGTAACTCCTTCAAGACTGTTGGAAAAGCATTCATCATGAAGCTGGTTGAGAGAATGCCAAGAGTGTGCAAAGCTGTCATCAAGGCAAAGGGTAGCTACTTTGAATATAAAATATATTTTAATTTGTTTGACACTTTTTTGGTTACTACATGATTCCATATGTGTTATTTCATAGTTTTGATGTCTTCACTACTTTTCTACTGTCACGTTTACTCCCGCTTCCCCTCTCCGGCACTCAACGTCGCCAGTTGTCTAATCATTACACACACCTGCCACCATCGTTATGCACACCTGCGCGTCATGACACTCACCTGGACTCCATCACCTTCCTGATTACCTCCCCTATATCTGTCACTGCCTTTGGTTTTTTCCCCATGTGTTATTGTTTCTGGTTATGTGTTTCATGTCTATACTCTACTCGTATTTGTTAAATGTTCTGTTTATACGTAACTGACTTGCCCAGTAAAATAAAATGTATTAAACTCACCAACTGCACTTGCTTTCCGACTCCCAGCGTACACGTTACAGAATAACGCCTCACCAAAGGGAAGCAACAGGGCTATTTTTTATTATATTGATTACGTCGTGTCCAATTGCCGCTGCCGAAGCAACCGGGGATGCCTCAGCCGGCTCATCAGGCTCCCATGCCTCAGCAGGCTCGTCAGGCTCCCATGCCTCAGCCGGCTCGTCAGGCTCCCATGCCTCAGCCGGCTCATCAGGCTCCCATGCCTCAGCCGGCTCGTCAGGCTCCCATGCCTCAGCCGGCTCGTCAGGCTCCCATGCCTCAGCCGGCTCGTCAGGCCCCCATGCCTCAGCCGGCTCGTCAGGCTCCCATGCCTCAGCCGGCTCGTCAGGCTCCCATGTCTCAACCGGCTCGTCAGGTTTCCATGCCTCAGCCGGCTCGTCAGGCTCCCATGTCTCAACCGGCTCGTCAGGCTTCCATGCCTCAGCCGGCTCGTCAGGCTTCCATGCCTCAGCCGGCTCGTCAGGCTCCCATGTCTCAGCCGGCTCGTCAGGCCCCCATGCAATTGCTTTTTGACTCCCAGCGTACACGTTACATCTACAATGTAGAAAATAGTAAAAATAAAGAAAAACCCTTGAATGAGTAGGTGTGTCCAAACTTTTGACAAGTACTGTATATTGGTCCAGACAATTATTAAGATCTGAAAAAGAGAGATTACGCTGTAAAATGACTCTGTCTCCATTGAATTTGCTTATACTGCATATGCTATAGGTGTGTGTGGATTTCTTTAGATATTGTTTTCATGTGTATATATATATATATATATATATATATATATATATATATTGGTCTGGACAATCTATATAGCAAACATTATTAAGATCTGATCATTTGAACATATATTCACATGAAATTATAAAAAACAGTAACCCAATGTGTCCAAAGACTAAATATAGTACAATATCAAAAACTCCCATTGTAGACAAGTGCTTTGGCCGATTGAAAACATGGCTTCTGTCACGTTCTCTATCTTCAAATTCCCTGTCATATATGAGCCAAGGCGCAGCGTGCCGGTAATTCCACATCTTTATTTGAAGAAAACCAAACCAAAACAATAAACAGGTAAACAGCAAGAAACGCAACTGTGGCGTATACACACAGACATAATAATAACCCACAAACACAGGTGGGGAAAAGGCTGCCTAAGTATGATTCCCAATCAGAGACAACGAATGACAGCTGCCTCTGATTGGAAACCATACTCAGCCAATAAAGAAAAACAACATAGACATACAACACATAGAATGCCCACCCCATGTCACACCCTGACCTAACCAAACAGAGAAAAACGACTCTCTCAGGTCAGGGCGTGACAGCTTCAGATTTGTCCATCAGTAAGCTCAGACAACATGTGTGCCAACATAAATGATACATTTCCGTTATGGACATGAATGAGATAAAGTCAGTGATGCTTGTTAAAACATCTGTGATTCATTTTGTTTCATGTTAGTCCTACTGTTGCTGTGAAATAGACATGGTAGGCTTAAGCTCCATCACACAGGCACCCTGTCCCTTTTGGATCAATTTCAAAGTGTAAGTCATTTCTTGCTGAGGGGCCAATTGAAAGGACTATACGCTTTTATTTTTTACTTACAAAAGGTAGGCCTATGACCACTTTATTGTGCACATGGTGCTCTACAATTTAAAACCAGTATCATGGTTGTTTTTAAGGATTATAAACTCAACACAATGTTGACTAGATGTTCTGTTCTGTTATGAGACTAAACAAACCTGTGTATTTCCTCCCTTCAATGATAAACACCCAGACCAGGATGCAGGGGTCAGCAGTGTAAAATGGGACCCATGGAGCTCCACCTCTTGACTCATCCCAATGGACATATACCATTGCCCAATGGGTTGACGGTGAGGCTAGGGGGGTGGACATTAGCTAAGCAGCACAGTGGTAGGGACTTTGGGGAAAGGCTAACGAGAGAGAAGGTGACCAGCTGACTACAGACATGAACACTCTGTACCAGAACACGAGAACAGGTAGGACCCAAACTTGTATTGTTTGTATTTCTCTGTCATTAGCTGTCATGTCAATTACATAGACTGTATATATAAAGGTTCCAATACAGAAGTTACATGATTTTGTGAGATGGCTTGAGAGATGTAAGAGCTATGGGATTGTTGCTGCTGTATTTCTGTACGAATCATAACAAAACCTGACCTCATTCAAATCATTTCTAAGAGTTTACTGTTTGATTGACTTGTAATCTTATTTGATCTCGACACTGATTTCTTTGTAATTGTCATATCTTAAAATATGTTCTGGGGCAAAATGTTTCCACATCACTAAATAGAAGAACATAGTTTGACTTTTGAATATTCTCTTGAAGTAAAAATAAATATCTACATTTTCAGTTTGAGTTTTGGCACTTGATAAAAATTGCCTCTCTTGTCAACTGTTCTGTTCTTTCAGTATAGGTTTCACAGAGTTCAACTTATTGAAACACACAGATTTCAGTGCTAATGTATATACTATATAAACAAAAGTATGTGGACACCCCTTCAAATTAGTACATTTGGCTATTTCAGCCACACCGGTTGCTGACAGGTGTATAAAATCGAGCATGCAGCCATGCAACCTTCATAGACAAACATTGGCAATAGAATGGCCTTACTGAAGAGCTCAGTGACTTTCAAGTGGCACCGTCATAGGATGCCAACTTTCCAACAAGTCAGTCAAATTTCTGTAAGTGCTGTTATTGTGAAGTGGAAACGTGTAGAAACAACAATGGTTCAGCCATGAAGTGGTAGGCCACACAAGCTCACAGAATGGGATTGCCGAGTGCTGAAGCATGTAGGGCTGTTGCAACATTCACTACCCAGTTCCAAACTGCCTCTGGAAGCAACGTCAGCACAAGAACTGTTCGTCGGGGCCTTCATGAAATGGGTTTCCATGGCCGGGTAGCCGCACAGAAGCCTAAGATCACAATGCGCAATGCCAAGCGTTGGCTGGAGTAGTGTAAAGCTCACCGACATTGGACTCTGAAGCAATGAAAACGCATTCTCTGGAGTGATGAATCATGCTTCACCATCTGGCAGTCCAACGGACAAATCTGGGTTTAGCAGATGCCAGGAGAATGCTACCTGCACCAATGTATAGTGCAAACTGTAAAGTTTGGTGTAGGAGGAATAATGGTCTGGGGCTGTTTTTCATGGTTCGGGCTCGGCCCCTTAGTTCCAGTGAAGGGAATTCTTAACGCTACAGCATACTGTGACATTCTAGGTGATTCTGTGCTTCCAACTTTGTGGCAACAGTTTGGGGGAGGCCCTTTCCTGTTTCAGTATGCCAATGCCTCAGTGCACAAAGCAAGGTCCATACAGAAATGGTTTGTTGAGATCGGTGTGGAAGAACTTGAGTGGCCTGCACAGAGCCCTGACCTCAACCCCATCGAATACCTTTGGGATGAATTGGAACGCCGACTGCGAGTCAGACCTAATCGCCCAACATCAGTGCCCTACCTCACTAATGCTCTTGTGGCTGAATGGAAGTAAGTCACCACAGCGATGTTCCAACATCTAGTGGAAAGCCTTCCCAGAAGAGGGGAGGCTGTTATAGCAGCAAAGAGGGGGCCTACTCCATATTAATGCCCATGAATTTGGAATGAGATGTTCGACGAGCAGGTGTCCACATACTTTTGCTAATGTAGTGTATCATTACAGTGATTATGAATGAACATTACAGGCAATAATGGTAGACATATGGAAGTAACCAGGTTTAAAACCTCAGGTTATAAGACTGTAATTACTGGTGGTAATGTACTGTATATTTTCTTTACTAGGTGCAGATTTTCCATACGTTTAGTGCAGTATAGAATATGGTTCGGCCATCTGGATTTGTTGGAGCTTTAGTCATTTAAATTTAAAAAATGTGATCAAATGTTTTACATAAGCAAAATCTATTTTAAAATTAATGAATTGTTCATTGAGTGATATACTGTTTATTTTCTCATACTCAGTTTGCTCAAACCCATTTGATGAGTAATAATGACATTTCTTAGAGGACGTCAAATGCTCCAGAAAAGAGTGAAGCCATAACTATTCTGGGATGGGAGATCCCCACCCTTTCAACCATGCAATATGTGTCTACCAGAGCTAGAAATAACAGGTTAGAAATAACACAGACAGAGAACATCAAGTAACAATAGGAATCTGCTGAAACATTTGCTTAGGCCCTGAAATGACAACTTACTTCAACATTTCCACAGTGCCTTTTATAACAGTCTAATCAAGATTCAAAAATCTATACATGTATAACATAATGATAAAGTATTGAGGATTGTTGTCCTGAAAACAACCTCATTCCCACAATTGACCCACAACATATCCCTCCCATGGTCTCACTGTGATCTTTCGTCCGCCAATTGTCCACCATGTCATAAGGCTTTATACAACAACAAAAAATGTCCCTAACCCACACTACCCATGATGCCCTGCCCCACGTTGTTCCCCATCCCAAATGTTCCATTGTCCAGACACACAGGAACAGATGAACCAGGGTCTAATCTAGTCCGTTTTCTCAGTGCACAGAGAGAACAGACAATACCAGCTGAATTAGAGGAGCTGTTGCTTCCACAGGGCATCTGATTTGATGAGCAGGATCTGTCCTGACAGGGCTCAACCAGACTTCCTAACCCACTCATATAGTATTTCAGCCGGCCCATCACACAATGACACATTGCGCAATCTTAGCTTGTAATCTTGCCTTTTTTAACAGAATAATAATTTTAAAAAAGGTTTACATTGTGAAAGTGTGAAATGCTGTGCAGGAATGAAACTATTTTGCCCAATTTGACTGTATAAGGTACAACATTTTACAATCCACAAATAATCTATATTTTCAAAAACTTGAAAAGTATGGAGTTAATAAGGTGGACTGCCAAAGAAGAAACCTGTGGCTTGATGTTTCCAAGCAACAACAAAAATGCTACATTGTTACAATGAAACAGCTGGTTGAAGCAAAAATAAAATAGAATAGAATAGCCAGACTGGCTGATAAATGTAACTGTTGTAAATTGTTTTTGAAGGAAAAGGAAGTATTTTTACTCATTGTTGTTTATCTCTCCAAGTTGAACGGACATCATGGAGCAGTCCTTGGCACCTGGCTTGTTTACTGGGCATACTCAGCTTCCTGGGGTCGGTCACACCCCTCCATGTGGCTCCTGTGACGATGGGCCTCCGCTCCTCCTTCTCGGCCACACGGACCAATAGCATCCTAGGAGGCACCCAGAAGGCTGTGACCTTCAACAGGCTCCTGGTCAACGCAGGAAGTGACTTCAACCCAGACACCGGCCACTTCCGCTGCAGAATCCCTGGGGCTTATTACTTCTCTTTCACAGTGGGGAAATATCCCAAGAAGATGCTATCTGTCATACTGGTGAAGAATGGGCAGGAGGTGCAGGCTATGGCCTACGATGACTACAAAAAGAAAGGGAGGAAGGTCCAGAGTCAAAGTGTCATGATCAGCCTGAGGGCCATGGACACAGTGTGGCTGATGCTGCAGGACAGTCCTCAGCATGCTCTCTACAGCACCGCTGGCCCTTACATTACCTTCACCGGTTACCTGGTGTACCCCGACATCCCCGCACCTGGCTATCTCAACAACCACCTATCCCTGCCAGGGCAGCCTTACCCCTACCCCAACCCCAACTGCCTTCCTCCTGGAGACCACAGGCATGGCTTGAGCAGTAGTGCTAAGGCCCCTGAAGAGCCTCGCTCTGCCTTTTCCGTGGCCAGGACATCCCCGGTCCTGGGGGAGAATGGTGGCGGGCACCAAGAGAAGGAGCCTCTGACCTTCGACGTGGAGTACGTCAACATCGGAGCGCACTTCAACAAGACGTCTGGCCGCTTCACCTGCCGCTACCCTGGGGCCTACTACTTTGCCTTCACTGTGGGGAAGCATCCGCACAGGGCAGTGTCGGTCAAGCTGATGACGGGCCACGGCGAGGTGCAGGCCATGGTGTTCGATGAGGACATGTCCAGAAGGAGGGAGATGCAGAGCCAGAGTCTGCTGCTGCCGCTGCGTAGAGGGGACACTGTGTGGCTCTACAGCCAGCAGGATGAGCGCTATGCCGTCTACAGCAACCAGGGACGCTACACCACCTTCTCAGGCTTCCTGGTCTACCCAGACGCTGAGCCCACCACCACAGCCAGCCAGGACTAGGACTCGGACAGAACTCACGTCTGAGGGCTCTGAGTTCTTCAAAACACACTGGACCCTCCTTCAAATGTACATGGTGCTATGGTTACAAAACCAAAGTTGTGAAAGTGTGAATGCTTTATAGGCTTTGTGTAGAACCGCTGCAGTCACTTTCTGGGTGTGGATTGAACAACAACAGCAGCAACCGCTGAAAAATGGGGAAAAGATGTACATATCTTATACACAGATACACATTTGTTTGCTCTTCTATTGATTAAATAGCCATTTCCTTTGAAGTATTATATCATTCCACAAGATGGTGTTGTGAGTAATGTTTTGTTGTTCATACATCGACAAGCTTATGACATTATCACACATAATCATGTAATGTTTCTTATTATAAGCACATTTTCTGTAAAACGATGGAAAATGTTATGTTTTGTGTTTGGCTGTGTTTCAAACCAAAGTTAGAGGCAATATGTTAGTATGATGCTGGACCATCAGGATTCCTTGGATACCTCATGAATCTCATTGACTTTTTTTTCTTATTCACCAAAGGCTATGAGTTATAATAAGTAGAGCTTTCCTATGTAATCTTTATATATACAGACTTTTTTAGTAACATAATTATATATCCTTACTGAGCAGATGTTTATGCAAGTCTCAGAACAACTCATAAAACCATTTAATACTTTAACTTCTGTAGTGATTGCACTGAGTAGAGACTACTGTGTAAATACTGTATAGTTTGCCTGACTGACTGTATGGAGTTAGATAAACTTAATGTGATGTAGTTATGAATGTTTGATCTATTCTGAATGCATAGTGAAAGAATATTGTTAAAGGTCAATTTACAAGATTATCAGGAACTCAACATTCTCAACCAGTGTTAGCGATTCTCAAGCCTTTCTCAAATTTCTGAGATTTCTTTCCTGAGCTCAAACAAAAACATTGTTCAGATTTGATGTAAGAATTGAGATGAGATATCGCTATCCATTTTATAAATAGCACATCTGCATGACATAAACAATTGTCAATACAGTGATTCAGAGGTAAATACAATAAATACCACAGGTAGTAGGTAGTTAACATAGCTTACTTCATACTCAGATATGTGTTCTAAAGAGTGTAACATTGCTGATCCTGAGTAGTTGACTTCATGTGCAGTTTGCTCAATTTGAACAGGCACTCCTTGAAGCCTCATAGACTTTAGCAAAGCACTTTCTAACTTTGCTTGACATACAACATGCAGTCAATGTTTGTTCTGAATTCAACAAGCAGTATTTACTCTGTCCTCCTCATCTCAAGTGTGGACATAAGGCTGCAAAAATCTTCTGCCACTGGAGTCTATCTTTGGCTGCAGCTTGCACCCTATCCTGTGAGAGACCCAATGCTTTCAGCTCAGCCACCATTATCCATCACCAACTAGCAGTGGATTCTCCAATATCAGACACTCATTTAAACCTCACACAGTCACTGCTACTGAGCCATGCAACCGGATTCTGAATGCACAGAAACCTGACCCTGTTTGTCTCTTCTATGAGCGTAATCTTTGAAGCGTTCAGAGTTAGAGGATAAAGACACACAACTACATATCAAGAATGATATTGCTATGATATGATTTATACAATGATTTTGATGACTTTCTGACTTATGACTTAAAAGTCAACAAGATGATCCCAAAAAATATTTACTTACTTATTACATTTACCTGCTTCTCATCGACTGAATCCTGCTATGAGTGTTTCACAAGTCTTATCCTAGTCTTGGATTCTGTGTCCACAAACGCCACAAAATGGATCCGAGGGTAGATAAAATAATAATAAAATAAAACAAATTGAACAACAGAATGGGAAAATGGGACGTACCGGTAATGTGATTAAAAGTTCACGCTATTAAAGCTAGAATACTTTGAAACAATAACAAAGCGGTCACCTCAACTGTGTTTTGGTAAAAAGCTGAGGGATGGGCATGGAGAAATTGTATCACTCTCAAATTCATAGACAGAGCTATGGATGTAAAAACTGACCATGATATCCAAATGATAGTTTTAACCATGTTTTGTTTACATTTACTTTGTTTACAAACATAAAACAAGCTTGTATTTTGGGTTCTGATGGGGTACAACAGTTGAAATAAACTCATGAGGCATTTCTAAGTTATATTCCTCAAGAATCAGTCATTTATATGTCCAAAAATGGATGTAGCAACCAAGGATTTCAGATTTAAATCACAGTGTTAAATTTAAGTTAAATCACTGTGTACAACGGAGAGTATTTTGCATTTGAGGGTTTAGAATTGGATGAAAACTAACGACAGATTCAAAACAAAATCACCTGTGATACACCCTGGCAAAGAACTACACCAGTAGCAAGGATGTAAAGCTCAACCAAACCATCAGTCCCATAGGATCCAGGTAGATATGGGTCCCAGTCTGGGAAAAATTGAGATGGAGATTTGGGATTCTGATGTAGACCGAGGTTCCAAAGACCTAATGGCAGAATGTTGCCACCAGCCACATGGCAGTGCAGATGAAATAGTTCAACGTCATCTATATAAAACGGGGGAGAGGGTGTATTTCATTAAAGGTGTCATTGAAGTAAATGTGGGTGTCACACCCTGATCTGTTTCACCTGTCTTGTGCTTGTCTCCTCCCCCCACCAGGTGTCCCCTATTTTTCCCCATTTTCCCCTGTGTATTTATACCTGCGTTTTCTGTTTGTCTTTTTCCAGTTCGTCTTGTTTTGTTAGGTCTTACCAGCGTGTTTCCGTTTCTCCTGCGTTGAAGTTTTGTTTTCTAGTCTTCCCGGTTTTGACCTTTCTGCCTGTCCTGACCCTGAGCCCACCTGCCATTCTGTCCCTGATTGACTCTGCCTTGGATTATGAACCTCTGCCTGCCCTCAACCTGCCTTTTGCCTGCCACCGTATATTCAATAAATCTCTGAGACTTGAACCATTTGCCATCTGGGTCTCATCCTGAGTCATGATAGTGGGACTCAAAGCTCACATCATTGGTGGGGTTATTCTTTGGCCTGTATTTGTCCAGCCTATTAAAGAAAGAGATCATTCATCATTCTATCATTAGTGGGAAAGAATGATTGCTTTCAGACTTTACCTGAAAATGTGGATTATTATTTTCATAATCTCATCACAGGTCTCTGTAGCTGGATCTGTTTCCCTAGTGGTGAAGGAAATACAGTAGTATAAACACACACCACACACACACCACACATACATACACTTTCTCACACTTCACAGAAACTGGACAAATCCTACCTTTTTTGCTTTCTGTCCTTCTGAATCTCAAAACGTATGTTGAGCAGCATGGACTGTTCCAGAAAGGCCCCCTTGTGGATCTTCCATACAAACAGGTCCTGGGTCCTCTCAGTGCACTGGGTCTGGAGGAACCAGATGTGCCCAGCATCAAACCCACCCCCTAACAGAGGGACGTACGCCCCCCACCACAGCCGAAGTGACCAGGAGTCGGACCAGGCTGGACAGAATACATACCACATTCCTGGATCTCCCAATGTCCTCAGGATACTGTACAGGAAGGCGCTTCTATAGAGGCTGCTGTAGTTCTCCCACCAGTTCACAGAGACAAAGTGGGTCCCAGTGATGGCCATGCCAACCCAAAGGTCCATCTCTGTGCTGTTCTCCCAGCAGGTAACTCAGGGCGAAGAGCAGGAAGCCTATCAGAATGAGGCCGATAGAGAGGATGGAGGGAATTGTGAATCTATTCTGCTCTCTGGCAACATACTGGGCACCCACCTGGAGGACTGAGGACAGGAAGACAACACTGTTCAACATCTTAATGTTGGTCATGATGTCGAAGAACGGCACGATGACGATGGTAAGGACTGCTGTTCCCACCTCCACCAGCAACTCTATACACAGCACCTGGAACACACAGATCCAACTACATGAAGATTACAATAGGAGTACTGTAGGTAAAGGAAAGCAAATGGAATGCTAGAGAATGGAACACCTTCTGAGGTGTCTACTGGAAGTCATACTGCTCCTGCAAAGAGACAACCCGCCATAGTTACAGGTAACCATTGTTATGGGGAATAAAAGGGATGAATTCCCATCAAACACCCTGTGCTTACCCACACCACTGTCTTCCTTGTCGGTTTCTCAGAGCTGTTGAAGATGAATTCCCACAGACTTTTGACGAGGAGAAGGAGGCTTGGTGCAAACCAATGCACAGCTGACTGCGGCGAAGAGGGTGCATGGCTTTTGGGCAGCGGGAACCGTGTTGGTGGTGTTGCTCGACAGTGTTATCAGAAGCAGGAAGCATGACTCCAAAATAATCAAAATAGCATCAGCTGTACAGGGTTTTATCTAGACGTAGAACTAACCAGAAAATAAATAGACTCTATTTCATACATTTACATAAAATACTGTATGTTGAAATGGATTTTTAGTTAATGTACTCACAGAATCAGTTTTTGTTATGAATAACATATGAAAAAGTCATATCACAGAAAAATATTTCCTAAAACATTTCTTAGAATCAATAAAATATAACTTGTATAGCTTTTTTGCCTTTAAATCACTTGCACAAAACAGATACATAAGATAGATGATAGATTCGGAATACTTAATATCAATCCCAAAAGGGAAATTGTGGATTCAAATAGAAAAAGATTGCATATTTTATGAAAATGGGTGAGTTACCTGGATGTAAGCTCTCTCTGTTCCTTATCCGTAATTGTGCTATTGTTATCGTGCAGCGAAGAACCTGTGAGGTTTATATAGACTAGACTCTCTGGTTCACAGAGTGGGAGGGGAGGGTACATTTTGTAGGGGAAAATATATATCATAGTTTCTGCTGTAGATGTTGCTAACTTCCTTGTCTATAAAAATTACATTTTGATCCCCAGGCAATTTCTTTTGTGTATGATGCATTTTGTCAATCATACACAAATATAAGAGTTGTGAGTCCCCCATGTAGGTAAAGTAAACTCAGTGACGGGAAAAAAATAATACAAGTGTTTCATTGCTTAAGTTCACAGCCCTGATTTCCTAAGCTAAATACACATTGTTGAAACGGGTGTCTCAAAATGTTATGCACCCAACGTTCCCAATTGTGACAAATGAGAGCGTTCTCACAGTAAATGAGCATAATAAGCACTTGGAGGATGGACCATGTTCTTACAACTGCTATGTGTTCCCAACCTGTGCCATTTATTCCTTTTTTCTTTTGTTTGTTACTTTGATCTTGAAATTCCAGGAATATTATGGGTTTCTCAACAAATGGAACTACATTATAAATGCATGAACGTGTCAAACAAATGCTGTAGCAAACCTGAAGCAGAGCTTCTTTTCTTTCCTCACTCTTTTTTAATGATCAGGTCAGTGTTCTTCCCTTTAGTTCCCAATTTTAGTAGAGGTCAGTGGTTTCAGTGGTGTACTTTACTTTACTATTCATATTTTTTTTACTTTTACTCCATTATATTCCTAAGGAAAATATGTACTTTTTACTTTGTATACATTTTCCATGACAGCAAAAGTACTCATTTACATTTTGAATGCTGAGGCAGGACAGAATTATGGTCCAATGTACGCACATATCAATATACCGCATTGTCATCCCTACTGCTTATGATCTGGCAAACTCACTAAACACAAGTACTCAGTTTGTAAATTATGTCTGAGTGTTGGAGTGTGTTTTTGTTTGTCCAGTAAATAAAAAAAACAAGAAAATCGTGCCGACATGGTTTGCTTAATATAAGGAATTTGATGTATAGCATTTATTTTTACTTTGTACTTTACTCAAGCATGATCCTTTAATACTTTTTACACCACTGTACTTAAGTACATTTAAAACCAGATACTTTTATACTTTTACTCAAGTAGTATTTTACCTGGTGACTTTTACTTTTACTTGAGTGATTTTATATTAAGGTATCTTTACTTTTAGTCAAGTATGACAATTTGTTACTTTTCCCAACACTGTTAGAGGTATTGTCATAAGGGTATGCAAATTAAAGATATAAAAAGAAAGAGTCATTGGGAAGTTTTTTAATAATACATGTGAGTATTTACTCACATAATTGGGTCAAATTGTTAGATTCATGACACAGGTATACAGAAGGGACGATACCAGGAAGCAGGTGCCATTTGCATGTCAGTCTGATTGTAAACCATTATAATCATTCCCTAATCTATCTGAATATAAACAGAATCCTTAACGTAAGAATATGTCATATGTGTGCTATCTGAACAATGAACAATCTGAGCAATGGCATTGTTCATGAACAACGGCTTCTCTTTAATGTATTGTATCTGAACATAAACAGGGGATATGATATCATGCTATCGACAAGCAATCATATTGGGAAAGTCTGAAATATGACCCCATAGGTTCCACATGAGGTTAAAATCCTAATTTGAATTATATTTGCCACCACAATAGTAACTATGTTATAGGAGTATTCCAATCTAGTTATGTTGTGAGAAATATTTCAGCAAGTGTAAACATCTGTGGTTCATAACTAGGTTATGAGTTGAGCTTAGTTTGACTACCCAAACTGAAATATTATGGGGCGGTTTCCAAATTAAGCCTGGACTTAAAAGCAATGTCAATGAATATTTTCCACTCAGCGTGCTTACGGGAAACCTGCCCAATGAGTATAAATACAGTTAAAGGACAATAACATGAATACAGTAAACAAAGTCTATGAGTCAAAATATGTTTAATGAGTGATTAAAACATGAATTGTCAATGCTAGGGGTGTTATCACATTGCTTTCTCCAAAACCTGGCAAATGTGACAATATAAGTCCATTATCCCGTTGGGAGATCTTTAAATAATGTCTCCAAGTTTCTTTGGCAACAGGTGGTCACATTCAAGTAGTCCATCACAAAAGCTCACAGAACACCTGAGCATAGCCTACACAATATTCCTTCACAACATCTCAAAGCGGTGTTAAGTCCAAAGTCAGAACATCAGAAATGGTAAAATAATCAGCTTCTGAAAAGGTTGCAGCATCTAAAATGGTCAAAGGAGTCACTAAGGTGAAATGTTTGTTTTTCCTCTCCTCTCCCTCATCCACCCATCCATCCACCCATCCATCCACCCATCCATCCATCCATCCATGCAGCCTCTGTACCATTTACTGTACGTCCCAGATCTCGCAGAGGAGGGGTGTGAACTTGTGGTCGCTCATGCGCCAGGAGGTGAGCATCTCAGCATGGTGGTGGTTGAGTGTCCTCAGCTCAGTCAGACGGCCCAGGAGACGGGCAAAGTGCTGGGGCTCCAGCGGGTGCTGCATGGCACAGAACCTCCTGAGCACCTCCAACATGGGCTCCTGCAGCCTCTCCACCGCCTGCTGGCCCTTCACGTACGGCCGGTCTGTAGAGGAGATGAAAGGGAAGTTCAATATTTTACAACTAAACGATAGATCGTTTCTCACCCTGAAAGTAGTCTATGGAGAAGGAGAAACTGTATTTCATGGTTCGGTTTACAAACTTCAAATAACTTTAGCCATCGATAGCTAAGAAGGAGCGATAGGGGTATTCGACACATTTAAAAAAAGGCCCAATCACCTTTCAGTAAGGTCAAACCAAATAATCAAGTTGATTTTTGTTGATTTGACCATGACATTTTAACTTGTGCCACATGCCCAGGTGGCAGCTCACCTGGTGACAGGATGGTAATGGCGGTGAGGAGGGCGTGTTCTTCCTGCATCATCTGAAGTTCCCCGATGCTTTTATAGAAGGTGAACATGGGTGTAATAAACTCCTCTGATATGCCTGGAAAACATGTGGAGGTGCATGATCAATACACAACCACTGGATGGCAGTGGTGTCCATCTATGCAGTATAGATCACAGGGGAATGTGTTCAAACATTGTTCAACATATAAGTATAGATGATATACTGATTTCTAGTATAATTCCCATAACGTCCCACTGTAATGAACCAAAATATGTGATATAAAATTAGAGGTAGTATACCATTTGAGGATACCATTGGACTTTTCCGGATTTCCATTAAAAAAATCCAGCGAGCAGGACAACCCCCACCTCCACCACTACTACCACCAAAACCATTTTAGAAATCCACCCAATCCAGTCAGTCAAATCACAGAGCCATAAGCCTTCAGAAATGCCAGGAGCGCACAAAGAGGGAGAGAGGGGGACAATAGAGCTCTCGATGTTTAGATAAAGAACAATAGCCTCTTTAGACATCTCTCTCTTTCCCCTCAGACTGGCCTTTAGCTTGAATGTCTCTCAACTAATCCATTCACTCAGGACCTGCACCAAGAGATGTAATGACGCACACATAGCAGCCATCTCTACCACTCTATATTCAACTGTCCAACCAGGGGTATCAAAGTGACAGCTCAGATATGACTGCATATTACAGCAATACAGTAGGCTTTAGATATCAAGGCAGCCAGACTGCTGCACTCTTTAAAAAAGTGAGTTTCATAAATAAAGATGCGGACATAAATTTAGTTAGGGATTACACTGAAGATTTCCTAACAAAAACAAAAGGTCCAATCATCGATTCACAAATATGGGCTTCTCTATTAAAATACATTATTGTAATACCTCAGTTAGCAACCTGGTTTCAGTGAGAAAACTGGTTTCAATGATGTCATTTCAACCAGCTTTGCCCGCTGGGGTAATGTGTTGTCTTGTGTACTGTACACACAAATCAGAATATCAAAGCCAGATCCTCTCGTTTGATGTGTTATGACCAGTACAATTAATTGGATGTTTAGTGAATTATTCATGCCACCTTACACCACACTGCCATCCGATACCCAACACTACCAGCATTTATGGACGATAAATCATGTGCATAGTTCTAACTGATCCAGTCTAGCTAGCACCTGAAGACAGCCCTATTTTACCACCCTACCTGGCACATTGCCCATATACGCTCACAATGGAATGAAATGCTATCCGGTAGGCAGGGGTCCGTTTACCCGGGTAACCCACACCTGGCCAAGGATCAACAGGTCAGTACACTGCTAGGCTGCCAGTCTCCTCGTCAACTAGATCGTCAGATAAAGCAGTCATATCCATTATTCACACCAGACCTGTGTGTGTGTGTGTGTGTGTGTGTGTGTGTGTGTGTGTGTGTGTGTGTGTGTGTGTGTGTGTGTGTGTGTGTGTGTGTGTGTGTGTGTGTGTGTGTGTCTGTGTGTGTGTGTGTGTGTGTGTGTGTATGTGTGTGTGTGTGTGTGGTGGATGAAAGGCCGGATGCCTATCAATGTCATGAATGTTTCATGCCAACCATGGATTGTGGTAAAAATTTGTTTGACATGTTAAGGTGATGTTCATGTTGATGAATGAGCTGAAGATGTTTTCGAGGATCATGATACTGATGATAATGATAATGATAACCTCCATTTAGTTCTAATAGCAGTAGTAGACTTGTGGATGGATATTGGAGTATTGTTGTAGTATTTTCACTTGTATGCGCCAGTTTCCCAGTATGAACGCACCACTCTTGCGTATCCTGTCCTCCAACACCTCTGTGTGTCCATGAGGTTGCTTCCTGGTAAACACCTGTGCTGAGCGCAGGAACATGGCCTCCACTGCCGAGCCCTTCAACAGTGCTATCTGATCCTCATGGTCCAGGGCTGAGAAACCTGCACACATGCACCCACCCACACACAAATGCACACAGACACACACGTACACAGACACACACACACAGTCAGGGGAGGCTATTGCAGGGAGGAAGGCGAGAATGGACCTCCTCTATGGTTTGTGAGAAATTAAAAATAATGAACCGTAAAAAATCCTCTTTGTAAATAAAACTATGCTAAATAAACTCACTCAGTAGATGCCTCAACAACAGAAAGAGACTAGTTAAGGAAGACCTTTCCATTTCAATGTAATATAACAGAGGTGGTTTGGTAAACAACGCTTGTGTGATGAGTTACACTGCCTGAGACCTTCCTTGTCTTGCTAAGTTTATTGAGTCCTTGGTAAATGTCTAACTTTGTTTATTGTTTATCTGAGAAATGTATTTTGAATGTAAACTAATCAGGGTTTAGGCCTGGGCACAGCCTAACCCGACGACACTGGGCCAATTGTGCGCTGCCATATGGGACTCCCAATCACGGCCGGAAGTGATACAGCCTGGAATCGAACAAGGGACTGTAGTGACACCTCTTGCACTGAGATGCAGTGCCTTAGACCGCTGCGCCACTTCGGGGTTGTTAATGATCTTGTCAATGCTTTAGACACTAAAATGAAATGTGCTGCTTTGCTTGTGGACCTGTCAAAATCTTTTGATACTGTTGATCGTGCTATTTTATTGAATAAGTTGTCCTCGATAGGCCTGAGCTCTGACTCCTGTTCATGGTTTAATGATTATCTTAGTGAAAGAACTCAAGCCATCATGATTGATGGGTTAAGTCTGAATTTCTTGAAGTGCATAAAGGTGTACCACAGGGGTCGATTTTGGGACCTGTTCTCTTCCCTATTTATATAAACACCACTGGTCAACCTGTTAAAAATGGTAAACTTCATCTATCTGCGGCTGGTACTATTTTGTACGCTATTGCCCCGGCTGTTGATCTGGCTGTGTCAAAACTACAGTCAGATTTTATAGCTATGCAGGAATCCCTTGCTGATTGAAAACTTAATACGGACAAAAGGAACTACATGTTGTTTTTAAACTCTCGTAAGAATGTTTCAGATGAACTACATTAGATGGTTCTCCAATTGAACGTGTTCCCACATATAAATACTTAGGCATTTGGATTGATATGGATTTGACGTTTAAAAAACATTTAGATGAACTGGTTAAGAAGCTAAGATTTAAAGTTGGCTTTTCTACAGAAACAGATGGTGCATTTCTCTAAGCAATAGGAAGTAGATTATTCAGTCAACCTTTTAATGTGTTCTTGATTATGGTGATATTATTTATTATAGAGCAGCTGCTACTACTCTTAAACCTTCGGATGCCATCTACCATAGTGACCTTTGTTTTGTTACAGGTGACAGTTTTGATACTCAGCACTGCATCCTGTGTCAGAAGGTTGGCTGGACTTCACTAAAGACCCATTGATCTTTACATTACTCCCTTTCTGTTTACAAGGCCCGCCTTCATAAACGTCCTTCTTATTTAACTTTGCTGTTGAAGTATAGACACCTGAGTTGCGTAACCCGTTCACAGGATTGGTTAACTCTTGAGGTTACTAGGGTCTCCACCGAGCTAGGTAACTCTGCTTTTATTTAATGCACCGTATTGATGGAACAGAATTCGAAATGCATTTCAACTTAATGTTGTGGTGCTGTTCAGGCAGTTTAAAGTATTGATTGGGGACTTATTTGTGGAGGAATGTAACTGTTTTTCTGGGTGATTTGGGATGTTTTATTTGTGCTTCCCATGACTGTGTTTTTGTATTTTAATGTGTATATATGTATATTTTGTGTAAAATGTGTATTTTTGTGTTGTATTGTGCAGGGCACATTTGAAAAATAGACCTAGGTCTCATATGTCTTCCCTGGTCAAATAAAGGTAAGTTAAAAACAACAAAAAATTCAGTCTTGAATTAGACTGATGACCGATGTCAACACCCGCTCGGTCCTATTATGTTAAGTCATACAAGCTATTTGTTGCTATGATGATGCCAAGGAGCCGATTAGACTATAACTATGGAGTACCAATGTACAAAAGGCCAGAGGTTGACTGATAATCGATGTCGACTGATAATCCATGGGAGTAATCTATTTATAGAAACCTTTTATGTATTGAACATATTGGCATGATCATCACAGCCTAATAGATGTCCAGACCTGGAATATTTTTGGTAAACTCCACCAGCACTTGAACATGACTGGTGGCCATCTCTGTCAAAAGAAGGAAGTTCTCTTCTGCATTGAACTGCTCTTGTAGCTGGAGAAACAACAAGGGCACACAAAAGGGAGATAATTACAGAATGTGTGTGGAGTGACACTGCTGGCTGATAAGGAGTTTTATGTAACTTCATCTACGACTTGAGGGAAAAAACTGTCTGACTTCTACTTGGATAGAGAGCATGTAGTGTAAGTCATATCTATTCTGGGATATGTTACAAGGGTATCTTACTGTCTTCGATGAACTATAAATATGTCTGATTTGTAAAAGCATACACTATGGCTTGGTGAAAAACACACCCCATTGGGCACATGCTGGTTAAATCAACGTTGTTTCCACGTCACAACATGGAATAGACATTGGATTGACATCTGTGCCCAGTGGGACAGAATTTGCTAGAATTGTAGGAGATATCACGTACCAGTTTTTTGGCCATGTCTTGAGGAATTCGATGTTTCTGATAAGCTTCTACGATGAAGCTCAAGAGAGCCTGCTGCTCTTGACTGAGTTCAAGCTTCTCCTGAAATAAAACCATTAGCTATCCGTTTTGAATCTCTTCTGTGTAATACTAGGGCTATTTATGAGTCATACTTTGTGACGTGGCAGTCTTAGCTGTGAGTAATACAATCCCTTGGTGGCAACAGGACTTTAGACATGTTTAAATATTCACTTTAACACTGGGCTTATGGGGATCACAGACAACTGCAGCTGAGGAACCTTTTCTTCCCTCATTTTCATGTAATTCCCATGTGCAGTAATCAGTGTAGGGCATTTATATTTAGATAAAGACAGGTAGACAGCCAAAGAAAAAAACTATTATAACTATTATTTTTACAAAGAAATGTATTTCAGGAAAAAGTTAGTTTTGCTGAGTCTATAAACATCTAAAATAATTTTGTTGATAGTATTTAGATTCCTCAATTGTGAATCACTGACATGTCTCCCATTTTGAAGAGCAAAAAAACATTCTAAAGAGTAAAAGGGGGAGAGTTTACCTTTGACAGTTTGGTGGTGGAGGTGACCTGTTTGGTGTCTCCGTTGTCTCCCCCCTCTGTCTCGTCCCCGGTGGACTGTCCTGGTGAGACCTTGGCTTTTTTCCTCAGCCTTTTAGATTTACACTGGATCTCTGTCAGCAGACCTGTGGGCATTGATGATGGGTTCAAGCACAAAGTGCTGAAGGAGAATTTCACCCTTACTTCTTCAATAATTATTATCGTTGTGAATGCCACTGTAGTTTGATATTTTATTCAAGTGGCTTCATAGTATAGCTATGGGTTTGAGAAAATTATTGAGAACGTTTTGAACAATGATTTTCACCTAAGGTAAGCAGTTAGCACAGATATAAAGTTCAGATAATTAGGGAATTATTTTCGATGACTGGGGATTTCTCCATTATTACAAATTATATCAGTGTGATATTATTAAAAATTATACAACCCCTGTATTTAATGTAGGGAGTATGTCAATGTTACTCCTTTCAGTAAAGTTCTGACAACCAGGGAAAAATCTATGATCAGTGTTTCCTTTGAATGAAAACCTTCAGAATTGGCTCTTTTAACATTGAGACCAAAGGAGACTGCCGAGAACAGGCGATGATTGCCATCCAGGCCTGCCTAACAAATAGCTTTGGGAGTCATCGGGGGGAGCACTGTAGCGCCAACAGACAGGGCTGTTGAATGCCTGCTACCTGCAATATTCTTCCCAACTTCCTACAACATTTATGAGCAACATGAGCCCAACTCCTTCCTCCTGCTCTCCTGACTCCCCCCACCTCTCTCTCCCTCTCTCCCTCCCTCCCTCTCTCTCTCTCTCTCTCTCTCCCTCCCTCCCTCCCTCCCTCCCTCCCTCCCTCCCATCTTTCAACCTTTCAACCCGGGCGCCGAAGACGTGGATATCGATTAAGGCAGCCCCCCCCGCACCTCTCTGATTCAGAGGGGTGGGGTTAAATGCGGAAGACATTTCAGTTGAAGGAATTCAGTTATACAACTGACTAGGTTTCCCCCTTTCCCTTTCCCTTTCCACAGTCTTTCCTTTAAGAGCAACAATGGTGAGACCTTTCTATTGTGAGAGGTATGACACACTTTCCCTCGGTGGAATTCAAAGCAGTCGTGTCAGAATCCACAAAGACAGTTCTCTGCTTGATCTGAGACTGCCTCCAGTGCATTGAAAGAACAGTATGATACTATCACACAGTCTTATGAAGAGATAGTCAGGGGTCAGGCTTACAGCTAGACACATGTCCATCACAGCAAGACACACGTCAATCACAGCTAGACATGTCAATCAGAATCAAATACTGAGAGAAAGATAGCTCTGTTTTAATCATGTTGATCCTAAACTGATCAAAAGTAAATGGATATATGAATGGTAAAATGCAATACTATTGAAGAAATCCAAGATAATAAAAAATAATAAAAAATCATTAGTTGACTGCAAATTGACCGCAAGTAGCCCAAAGAGATAGAATATTTGCCTAAAACATAATAATTTCAAACCTTGCTTAAATTTGCATATACGATCACATATATCTCTCTATATTCTCTACAGGATCAGTGTCCCACCCATGGTGAGCTAACGTGCGCTAATGTGACATATATCTTTCTATATCTCTTTATTATGCATGGGAATACTTTGGAACAGGTTTCCAAAATTATAATCACTTGGAGCTGATTTGCTGGTGTTTTTACAGTCTTTTATGTCCAACACAATTATTATTATTTTTTTAATTTGAAAAACAATTGCCCAATAATTTGGGGGTCCAATAAATTCGGCCCGCGATCTGCCAGTTGGGGAACCCTGCTCTAGCGGGAAAGAGCAGGTGCACTTATTCTTAAAGGAGGTGCCCTTAGATATGTCTGTGCTTCAGTTGAATTAAAACAAAGGGTTTGAATATGAATTTTTGTACGGGCAGGTAATACCGTATAGTATGTGCATCAAGTAACAAGTACCATGAGTTAATAAAATCTACAATATAGTCTCTCAAGTAATAAATGCACATAGTAGTATATCAAAGAGATGGTGTTATCACCAAATTCATTTCCTGATGTTAGCAAGATATTCTGTTGCACATAAGAAATAGCAATATGGTTAGTCACGCAGTACACTCTTAGAAAATTATTTAAATCATTTTCTATCTACAACTTCAAAGAGTTATTCGGCTGTTCCCATAGGAGAACACTTTGAAGAGCACTTTTCGGTTCCAGGTAGAACCTTTTTGGGTTCCATATTAAACCCTTTCCACGGAGGGTTCTACATAGAACCCAAAAAGGGTTCTACCTGGAACCAAAAAGGGTTCTTCTATGGGGACAGCCGAAAGAAGCCTTTTGTAAACTTTTTTTTCTAAGAGTGTAGGATATCCATGCATCTGCAACTCAGTGGCATGTATTCATGGATGTCAAGGGAAGCCAGGCTTTTAAATAATAATAATAATTTACCTTTCGACTCTCTCTCTCTCTCTCTCTCTCTCTCTCTCTCTCTCTCTCTCACTCTCTCTCTGTGGTTTTATCATTTTCCGTCAATTCACAAGTGGCTGAATCCCACCGGAGAAATAATCTGAGCGAGGGAACCAGCGCCCCTCTGTCTCAGTATGTGTAGCCCATGTATCTGACGCTGTCTGGACCAAAACAGTATGATATGTTGCAGCTGGAGCATTTGATTGATTGATGCCAGCAAGCTTTTGGCCTCCCTTGATAATGTTTTTATAAAATAATTAGCCAATCAGCGTTGAGCTCACTCACTACCGAGTTCCAATCTGCCTCTGGAAGCAATGTCAGCACAATAACTGTTCGTCGGGAGCTTCATGAAATAGGCTTCCATGGCCGAGCAGCCGCACACAAGCCAAAGATCACCATGCGCAATGCCAAGCGTCGGCCGGAGTGGTGTAAAGCTCGCCACAATTGGACTCCGGAGTAGTGGAAATGGTTCTCTGGAGTGATTAATCACGTTCCACCATCTGGCAGTCCGACGGATGGATCTGGGTTTGGCGGATGCAAGGAGAACGCTATCTGCACCAATGCATAGTGCCAACTGTAAAGTTTGGTGGAGGAGGAATAATGGTCTGGGGCTGTTTTTCATGGTTCGGGCTAGGCCCCTTAGTTCCAATGCAGGGAATTCTTAACGCTACAGCATACAATGACATTCTAGACGATTCTGTGCTTCCAACATTGTGGCAACAGTTTGGGGAAGGCCCTTTCCTGTTTTAGCATTACAATGCCCCCGTGCACAAAGCAAGGTCCATACAGAAATGGTTTGTCAAGATTGGTGTGGAAGAACTTGACTGGCCTGCACAGATCCCTGACCTCAAACCCATCGAACACCTTGGGTTGAATTGGAACTCCATCCAGCGCTCGAAGTTGCCAGTCTACTAACCACTGGTCCTGGCAACCATCATTACGCACACCTGCTCCCCATCATTACGCACACCTGCTCCCCATCATTACGCACACCTGGTCCCCATCATTATGCACAACTGTTCCCCATCATTATGCACACCTGCTCACCATCATTACGCACACCTGCTCCCCATCATTACGCACACCTACTCCCCATCATTACGCACACCTGGTCTCCATCATTATGCACAACTGTTCCCCATCATTACGCACACCTGCTCCCCATCATTACGCACACCTGCTCCCCATCATTATGCACAACTTCCCCATCATTACGCACACCTGCTCCCTATCATTACGCACACCTGGACTTCATTACCTTCCCTTTATTTAGCCCTCAGTAGCCTCAGTCATCAGGCAGTATTGGTTTGTTTTCATTCACGGTCTGTACGCTTCTCATGTTTAGTTTATCGGCATTCTTCATTATTATACTCACCTTCTGCACCTGCTTCCTGACTCCCAGCATTTACGTGACAATGTCTAAGAAGAAAAGGTGCTGAAATAGGCAGTGCTCCTGTTCTCTTAGTGCTGACTTGCAGTAACTCCTTGTTTATAAATCAGTAGTTGTTTAATAAACTGTGAAAAACATTAACTTGCATGAAATATTTGCTTTGTGGACTTCACCGGACAGATGTTGCTCTCCGGTTCTGTGATGAAACAAACGTATGTGTAGTTTAATTTATTCTGCCACTGTGTGACTGTTGTCTTTTTGTTGTCATGGCCTTATTATATCATGGTGGCATATGAATGAATGGGTTATAAAGCATACAAGGCAATTATCACAACATAGGTTGTAATATGGATTTTTTTACTGGCTTGGCTTGGCTTCCTCAGTGGTTTTACCCACACACTGCTACTGCTGCATCTACATGGATTCTGGAGTAAAGACCATCAAGAGTGAATAAGCATGTCATTGACTTTCTTGTAAAATGTACTGTACATCTTTCATGAATGATGGTTTATGGTTTGTTTTGACTATTAGTCCCTTTCCTTATTCATTGTACCAGTACTTCACAGTCTGTACCATTAAGAGTGGCATCATGGGTACAGTATCATGGAGAACAGCTGTTGGCGGGGACTGATACTCACACTCTGCCAGCATGCCCATCTCTTTGCACTTCCGGAGACGACACTCCTGGCACTTCCTCCGCATGTACATGTCCATCTCACAGGTCCCTCCATTCTTGCACTTGTACACAGCTTTCTTGGTGATGCTCCGTCTGAAGAAGCCTGAAGGCAGCGATCAACACAATTACCCAGTGACCTCAGTCTTTGGTCATATGATGAAATACTATTGATATTATGTACTGTAAAGGTGGAGTGTCCTTGAAACTGATTAGCGCAATAGAAATATTGGAATAAACCTGATAGACTTGCCCTACAAATACTATGACACGATACAGGTACACGGTCACCCATAAATTACACCTTTAATGGAATGATGGCATTGGATTTTTGGTTGATCTATACAATCTGCCCTTTGCCTTGACATATGCCCAAGTGGTGCTTCAAACCATTAACATTAACCCCTTTCAACAGTGTAACTCATAGTTCTAACAGGTAATTAGACATTCAAGTGCAGGGTGATGAGTACAATGACATGCATTAACATTGCTTAGCTCCGGTTCCCTCCGCCATTATACAGATGAAAGCTGACAGGGAACCCTATCCGGAGGGTGAACCAACCAACGAGGGACAGTCTAACCTCAAACCTACACTCAGCCATGAGGCAGGACAGCCCAGTGACCACAACCTTGGCATTGTCCACCCCAACAGGGTGGAATTACACTTGCACCCATTCACCTGGGGTTTTACACGAAATAGAATAAAACAATGTTGTCATAAAACAATTAAAGATAGATTGTTAGTTGTGGTTTGTCACTTTGGGTGTGACTGAGCTCGTAATTTGTACATGGTACTGTAAAGTAATGCTTACTCTTGGCACTGTGTGAAGTCCAGAAACAATTCATACATTTTTCCTTATTGATATATATTGATCACCTTCTGAGTGTTTGTCATACCAGTGGAGCTAGGGTGGAAGTAGAAACAAACAGTGGTGAATGGAAAGAGACCTCTGTTAAACAAAACACCAAAAAGTGTTATGACATTTGGCGATAGTCATTAGGACAGAATTTATGCGTCCACTGCAGTCTGTGCACGTCTTGGTGTCGGCCACTCTTTTCTCCCTTCGCAAAATGTCTGTGTTCTAGTCTAACCACATCACATTTTAGAGAATAGGCTATAGTTTACCACCCATTTTCAAGCCCATTCGCTGATTTTCCATAACTCTGACATTTGGTAATGATAGAAAGCGTTGTAATAACCGACAGTTTTCTTGACATTTTGTTTTAATTATTGTGATGGGCTCATGTTTTACCGGTAAGGCATAACCCCACTATTTATTTTGCCGGGACACCAGTACCAGACCGTATCGCCTTACTTGACCCTGCAGTGGAGTAATCTTCAAAAGAACTGAAGAGTAACAGAACCTCATCACCACCAGGTCACCTATTTTCATTCTTGTCCTCTATGAACACAACGCCAGTCGAAAACAACATTCTTATCAACTACAAGTTCTTTTCAATAACACATTTCCTATGAGTCTCTTGTGGGATCAACATCTCTCCCTCCTCATAATTGAATTTCCCCTGTGGAACATCATTACTAAACCAACAAGCCGGAAGGATTAATGAGCCAAATTAGGACTGGAAATGAATTTAGTGCTTCAAGTGTTCAGCTGTTAACAAGACTTTCTTTCACACATGTGCATGTAGAATCACCTCACCAAAAGTGACAGACTTTTAGAAGATGTGAGCCGATCCATAGAGGGCTTTCTCAAATGCTGAATGTTGAACATGCTATTGTTTGGCACTATCTTTGCAGTCAATAGCACTTCAATGTCTACAGGTATGATCTAGATGTAATACTTAACCACTGTTCTTACAAAAAACAATGGTGCTGGATAGCTGCAGTTTTACAGGCACCTGACTAATTTTGCTATTTTGTGTTTTTTTTACACATAATGTTTTTGCCATCGTTTCCTATGACCGAAAAGAGCTTCTCGACATCAGAACAGCAATCACTAACCTCGATTTGGAGGAAGATTTCTACTTCAACGAGTCGACAGCGCAGGACATACTGCTCATCCCGGACCAGGCCCTAATCCCCGAGACTTGGAAGAGAAAAAGATGGCGCAAAAAAAACATGCTCATCGGGTGGACACACTCCTACCATCATGTCATCTGTGCAACTAGAGGCTAAAAATTCTAGATCACCTTTACTCCACACACAAAAATGCATAAAAAGCTCTCCCTCGCCCTCCATTTGGCAAATCTGACCATAACTCTATACCCCTGATTCCTGCTTACAAGCAGAAACTCAAACAGTAAGTACCAGTGACGAGCCCAAGACAGAAGAGGTCAGATGAAGCAGATGCTAAGCTACAGGACTGTTTAGCTAGTACAAACTGGAATATGTTTCAGATTCATCCGATGGCATTGAGGAGTTTACCACATCAGTCACTGGCTTCATTAATAAGTGCATTGACAACGTCGTCCCTAGGATGACTGTACGTACATTTC
Organism: Salmo trutta; assembly: GCF_901001165.1. Classification (NCBI taxonomy): domain Eukaryota; kingdom Metazoa; phylum Chordata; class Actinopteri; order Salmoniformes; family Salmonidae; genus Salmo; species Salmo trutta. Next base: position 39,100,584 of record NC_042963.1, read on the forward strand.
CCAACCAGAAGCCATGGATTACAGGCAACATCCACACTGAGCTAAAGGCTGGAGCTGACACTTTCAAAGAGCGGGACACTAATCCGGATACTTATAAGAAATCCCACTACACCCTCAGACGAACCATAAAACAGGCAAAGCGTGAATACAGGACTAAGATCGAATCCTACTACGCCCGGGTCTGACGCTCTTCGAATGTGACAGGGTTTACAAACTTTCACAGAGTACAAAGGAAAACCCAGCCTCGAGCTGCCCAGTGACACAAGCCTACCAGACAAGCTAAATGCCTTCTATGCTCGCTTCAAGGCAAGCAACACTGAACCATACATGAGAACACCAGCTTTTCCGGACGACTGTGTGATCACGCTCTCCTTAGCCAACGTGAGTAAGACCTTTAAACAGGTTAACATTCACAAGACGGATTACCAGGACGTGTACTCAGAGCATGCGCTGACCAGCTGGCAAATGTCTTCACTGACATTTTCAACCACTACCTGATCCAGTCTGTAATATCTACATGTTTCAAGCAGACCACCATAGTCCCTGTGCCCAAGAACGCCAAGGTAACCTGTCTAAATGACAATCCCCGTAGCACTAACATCTTTAGTTATGAAATGCTTTGAAAAGCTGGTCATGGCTCACATCAACACCATAATCCTAGAGACCCTGGACCCATTCCAATTCGCATACCACCCCAACAGATCCACAGATGATGCAATCTCTATTGCACTCCACACTGCCCTCTCCTACCTGGACAAAAATAACACCTACACTACCGTTAAAAAGTTTGAGGTCACTCAGAAATGTCCTTGTTTTTTAAAGAAAAGCAAACATTTTTGTCCATTAAAATAATATCAAATTTATCCAAAATACAGTGTAGACATTGTTAATGTTGTAAATGACTATTGTAGCTGGAAACGGAATATCGACCTAAGTGTACAGAGGCCCATTATCAGCAACCATCACTCCTATGTTCCAATGGCACGTTGTGTTAGTTAATCCAAGTTTATCATTTTAAAAGGCTAATTGGTCATTAGAAAACCCTTTTACAATTACATTAGCACAGCTGAAAACTGTTGTTCTGATTAAAGAAGCAATAAAGCTGACCTTCTTTTGACTAGTTGAGTATCTGGAGCAATAGCATTTGTGGGTTTGATTACAGGCTCAAAATGGCCAGAAACAAAGAACTTTCTTCTGAAACTCATCAGTCTATTCTTGTTCTGAGAAATGAAGGCTATTCCATGCGAGAAATTGCCAAGAAACTGAAGATCTCGTAAACTATTCCCTTCACAAAACAGAGCAAACTGGCTCTAACCGGAATAGAAAGAGGAGTGGGAGGCCTCGGTGCACAACTGAGCAAGAGGACAAGTACATTAGAGTGTCTAGTTTGAGAAACAGACGCCTCACAAGTCCTCAACTGGCAGCTTCATTAAATAATACCCGCAAAACACCAGTCTCAATGTCAACAGTGAAGAGGCAACTCCGGGATGCTGGCCTTCTAGGCTGAGTTGCAAAGAAAAAGCCATATCTCAGACTGGCCAATAAAAAGAAAAGATTAAGATGGGCAAAAGAACACAGACACTGGACAGATTATCTCTGCCTAGAAGGCCAGCATCCCGCAGTCGCCTCTTCACTGTTGACATTGAGACTGGTGTTTGCAGGTACTATTTAATGAATCTGCCAGTTAAGGACTAGAGGGGGGGGGGTACTGTCACACCCTGATCTGTTTCACCTGTCTCCGTGATTGTCTCCACCCGCCTCCAGGTGTCGCCCATCTTCCACATAATCCCCTGTGTATTTATTCCTGTGTTCTGTTTGTCTGTTGCCAGTTCGTCTTGCTTGTTCGAGTCAACCAGCGTTTTGTGTCTCAACTCCTGCTTTTCCAGTCCCTCTTTTCTCGCCCTCCTGGTTTTGACCCTTGCCTGTCTTGAATCCAAGCCCGCCTGCCTGACCAGTCTGCCTGCCCCTGACCCTGAGCCTGCCTGCCGTCCGGTACTGTTGCCCCACCTCTGGTTTACTGACCTCTGCCTTCCTTGACCTGTCTATCGCCTGCCCCTGTTGAAATATTAAACTACTGTTTATTCGACTTGGTCTGCATCTGAGTGTTACCTTCATACCTGATAACAGCTCAGCGTTAAACACCATAGTCCCCTCCAAGCTCATCACTAAGTTAAGGACCCTCAAACTGAACACCTCCCTCTGTAACTGGATCCTGGAATCCCTGGCCCTCAACACGGGGGGTCCCTCAGGGGTGTGTGCTTAGTCCTCTCCTGTACTCCCTGTTCACCCACGACTGCATGGCCACAGACAACTCCAACACCATCATTAAGTTTGCTGATGACACAACAGTGGTAGGCCTGATCATCGATGACGATGAGACAGCCTATAGAGAGGATGTCAGAGACCTGGCAGTGTGGTGCCGAGACAACAACCTCCCCCTCAATGTCAACAAGACAAAGGAGCTGATCGTGGACTACAGGAAACAGATGGACTGCAAAGATAGTGCCAAACCCCCAGTCACATCGACAGGCCTGTAGTGGAGCGGGTCGAGAGCTTCAAGTTCCTTGGTGTCCACATCACTAAGTGTCTATCATTATCCACACAGTTGTAAAGAGGGCACGACAATTCCTCTTCCCCTTCAGGAGGCTGAAAAGATTTGGCATGGGCCCTCAGGTCCTCAAAATGTTCTACAACTGCACCCTTGATAGCATCTTGACTGGCTGCATCACCGCTTGGTATGGCACCGTCTTGGCATCCGATCGCAAGGCACTACAGAGCGTACTGCGTACGGCCCAGTACGTCACTGGGGCCGAGCTGCCTACCATTCAGGTCCTCTAGACCAGGCAGTGTCAGAGGAAGGCTCTAAAAATGTCAAAGACTCCAGCCACCCAAGTCAAAGACTGTTCTGTCTCCTGCCGCACTGCAAGTGGTACCAATACACCAAGTCTGAAACCAACAGGACCCTGATCATCTTCTACCCCCAAGCCATAAGATTGCTAAATAGTTAGTTGCATAGTTAAGCAAATAGCTACCCAGACTATCTGCATTGACCCTTTTTGCGCAAACTTTTTTTGACTCATCACATACTCTACTAATACTGTTTATTATCTATCCTGTTGCCTAGTCACTTTATTGCTAGTTATATGTACAATACCAGTCAAAGGTTTGGACACACCTATACATTGAAGGGTTTTTCTTTATTTGTACTATTTTCTACATTGTAGAATAATAGTGAAGACATCAAAACTATGAAATAACACATATGGAACTATGTAGTAAACAAGAAAGTGTTAAACAAATCAAAATAGATTTTATTTCAGATTCTTCAAAGTATCCACCCTTTGTCTTGGTGACAGCTTTGCACACTCTTGACATTCTCTCAACCATCTTCATGAGGTAGTCACCTGGAATGCATTTCAATTAACAGGTGTGCCTTGTTAAAAGTTCATTTGTGGAATTTCTTTCCTTCTTAATGCAGTTGAGCCAATCAGTTGTGTTGTGTCAAGGTAGGGGTGGTATACAGAAGATAGCCCTATTTGGTAAAAGACCAAGTCCATATTATGGCAAGAACAGCTCAAATAAGCAAAGCAAAATGACAGTACATCATTACTTTAAGACATGAAGGTCAGTCAATGTGCAACATTTCAAGAACATTGAAAGTTTCTTCAAGTGCAGTCGCAAAAACCATCAAGCGCTATGATGAAACTAGGTCTCATGGGGACCGCCACAGGAAAGGAAGACCCAGAGTTACCTCTGCTGCAGAGGATAAGTTCATTAGAGTTAACTGCACCTCAGATTGCAGCCCAAATTAATGCTTCACAGAGTTCAAGTAACAGACACATGTCAACATCAACTGTTCAGAGGAGACTATGTGAATCAGGCCTTCATGGTCGAATTGCTGCAAAGAAACCACTACTAAGGGACACCAATAAGAAGAAGAGACTTGCTTGGGCAAAGACACGCAAGCAATGGAAATTACACTGGTGGAAATCTGTCCTTTTATCTGATGAGTCCAAATTGGAGATTTTTGGTTCCAACTGCTGTGTCTTTGTGAGACGCAGAGTAGGTGAACGGATGATCTCAGCATGTGTGGTTTTCACCATGAAGCATGGAGGAGGAGGTGTGAGGGTGTGGGGGTGCTTTGCTGACACTGTCAGTGATTCATTTGTAATTCAAGGCACAGCATGGCCAGCATGGCTACCACAGCATTCAGCAGCGATATGCCATCCCATCTGGTTTGTGCTTAGTGGGACTATCATTTGTTTTTCAAAAGGACAATGACCCAAAACACACCTCCAGGCTGTTTAAGGGCTATTTGACCAAGAAGGAGAGTGATGGAGTGCTGCATCAGATGACCTGGCCTCCACAATCCCCCGACCTCAACCCAATTGAAATAGTTTGGGATGAGTTGGACCGCAGACTGAAAGAAAAGCAGCTGTCATGACTGTCCTGTGAGGATCTGAATGGGTCAGATCAGCTTTGCAATGGATAACTTCAACCAGACCATTTCTCACCCACAGGGGGGGAAGGAGGGAACTGGTGGGGGTTTGACAACCCAAAGCCTGTTGTAAATCAAGGAGAGAACATCCCACTCCAAATTCACACAGGAATGTTCCTTTGTTTTACAGACATTTTCCAGCTGAAACTCTAACATGTTCTAAAGCGAGTATTGGAACAATATTTCTAACATAGAATGTGGGGAATAGTCAGAGGCAACCCAAAGACCACTAATGTTGTTTGGTTATTATTTTTTGATGTCATTAAAAATGTTATAAAGGAAATACTGTAACTTCAAAAGTATGCACACTATATCTGTGAAGTGTCCATCCTCTTCGTTTTGTATGAAATATGAAACCTGATGAAAGTGTTTTTGTTAAGAGAGGGATGTGATCTTAGAAACTATAAGAGGAAATTTATTCTATAACTTTGTACAAGTAAGTAGTCACCCCCCCCCCTTCAGCCCCCCCTCAGAGAGTGTGTTTCAGCCTCACGAACCCCCCCTTTAGAAGAACTGTATAAAATGATGGGTTAAGAATTAACACATCAGACCAGAGAGACGTGTAGCTGCAGCTCACGTCCAAAGTGGTTCGAACACAATCTCAACACAAGGTAGAGACGTTAACGTCACCTTCCGGACAATCACTGGTATGGCTGATTAGCTGACCAAAGTAAAGTAAAGCAAATTTAAGTGGGACTATTCCACTACTCTTCTTGAATTACCATAGTACGCTACTCTCATCACCCCACTGAGAACCATCGACACACCATCTATCTTCAAAGAATCATCTTTCAGAGCGAGTGGAAGTAGAGTGAGCTCTGTAGTTCTGTTTAGGACTACACGACGGGTCGCTGGATGCCAACGGGTCGCCGCTGCTTCTACACCTGTATTGCTTGCTGTTTGGGGTTTTAGGCTAGATTTCTGAACAGCACTTTGTGACATCAGCTGATGTAAGAAGGGCTTTATAAATACATTTGATTGATTGATTGATGCTGGGCGATGGCAGAGGAGAGCAACAGACGAAGACGGGTGGGGACCCCTTTTGGACAATTAGTGCCTTACAAGCACGCCGCAAAAAAGGCCCAACACCCTTTCCAAGAAGGCCTGGCTCTGACAGAAATTCACGAAAAACCAAGACATTTACACGTAAATACAGTGGGGCAAAAAAGTATTTAGTCAGACACCAATTGTGCAAGTTCTCCCACTTAAAAAGATGAGAGAGGCCTGTAATTTTCATCATAGGTACACGTCAACTATGACAGACAAAATGAGGAAAATAAATCCAGAAAATCACATTGTAGGATTTTTAATGAATTTATTTGCAAATTATGGTGGAAAATAAGTATTTGGTCACCTACAAACAAGCAAGATTTCTGGCTCTCACAGACCTGTAACTTCTTCTTTAAGAGGCTCCTCTGTCCTCCACTCGTTACCTGTATTAATGGCACCTGTTTGAACTTGTTATCAGTATAAAAGACACCTGTCCACAACCTCAAACAGTCACACTCCAAACTCCACTATGGCCAAGACCAAAGAGCTGTCAAAGGACACCAGAAACAAAATTGTAGACCTGCACCAGGCTGGGAAGACTGAATCTGCAATAGGTAAGCAGCTTGGTTTGAAGAAATCAACTGTGGGAGCAATTATTAGGAAATGGAAGACATACAAGACCACTGTTAATCTCCCTCGATCTGGGGCTCCATGCAAGATCTCACCCCGTGGGGTCAAAATGATCACAAGAACGGTGAGCAAAAATCCCAGAACCACACGGGGGGACCTAGTGAATGACCTACAGAGAGCTGGGACCAAAGTAACAAAGCCTACCATCAGTAACACACTACGCCGCCAGGGACTCAAATCCTGCAGTGCCAGACGTGTCCCCCTGCTTAAGCCAGTACATGTCCAGGCCCATCTGAAGTTTGCTAGAGAGCATTTGGATGATCCAGAAGAGGATTGGGAGAATGTCATATGGTCAGATGAAACCAAAATTGAACTTTTTGGTAAAAACTCAACTCGTCATGTTTGGAGGACAAAGAATGCTGAGTTGCATCCAAAGAACACCATACCTACTGTGAAGCATGGGGGTGGAAACATCATGCTTTGGGGCTGTTTTTCTGCAAAGGGACCAGGACGACTGATCCGTGTAAAGGAAAGAATGAATGGGGCCATGTATCGTGAGATTTTGAGTGAAAACCTCCTTCCATCAGCAAGGGCATTGAAGATGAAACGTGGCTGGGTCTTCAGCATGACAATGATCCCAAACACACCGCCCGGGCAACGTAGGAGTGGCTTCGTAAGAAGCATTTCAAGGTCCTGGAGTGGCCTAGCCAGTCTCCAGATCTCAACCCCATAGAAAATCTTTGGAGGGAGTTGAAAGTCCGTGTTGCCCAGCGACAGCCCCCAAACATCACTGCTCTAGAGGAGATCTGCATGGAGGAATGGGCCAAAATACCAGCAACAGTGTGTGAAAACCTTGTGAAGACTTACAGAAAACGTTTGACCTGTGTCATTGCCAACAAAGGGTATATAACAAAGTATTGAGATAAACTTTTGTTATTGTCCAAATACTTATTTTCCACCATAATTTGCAAATAAATTCATTAAAAATCCTACAATGTGATTTTCTGGATATATTTTTTTCTAATTTTGCCTGTCATAGTTGAAGTGTACCTATGATGAAAATTACAGGCCTCTCTCATCTTTTTAAGTGGGAGAACTTGCACAATTGGTGGCTGACTAAATACTTTTTTGCCCCACTGTACATTCATGATTTCTTACTCCAAACGGGTGGCGGTTCATGTGCAAAGTATATGATTCATGTGAGAGTAGTATCTAAATGTAAGTAATATGTCTCTGTCTGTCACGTCCTGACCAGTAGAGGGAGTATTTGTTTTTTATTTTGGTCAGGACGTGGCAGAGGGTATTTGTTTTATGTGGTTCGGGGTGGTGGTTTATTTAGTAGGGTGTTTGATTTAGTGTTTGTGGGAGATTGTTCCATGTATAGCTTATGGCCTTACAGGACTGTTTATTCGTCGTTGTGTTCTTTTGGTGTACATGTTTATTTTGGTTTTTCCTTCTTTCCGTAATAAAAGAAGATGAGTACACATATACCCTCTGCGTTTTGGTCTCAATCCGACGAGAACCGTTACAGAATCTCCCACCAAATAAGGACCAAGCAGCGGAGAAAGGAGCAACGGAGGGACGATCGTGAGAAGTGGACGTGGGAGGAGATTATGGCTGGAGCAGGTCCATGGAGGAAGTGGAGCGAAGACAGGGAACGCTACAGGGGAACACGACTGGCGTTTAAGCCCGAGAGACAGCCCCAATAATTTCTTTGGGGGGGGCACACGGGTAGTTTGGCTGGGCGAGGATTGAGCCTCAGGCCAAATCCCCGTACCTTTTCTGGGCAACCAGTGACTGGACAGGTCCCATGCTTTGGGGTAATGGGTACTGTGGCGAGGCCAAGTATTTTAAGGCCGGAACGCGCAGTACCAGCGCCCCGCATTTTCCAGGGGGAAGTGGGCATCCAGCCAGTAAGAGCGATGCCAGTTCTGCGCTCAAGACCGACAGTACGCCTCTATGGTCCAGTGCGTCAGCCCTGTACGACTCGTCCTGTTCGCGCTCCCCGCACTAGCCCTGAGGTGCGTGTTCCCAGGCTGATACCTCCAGTACCAGCACCACGCATCAGGCTTCCAGTGTGTCAACCCAGTCCGACTCGGCCTGTTCCCGCTCCCCGCACTAGCCCTGAGGTGCGTGTCCCCAGACTGGCACATCCAGTACCAGTACCACGCATCAGGCTTCCAGTGCGTCAGCCCAGCCTCGAGAGTTTGGCAACAGTGTGCAGTCCAGAGTATCCGGCAACAGTGTGCAGTCCAGAGTATCCGGCACCAGTGTGCAGTCCAGAGTATCCGGCAACAGTGTCTAGTCCGGAACCGAGGGAGACTGCCTGCGACCCTGAACCAAGGGAGTCTGCCTGCGACCCGGAACCGAGGGAGTCTGCCTGCGACCCGGAACCGTCCTGACCAGTAGAGGGAGTAATTGTTTTTTATTTTGGTCAGGACGTGGCAGAGGGTATTTGTTTTATGTGGTTCGGGGTGGTGGTTTATTTAGTAGGGTGTTTGATTTATTATTTCCGGGTTTTTGGGTACTGTTCTATGTTAGTGTATTTCTATGTTCTGTCTAGTTTTTTGTATTTCTATGTTTTGTTTATTGGGGTTGGACTCTCAATTGGAGGCAGGTGTTTTCTCGTTGCCTCTGATTGAGAGTCCTATATATGGGTATGTGTTTGATTTAGTGTTTGTGGGAGATTGTTCCATGTATAGCTTATGGCCTTACAGGACTGTTTATTCGTCGTTGTGTTCTTTTGGTGTACATGTTTATTTTGGTTTTTCCTTCTTTCCGTAATAAAAGAAGATGAGTACACATATACCCGCTGCGTTTTGGTCTCAATCCGACGACAACCGTTACACTGTCACTCTCTGCCCCCCTCCCCTCTCCATCTCTTTTGTAACAAGCTGCCATATTGTGTCAGTCCACTAGGGACCTGTTTCAAATGTATTAAGTATGTATGTTTATCCTGTGTTACCATTTAGTTAGCTAGTAAATAAACAATGAAACCAATTTGTGTAGTACTGAATCATAAGTAAGGCTGGGGTTTTTGCAGATGCAGGAGGATACAACTGTTCAGAATGATGATATGATACGAGGTTATGATTAATACGTTGACTGTTTATGGAGATAATAGGTAAAGAACTGCTCTCATGGTGCCCCAATTCCTAATGAGTTAATTGTTACATGATTAATTTAATCGGGTAACAATTAAACATAGTTGATTAGATAAAAAAAACATTCATCAGATTAATGAAAGTAAAGTCACAACACAGCCAACAAGTGCTCAGCATATGTGGGAACTCCTTCAAGACGGTTGGAAAAGCATTCCTCATGAAGCTGGTTGACAGAATGCCAAGAGTGTGCAAAGCTGTCATCAAGGCAAAGGATGGCTACTTTGAAGAAAATAAAATTCAAAATGCATTTTCATTTGTTTAACACAATTTTTTGGCTACTACAGTTGAAGTCGGAATTTTACATACACTTAGGTTGGAGTCATTAAAACTTGTTTTTCAACCACTCCACAAGTTTCTTGTTAACAAACTATAGTTTTGGCAAGTCGGTTAGGACATCGACTTTGTGCATGACACAACTGTTTACAGATCGATTATTTCACTTGTGATTCACTGTATCACAATTCCAGTGGGTCAGACGTTTACACATACTAAGTTGACTGTGTCTTTAAACAGCTTGGAAAATTACAGAAAACAATGTCATGGCTTTAGAAGCTTCTGATAGGCTAATTGACATCATTTGAGTCAATTGGAGGTGTACCTGTGGATGTATTTTAAGGCCTACCTTCAAACTCAGTGCCTCTTTGCTTGACATCATGGGAAAATCAAAACAAATCAGCCAAGACCAAAATTGTAGACCTCCACAAGTCTGGTTCATCCTTGGGAGCAATTTCCAAATGCCTGAAGGTACCATGTTCATCTGTACAAACAATAGTACGCAAGTATAAACACCATGGGAACACGCAGCCGTCATACCGCTCAGGAAGGAGACGCATTCTGTCTCCTAGAGGTAAATGTACTTTGGTGTGAAAAGTGCAAATCAATCCCAGAACAACAGCAAAGGACCTTGTGAAGATGCTGGAGGAAACAGGTACAAAAGTATCTATATCCACAGTAAAACGAGTCCTATATCGACATAACCTGAAAGGTCGCTCAACAAGGAAGAAGCCACTGCTCCAAAACCACCATAAAAAGCCAGAAAACGCTTTGCAAATGCACATTGTGACAAAAATGATACTTTTTGAAGATATGCCTTCTGGTCTGATGAAACAAAAATAGAACTGTTTGGCCATAATGACCATTGTTATGTTTGGAGGAAAAAGGGGGAGGCTTGCAAACTGAAGAACACTATCCCAACCGTGAAGCACAAGGGTGGCAGCATCATGTTGTGGGGGTGCTTTGCTGCAGGAGGGACTGTTGCACTTCACAAAATAGATAGCATCATGAGGAAAGAAAATTATGTGGATATATTGAAGCAACATCTCAAGACAATAGTCAGGAAGTTAAAGCTTAGTCACAAATGGGTCATCCAAATGGACAATGACCCCAAGCATACTTCCAAAATTGTGGCAAAATGGCTTAAGGACAACAAAGTCAAGGTATTGGAGTGGCCATCACAAATCCCTGACCTCAATCCCATAGAACACTTGTGAGCAGAACTGAAAAAGCGTGTGCGAGCAAGGAGGCCTGCAAACCTGACTCAGTTACACCAGCTTTGTCAGGAGGAATGGGCCAAAATTCACCCAACTTATTGTTGGAAGCTTGTGGAAGGCTACCCAAAACATTTGACCCAAGTTAAACAATTTAAAGGCAATGCTACCAAATACTAATTGAGTGTATGTAAACTTCTGACCCACTGGGAATGTGATGAAAGAAATAAAAGCTGAAATAAATCATTCTCTTTACTATTATTCTGACATTTCACATTCTTAAAATTAAGTGGTGATCCTATCGGACCTAAGACAGGGCATTTTTACTAGGATTAAATGTCAGGAATTGTGATAAACTGAGTTTAAACACATTTGGCTAAGGTGTATGTAAACTACTGACTTCAACTGTACATGATTCCATATGTGTTATTTCATAGTTTTGATGTCTTCACTATTATCCTACAACGTAGAAAATAGTAAAAATAAAGAAAAACCCTTGAATGAGTAAGTGTGTCCAATCTTTTGACTGGTACTGAACATATCTCCCTCAATTACCTAAAATCCCTACACATCGACTCGTTACTGGTACCCAGTGTACATAGCGAAGTTAACATTACTCATTGTGTGTTTAATATTACTTGTATTATTTTGTGCTATTACTTTTCTATTATTTCTGTATTTTCTGTCTTTCTGCATTGTTGGGAAGTTTCCGTAAGTAAGCATTTCACTGTTAGTCTACATCTGTTGTTTTCAAAGCGTGTGACAATTTTTTTATCATTTTTTGATACCTTTACACCCCTCACAGGTGAGAGCATTATAGTGATACCCGGATGCCTTGTCCCCACACACCACACACAGCTCCTCCCCTTTGACACTGCCTGTGTGGGATGTGTGCCGGGTCTTATCGCACACCGCAGGCACTATGGTGGATGCCTCTTCCATTTCAGCATTATAAGTGCCCTCTAGGGGTCCTTTCCTCAGTTCACACATCCCTGTGGGTGAGTACCACTCATCGCCGTTGTACTGGGGGTAGTAGTTCTGACTGGAGTAGTATGGCGGGGAGGACATGGTGGGCTCCACCGAGGGGTATTGCATGCTGGGATAGCTGGTGAAGGGTAAGACTTCCTGTTCCTGGACCAGAGGGCTCCCTTGTTCTGACAGAATATCTGGAAGGAGAAAAGAAAGAGGCATAGATTAAATTATAGTATCACTGAATAGAAGTGTGCAATAAACTGATGATTTTAATGATGTTAAGTTTTTATAGGCAATAAAAAGTCTGCATATTTTTCAGCATGGTTCAGAAAAGCCACAATAGCTACACATTTCCCAAGCCAATTAGTCCTGTATTTTCCCAAGCATAGTGAGTCACAACAAAACCATTTATCTGATCGGACAAAAAACACTTCCCAGCAGAAGCTACAGTAGTATTAGATAGTGACTTAATTAGAGTATTTAAACGTTAACATAACAGGGGATAGTAATCTACACAGTCACATATAAACCCAGCAAAACTTAAAGGTAGACTCAGCGATATGAAGTAGATGCAAAAAGTAAACAGCATAGTGGGTCAATTTCTTCAACAACTAAGAGCGTTGAAGCACGAGGCTCAACTTCTCCACTGTTTTGATGTGCTGGCTACCACACTGTAACAGCATGACGCTAACCCATGCACATGCACAGATTCTGCGTAAGAGCAAAGTCTTGCATGTAGCTCATCTCAATATCTGTGGCAACATCATTTCGCTGAGTCTACCTTTAACCTCACGCTCTCACAGAACACTGCCATAACAGACTGAAAGGACAGCTTGATCTAACTAACTACTTCCAAAGAGATATAGTACTTTTTAACCTTAATTTACTGTAACTAGGCAAGTCAGTTAAGAACAAATTCTTATTTACAATGACAGCCTAGGAACAGTTGGTTATCAGCCTTGTTCAGGGGCAGAACGACAGATTTTATCTTGTCAGCTCAGGGATTCGATCTAGCAACCGTTCAGTTACTGGCCCAACGCTCTAACCACTTGGCAACCAGCCAGCCCTGTACTTACTGCATATATCTATACTTATATTTCTACTTATATTATACATATTTCTATATTTCAGAAATGCTTAATCATCAGGTTTATCTACTCTGTCATAAAATATAATAATCCTATTCCTATTTTGTCAGCGTGAACCCTTGAAGGTTAGACGTCAGCTAGCATTTGAACCATTTTGATACCTTAATTCCACTTTTATTCATTAAAATACATTAAGGTAAAATACATACTGGGCAACAACAAAAAACAGCTGGAATGTAGCCGTACAGTTTTATAGTGTTGAGTTAATCCAAACTCATCTGATAACACACATAACCCAAACTGACGCAACACGATCGACAGGCGTGAGACACTGACCTGAAGATTTGATCTGGACCATGGCCATCTCAGGGTGACCCAGGGCCCCCAGAATAAAAACCTCCCCTTTCTCTGTCTCTCTCTCTCTCTGTCTCTCTCTCTGTCGCTCTGTCTGTCTCTCTCCATCCCTCTCTCTCTCTCTTTCTTTCTCTGACCAACTGAAAAGTAATCCCCCTCCGCGGCTCTACTCTTACCGTTACTTCTTCTACTTCAGCATAACTCTCTCTATTGTCTCCGGAAAAGGAAATTCTCAATTAATATGCTGGTTCAATAGTCCTAAAACAGAACAGTTTTGTGCTTGCTTGAGGACTGACTCAGGAATGAAAAAGGGGGAGCAAAGGTTTTCATGGTTACTTATTAACTTGACATTCACATTTATGCCCATCAATAACGTAGTTGTTTTGGTAATGTGTAAAATCACTTTCACATCTGGCCTGTGTGACTGGCTGCAACTGACTGAGAGGTAATGTGTGTCATAGGTGTCGACTGGATCGCCTGATCCCAGATCGGCATGTGCCAACTCCCCTATCATTGGCATGCCATATGCATATACTGTATACAATATGGTACACTGCATATTATGTATTGCATGACAAAAATAGTCAGAGGAGTTGGATGAAGCACATACAGTACTGATCTGGGACCAGGCTAGTCATTGGAGGTTGCTTACCAAAGAAGTGTGAGCTCTCAGACAGTGGGAATCCATCGTTGGGAGGGATCTGTAGTAGTCCCACCACATTGACGTCGTGGCCCACCCACTCATTCATTCACAAATCTGGTTGGACGTCAGCTCAGAACCTCAGCTCAGAGTAAAGATGGTGTGATTGGCCAAAACACAAGGAGGGAATTAAGAAGTAAGTTCTTTCCAGTCCAATCCTGTAAGAAAACTAAGATACACCCAGACATAATGTTAGTGTTAGTTTTGACATTTCGTTAAGCTACTTGGTGTTAAATACCTCACGGACAACTCTTTAGCCTTCAGAAAGTATTCACAAGCCTCGACTTTTTCCACATTTTGTTGTGTTACATACTGAATTTAAAATTGATTAAAATTAGATTTTTTGGTCACTGGCCTACATACAATACCCCATAATGTGAAAGTGAAATTATGTTGTTTGAATCATTTTTATGTTAATTACAAATGAAAAGCTGAAATGTCTTCAGTCAATAAGTATTCAACCACTTTGTTATGGCAAGCGTAAATAAGTTTAAGAGTAAAAATGTAGGTCACTTACTAAGTTGCTTGTGTAATAATAGTGTTTAACATGATTTTTGAACGACCACCTCATCTCTGTACCCCACACATACAATTATCTGTAAGGTCCTTCAGTCGAGCAGAGAATTTCAAACACAGATTCAACCACAAAGACCAGGGATCCAATGCCTCGCAAAGAAGGGCACCTATTCAAATCAAATCAAATTGTATTGGTCACATACACATGGTTAGCAGATGTTTATACGAGTGTAGCGAAATGCTTGTGCTTCTAGTTCCAACAGTGAAGTAATATCTAACAAGTAATAGAACAATTCCCAACAACTACCTAATACACACAAATCTAAAGGGGTGACTGAGAATATGTACATATAAGTATATGGATGAGTGATGGCCGAGTGGCATAGGCAAGGTGCAGTAGATGGTATAAAATACAGTATATACATGTGATATGAGTAATGTAAGATATGTAGACATTATTGAAGAGGCATTATTTAGAGTGGCATTGTTTAAAGTGACTAGTGATCCATTTATTAAAGTGTCCAGTGATTGGGTCTCAATGTAGACAGCAGCCTCTCTGAGTTAGTGATTGCTGTTTAGCAGTCTGATGGCCTTGAGATAGAAGCTGTTTCTCAATCTCTCGGTCCCAGCTTTGATGCACATTGGTAGATGGGTAAAAAAAAGCAGAGATTGAATATCCCTTTGAGCATGGTGAAATGATTCATTACACTTTGGATGGTGTATCAGTACACCCAGTCACTACAAAGATACAGGCGTCCTTCCTAACTCAGTTGCCGGAGAGGAAGGAAACCGCTCAGGGATTTCACCATCAGGCCAATGATGACTTCAAAACAGTCACAGAGTTTATTGGCAGTGATAGGAGAAAACTGAGGATGGATCAACAACATTGTAGTTACTCCACAACACTAACCTGACAGAGTGAAAAGAAGGAAGCGTGTAAAGAATACAAATATTCCAAAACATGTATCCTGTTTGCAATAAGGCACTAAAGTAATACTGCAAAACATTTGTCAAAGCAATTTATTTTTTGTCCTGAATACAAAGTGTTATGTTTGGGGCAAATCCAATACAAGATACTACTGATAACCACTCTCCATATTTTCAAGCATAGTGGTGGCTGCATCATGCTATGGGTATGCTTGTCATCAGCACGGACTACAGAGTTGTTTTCTGATAAAAAATAAACGGAATAGAGCTAAGCACAGGCAAAATCCTAGAGGGAAACCTGGTTCAGTCTGCTTTCCACCAGAAACTGGGAGATGAATTCATCTTTCAGCAGGACAATAATCTAAAACACAAGGCCAAATCTACATTGGTGTTGCTTACCAAGAAGACAGTGAATGTGGCCGAGTTACAGTTGTGGCCGAGTTACAGTTTTGACTTAAATTTACTTGAAAATCTATGGCAAGACCTAAAAATGGTTGTCTAGCAATGACATACAAACCAATTTGACAGAGCTTGAAGAATTTTGAAAATAATAATGGGCAAATGTTGCACAATCCAGGTGTGGAAAGCTCTTAGAGACTTACCCAGAAAGACTCACAACTGAAATCACTGCCAAAGGTGCTTCTACAAAGTATTGACTCAAGGGTGTGAATACTTAAGTAAATAAGATATTTCTTTATTTAATTTGCAAACATTCCTAAAAACACATTTTTACTTTGTCATTATGGGGTATTGTGTGTAAATGGGTGAGATTATTATTACTTTTAATACATTTTGAATTCAGGCTGTAACAACATAATGTGGAATAAGTCAAGGGCTATGAATACTTTCTGAAGGCACTGTATACATTGGCAATGCATTATTCTACATTATGGTAATTGCAGATTTATGCAAATTTAACAATGGCCATACCTCTACAATTCTTATGAAGGAATGTAAATGGCTTAATTCATCATATTAAATGAAAGAAACTCCTCATCTACCGCAGAAAAATTAAATGCATCCCTCCTCTGTGCTTACAGTATATGGGACCTCCCTTGCAACTCTCCCCAGTGCTACAATAGCCGTTGACCTGGGTAAGACAGTATTACCCTCTGACTGCCCCCTATCAATGTACAGTAATTAAGTCTCAGGCACTAAGTCTTTATACCAACACACCTGACAGGTCCTCTTTACATACAGGCCAAGGTGAGGTGACACTCTGAGTGTTCCCCGTAGGAGGTGAAGGAGAGGGGTAAGATAGGTGCTTATTAAAACTCTGGAAGGGACCATAGAACACTAGTGGGCTGGGCAAAGCTATCTTGGTTTATTAACAATGAAGTAGCCTACTGTGGTGGAGTACACTTGCCATCCACTTAAAGTGTTTACTATACAGTAGTCTTAAAGTGTTTACTAAACAGTAGTCTTGTGTTGCCAGACTTCCAAGTCTCTTGGCTACTGGAACGAACGAAAGCCGTAAATTGAGGTTCCCAGTATTATGGTATTCTATTTCCTCAAAACATCTCATTGGATAATCCAATACTATTGAATTACTGTACTTGATAATGAACTGCTGAAAACAATGGTGCATAAACAGTAGAGAAAGCCAACATTTAATTTCTATAACAGGCTATGTATAATACAATAGCATGCATTGTCAAATAATTTAATTTCAGTTTGTGTTTCGCTGGTTACATTTGGTAAGATTGGCTGCATTAAAGCCACTGAAAATGTAATTTCCTCAGGACCTTGTCTCGTGTCATGTCTTGTTTCCCTTTTGGTGTAACCATAACCACACTGAATCCACCTCAATGATTCCCTTTAGGTTACATTCTGTATTGGGAAAGGGGAATACCTAGTCAATTGCACAACTGAATGCCTTCAACCGAAATGTGTCTTAAGCATTTAACCCAACCCCTATGAATGAGGTCTGTTCCTGTGCAGTACACAGGTGCTATTCTATCCCTCTAATATCACAGTTAAGTAAACACAGTCCTTTCCCCAAACTTTTCCATGGACTCCCTGAATCTATCACTGACTAGCAGCACCCATGGTGGCCGTAACTGACATCAGGCTGAAGTGAACAGAGAGGAGGTAAATCACCATGTGTACCAAGGGTTGGAACCGGTTCAGGCAACAGAACAGAAAAACAGAAAATAAAGACATTTCTTGAGGAACAGAATCAGAACTGGTAACAAAAGGGATCTATACTTTCCACCAAAAAATGCAACAAAGTGCCTATGCAAATCCCTCACTCTATCACTCAGAAACTTATTCCAGTGTCTGCCTGCCAGCTAAAACTATTTGCCAGTGTGTGTGCATGTGTAGGCTACCTGCACATCCCCTTCCGAAGCATAGTCTAGTAAATAAAGTCAAATGTTATTTGTCACATGCTTCGTAAAACAACAGGTGTAGACTAACAGTTAAATGTTA
Source organism: Salmo trutta (assembly GCF_901001165.1). NCBI lineage: Eukaryota > Metazoa > Chordata > Actinopteri > Salmoniformes > Salmonidae > Salmo > Salmo trutta. The sequence continues at coordinate 39,118,340 of NC_042963.1, forward strand.
CTTAAGGGTTCTTCCCAACAATGCAGAGAAAAAAAGAGAAATAATAATACGAGCAATAAATACACGATGAGAGGTAATTGAGGTAGATACACTATATATACCAAAGTATGTGGATACCCCTTCAAATTAGTAGATTTGGCTATTTCAGCCACACCTGTTGCTGACAGGTGTATAAAATCATACACACAGCCATGTAATCTCCAGTGGTGTAAAGTACTTAAGTAAAAATACCTGAAAGTACTACTGAAGTAGTTTTTTGGGGTATATGTACTTTACTATTGATATTTTTAACAACTTTTACTTTTACTTCACTACGTTCCGAAAGAAAATGATGTACTTTTTACTCCATACATTTTCCCTGACACCCAAAAGTACTCGTTACATTTTGAATGCTTAGCAGGACAGGAAAATGGTCCAATTCACACACTTATCAAGAGAACATCCCTGGTCATCCCTACTGCCTCTGATCTGGCGGACTCACTGAACACACATGCTCGTTTGCAAATGATGTCTGAGTGTTGGAGCGTGCCCCCGACTATCCGTAAATAAATAAACCAAGAAAAAGATGCTGTCTGGTTTGCTTAATATAAGGACTTAAACATTATTTATAATTTTACATTTCATACTTATATTTTAGCAACTACATTTACTTTTGATACTTAAGTATATTTAAAACCAAATACTTTTAGACTTTTACTCAAGTAGTATTTTACTGGGTGACTTTCACTTTTACTTGAGTAATTTTCTATTAAGGTGTCTTTACTTTTACTCCAGTGGTGTAAAGCTTGCCACCATTGGACTCTGGATCAGTGAAAACGCGTTCTCCGGAGTAATGAATCACGCTCCACCATCTGGCAGTCCGACAGATGCATCTGGGCTTGGCGGATGCCAGGAGAACGCTACCTGCCCCAATGCATAGTGCCAACTGTAAAGTTTGGTGGAGGAGGAATAATGGTCTGGGGCTGTTTTTCATGGTTCGGACTAGGGCCCTTAGTTCCAGTGAAGGGAAATCTTAATGCTACAGCGTACAATGACATTGTAGATGATTCTGTGCTTCCAACTTTGTGGCAACAGTTTGGGGAAGACCTTCTTCGGGAGCGTCGGCACCCCCATCGCCTCTCTCCCTCCTTCATTGACCGCTCTGAATCAGAGCCTGAACCCATGGAGGTATGGGCCATATGCCTCCCCGCGGCTGAGCGACGCCGTCGGAGGCAGTTAGGGCTCTGTCCCTATTGCGGCCAGGAGGGGCACCAGCTCCAATGGTGTCCGGTACGTCTCAACCCGGAATCCATGAGAGCAGAGGGACAGCCCTGTGATAATCCGTTTCCTGCGTTAGGCATGAGTATCCATTTCACTAGCTGGCTGTCCCTCATCTATTGTTTCTACAGCTCTAGTGGATTCCGGTGATGCAGGGAATTTTATTGACCAGGCCCTTGTCTCCTCCCTGCACATCACCTCATACCCACTCTCCTCTCCGTTTACGATCCAAACATTGGATATGCGACCATTGGGATCCGGTACTATTACGCACAGTCACAGCTCCTCATCGTGGGACCCAAGCACCAGGAAAGCCTTTCCTTCCTCATCACCTCCGCACCCTTGCACAAAGTCATCCTTGATCTCCCGTAGTTCCAACTCCATAATCCCACCATCTCCTGGTCAGAGAGAAGTATTACCGCCTGGAGACCAGGATGTCGGAGGACCTGATTTCCCGCACCCTGTGGTTCCATGTCAGTAGAGGGCCCTGTGAGTGTCTGCCAGCCCATCAATCGGTCCTCCCGTATCGTTGGCCTCGTGTTTAGGGATGTAGATGTGGACATCCGCCAGGCTCTGGGGAGGGAACCCGCTCCTGCCATCTGCCCTCCGGCACACATCTACGTTCCCACGGGGGTCAGAGATCAGTTGCTGACCGGGGCACACACATCCCTCGCCACTGGACACCCAGTTATCACCCGCAACATTCAATCCCTTTCTGAGAAATACTGGAGGCCCCCTTTGGTGCAGGATGTTGCACACTATGTCAACTCATGTTGAGTATGTACTCAATCGAAATCTCCCAGGCACTCTCCAGCAGGGAAACTCCTTCCCCTTCTTGTGCGTCAGCGTCCCTGGTCTCATCTCTCCATTGATTTCATCACTGATCTCCCCTCCTCTGATGGTTTCACCACCATTTTTGTGGTTGTGGACAGATTCTCAAAATCATGCCGTTTCATCCCTCTCTCTGGTCTCCCAACTGCTCTCCAGGTCGCAGAGGCACTGTTCCAGCAGGTCTTCCGGGCACTAGGGCCTTCAGGAGGATATTGTCTCTGATCGTGGCCCCCAATTCACATCACGTGTATAGAAGTCTTTCAAGGAGAAGCTGGGGGTCACGGTCAGCCTCACTTCTGGGTACCAGCCTCAATCTAACGGGCAGGTGGAGAAGATGAACCAGGAGCTAGGGAGGGTCCTGAGGAGTCACTGCCAGGACCGGCAGCGTGAGTGGGCCCGATTCCTTCCTTGGGCTGAATACGCCCAGAATTCATTTTGTCACTCCTCTACCAGGCTGTCTCCCTTCCAATGCGTCCTGGGGTACCAGCCAGGCCTGGCTCTGTGGACCCCGAGCCAGACCGACGCTCTTGCGGCGGACGAGTGGTTCCGGCGTGCAGAGGAGGTTTGGAAAGCTGCCCACGTCTGGCTCCAACGCACCGTCTGCCAGAAGAAGAAGCAGGCGGACCGCCACCGCAGTGAGGTTCCCGTGTTCCATCCTGGTGATTACGTCTGGCTCTCCACCAGGAACCTCTCGCTCCACCTGCCCTGCTGGAAACTGAGCCCCCGGTTTGTGGGGCCATTCAAAGTCCTCTGGAGGGTCAATGAGGTAACATACCGATTACAGCTCCTCACTAACTACCGGACACTCTTTTCATGTTTCCCTCCTCAGGCTAGGTGTTCCTGGTCCCCTGGCTAATGCTGTCCCCCATGACACCCCTCCGCCTCCCTTGGACATCGATAGGAGTCCCGCCTATACCGTCAGATCACTCCTGGACGTCGTGGGGGTCGGCTCCAGTACCTGGTGGACCGGGAGGGGTACAGTCCAGAGGAGCAGTGCTGGGTTCCGGTGGATGACATTCTAGATGACAACATCATCAGAGAATTCCGCCTTCGCCGTCCGGACCGACCTGCTCCATGCCCTCGGGACCGTCCTCCGGCTGGAGTGGCGTGTCGGCGGGGGGACTGTCACATCTGCTCCCCCTCTTCTGCGCTCAATGTCAGCTGGTCCACTAACCACTGGTCCTAGCAACCCATCATTACACACACCTGGCAAACTTCATTACACACTCCTGCACCTCATCATCAGACACACCTGGACTTCATCACTTCCCTGATTACTCTCCCTTTATCTAACACTTCATTGTATTCACCCCTCAGGCAGTATTGGTTATGTTATCTTGTCTTCCGTTTTGTATCGGTCTACGTTCGTTAATATTAAACTCACTAACTGCACCTGCTTCCTGATTCCTTGTGTCGACGTTACACTTATTCAAATAATGCATGTCATAACAAGATGCCAAGCTCCTCCTCAACCCTCTTTCGACTCTCTCCCCACAAGCAACATTTCAGTGGCATCTTGCACCCTACATTTATCTGTCCAATGCTTGTAAACAACTATAGCTTGCCTGCTCTATATCAAGCTGCTCTATCCGCACAGATTGGTGAACTCATTTTATGTTGAGCTAAATGTATAAAATGTCAATTTCAGCGGTTTAAAAAGAGAATATAAACTGATACTTTTCTGGGGGTTCAAAACTGTTTTTTTTCTGGTCAGAACAGTGGAACGCAACAAAGAAATGTATAGTTCTGTTTAGAATGACACGATTGGGAAATAATTTCAGTTCCAACCCCTGATGTGAACCATTGGATTTATAAATCTTACCTGACATAGCTTTAATGAATTACTCAGGGCTAATTTCCCCAGAGATTAAACCGCAGCCCACATGAAGATCCCAACGAGGGCGTCAAGGCCAGTTTGTCAGCCTACACAACGAGTCAACCTATCCCTCTCACCAGTTATTACAAGTCATTTTTTTTACCGCTCGCTATACGTGATACATGTTTGAGTTATCATTCGTCCTTACCTTATTCCTCCCTGTGGATTTCCCCTGTGTAAATCCAGTCTAGTCCCAGCCTTCACCCTCTCTCTGATCTCCACGTAAAGTACAGAATCATCAATATTTGCTAATGAGCATCTGGCTGTCTGGGGTTGTAGGAAGAGTATGTGTGACTGGCTGGGGTCATGGCGAAAGAGGACAGTGGTTATTAATTAAGCTGTCCATTCCTCTCCATGAACGCACTACCCCTCTTCCCCCTCCTCCCCCGCCTCCTCCCATCCCCAAAAACCTTCCTCATCCAACCAAGCGATGTGGCGGCCATGTCTGCTGCCTAACATAGAGATAACCAGACCAGCACACTCCCTCTGACACGTCACAGACACACGCACAATTAGTCACAGGAACTAAGTCTTGGATGAGGCACAAGTGAATAAGTTGTGAGGCAAGGCATTCATTAGATACTGTAGTTCATGTTTTCCATAAATCATAACGAACACAAATATTCTATGATGCTGTGTTTAGAATGTAATAATTTACAGTAGTACCTTAACACAAGGCCTACAGGCAGACACACTGGAATTGCTCTCCTGGCTAGGCCACCTATTGTAAGGTGTGTTTATACAATATACTGTAGTGTAGATAAAGCACTCTAAGTTTTGATGGATTGCAGAAAAAGTTGCTAAAGCAAGAAAATATAAGGAAATAATAATTGTAGAGCTGAAGAAAAAAATATGTATTTTGCGGGTAGACATGTTGGCAGTCTCAACTCAGATAAGGGATCCTCTTCATAAAACACTGTTCAAGGGTGTCTTGATTTGGAGCCTGGTGTTAGTTTGTTTCGCCAATGTGGCGGCCATACAGTAAGAAATAATTCCCCTCACTGCTTTTTACATTTTTTTATTTCACCTTTATTTAACCAGGTAGGCCAGTTGAGAACAAGTTCTCATTTACAACTGCAACCTGGCTAAGATTAAGCAAAGCAGTGCGACAAAAACAGCAACACAGAGTTTCACATGGGATAAACAAACGTACAGTCAATAACACAATAAAAAAATCAATGTACAGTGTGTGCAAATGAGGTAAGATTAGGGAGGTAAGGCAATAAATAGGCCATAGAGGAGAAATAATTACAATTTAGCATTAACACTGGAGTGATATATGTGCAGATGATGATGTGCAAATAGAGATACTGAGGTGCAAAAGAGCAAAAAATTATAATAATAACAATATGGGGATGACATAGTTGGGTGTGCTATTTACAGATGGGCTGTGTACAGGTACAGTGATCGGTAAGCTGCTCTGACAGCTGATGGTTAAAGTTAATGAGGGAGATATAAGACTTCAGCTTCAATGATTTTTGCAATTCGTTCCAGTCATTGGCAGCAGAGAACTGGAAGGAAAAGCGGCCAAAGCAGGTGTTGACTTTGGGGATGACCAGTGAAATATACCTGCTGGAGCGCGTGCTACGTGTGGGTGTTGCTATGGTGACCAGTGAGCTGAGATAAGGTGGGGCTTTACCTAGCAAAGACTTATAGATGACCTGGAGCCAACGGGTTTGGCGACGAATATGTGGCGAGGGCCAGCCAACGAGAGCATACAGGTCGCAGTTGTGGGTAGTATATGGGGCTTTGGTGACAAAACGGATGGCACTGTGATAGACTACATCCAATTTGCTGAGTGGACTGTTGGAGGCTATTTTGTAAATGACAACGCCGAAGTCAAGGATCGGTAGGATGGTCAGTTTTACGAGGGTATGTTGGCAGCATGAGTGAAGGAGGCTTTGTTGCGAAATAGGAAGCTGATTCTAGATTTAATTTTGGATTGGAGATGCTTAATGTGAGTCTGGAAGGAGAGTTTACAGTCTAACCAGACACCTAGGTATTTGTAGTTGTCAACATATTCTAAGTCAGAACTTTCCAGAGTAGTGACGCTAGTCGGGCGGGCAGGTGCGGGCAGCAATCGGTTGAACAGCACGCATTTAGATTTACTAGCATTTAAAAGCAGTTGGAGGCCATGGTAGGAGTGTTGTATTGCATTGAAGCTCGTTTGGAGGTTTGTTAGCACAGTGTCCAAAGAAGGGCCAGATGTATACAGGATGGTGTCGTCTGCGTAGAAGTGGATCAGAGAATCACCAGCAGCAAGAGCGTCATCATTGATATATACAGAGAAAAGAGTCGGCTCAAGAATTTAACCCTGTGGCACCCCCATAGAGACTGCCAGAGGTCCGGACAACAGGCCCTCTGATTTGACACACTGAACTCTATCTGAGAAGTAGTTGGTGAACCAGGCGAGGCAGTCATTTGAGAAAGCAAGGCTATTGAGTCTGCTGATAAGAATGAGGTGATTGACAGAGTCGAAAGCCTTGGCCAGGTTGATGAAGATGGCTGCACAGTACTGTCTTTTATCGATGGCGTTAATGATATCGTTTAGAACCTTGAGCGTGGCTGAGGTGCATCCATGACCAGCTCGGAAACCAGATTGCATAGTGGAGAAGGTACGGTGGGATTCTAAATGGTCGGTGATTGACCATCCACAGCTGGATGTAGTAGGAGGAAAGCTATGACGAGAATACTGTCTGGAATAGGCCCCAGTGTCTCTATAAGCTTCTACATAATACACACTCGCCTACGTGTTTATTTGGACAGTGAAGCTGCAACTTTTAATTTGGCTCTATATTCCAGTATTTTAGATTTGAGATCAAGTGTTTTATATGAGGCGACAGAAGAGAAAGTTACCTTTTATTGGAGGGTAGTTTCATGCATACTGTTTAACTGTTTAGAAATGAATGCACTTTATATTTGTAGTCCCCCCATTTGAAGGTGTCATAAGTATTTGAACAAATTCACTTATATTGTATTACATTTGGTCAAAAGTTTAGTATTTGGTCCCATATTCCTAGCACGCAATGACCACATCAAGCTTGTGACTCTACAAACTTGTTGGATGCATTTGCAGTTTGTTCATGACCCACAAAACATGCTAACTTCTCACCATTACCAATAACAGGGGAGGTTAGCATTTTTGGGGGCATGACATTTGTGTATCTGTAACTTTCTCACTCATTATTATTCACGATACATTCATGATTATCCACAATCATGGTAGCATCCACATAAATCTTGAAGTGCTCAGAAACATATTCTCTACTTATTTACAATAAAAATTACTCCAAAATTAAACATTATTTACCATTAATTTCTATTGGGCACAACATACAGTGCCTTCAGAAGTACTCACACCCCTTGACCTTTTCCATATTTTGTTGTGTTACTGAATTAAAAATGGATTAAATTGAGATTTTGTGTCTCTGGCCTACACACAATACCCTATAATGTCAATGTGGAATAATGTTTTTGACATTTTTACAAATTAATAAAAATGTAAAAGCTGAAATGTCTTTAGTCAATAAGTAATCAACCCCTTTGTTATGGAAAGCCTAAATAAGTTCAGGAGTAAAACTTTGATTAACAAGTCACATAATATTGACTCACTCTGTGTGCAATAATATTGTTTAACATGATTTTTGAATGACTACTTCATCTCTGTACCCCACACATACAATTACCTGTAAGGTCCCTCAGTCGAGCAGAGAATTTCAAACACATATTCAACCACAACGTCCAGGGAGATTGTATATTTCTTTGAGCATGGTGAAGTTATTAATTCCATTTTGGATGGTGTATCAGTACACCCAGTTACTACAAAGATACAGGCATCCTTCCTAACTCAGTTGCCAGTGAGGATGTCACCATGAGGCCAATGGTAAAACAGTTGCAGAGTTTAATGGCTGTGATAGGAGAAAACTGAGGATGGATCAACAACATTGTAGTTACTCCACAATACTAACCTAAATGACAGAGTAAAAAGAAGGGAGCCTATACAGAATAAAAAATATTCCAAAGCATGAATCCTGTTTGTAATAAGGCACTAAAGTAAAACTGTTAAAAATGTGGCAAAGAAATGAACTTTATGTCCTGAATACAAAGCGTTATGTTTGGAGCAAATCCAACACAACACATCACTGAGTACCACTCTTCATATTTTCAAGCGTGATTGTGGCTACATCATGTTATGGGTATCCTTGTCATCTGCAAGGGAGTTTTTTAAATAAAAAGTAACAGAATAGTGCTAAGCACCAGCAAAATCCTAGAGGAAAATATGGTTCAGTCTGCTTTCCAACACACACTGGAAGACAAATTCACATTTCAGCAGGACAATAACCTAAAACAAAAGGCCAAATATACACTGGAGTTGCTTACCAAGACAACATTCAATGTTCCTGAGTGTCCTAGTTACAGTTTTTACTGAAATCGGCATGAAAATCTATGGCAAGACTTAAAAATGTCTGTCTCGCAATGATCAACAATCATCTTGACAGAGCTTAAATAACTTTTTAAAGAATAATGTGCAAATGTTGTACAATCCAAGTGTGGAATGCTCTTAGAGACTTACCCAGAAAGCGGTAATCGCTGGCAAAGGTGATTCTAACATGTATTGACTCAGGGGTGTGAATGCTTATGTAAATGAGATATAACATTTGAATGTTCAAAAAATATTAAAAACATGTTTTCACTTTGTCGTTATGGGCTATTGTGTGAAAGGTTTGTAGAATCACAAGCTTGATGTAAAAATCCAAATAACTTCACAGATCTTCATTGTAAAGGGTTTAAACACTGTTTCCCATGCTTGTTCAATGAACCATAAACAATTAATGAACATGCACCTGTGGAACGGTCGTTAAGACACTAACAGCTTACAGACGGTAGGCAATTAAGGTCACAGTTATGAAAGCTTAGGACACTAAAGAGGCCTTTCTACTGACTCTGAAAAACACCAAAAGAAAGATGCCCAGGGTCCCTGCTCATCTGCGTTAACATGCCTTAGGCATGCTGCAAGGAGGCATGAGGACTGCAGATGTGGCCAGGGCAATAAATTGCAATGTCCATACTGTGAGACGCCGAAGACAGTGCTACAGGGAGACAGGACGGACAGCTGATCGTCCTCGCAGTGGCAGGCCACGGGTAACAACACCTGCACAGGATCGGTACATCCGAACATCACATCTGCGGGACAGGTACAGGATGGCAACAATAACTGCCCGAGTTACACCAGGAACACACAATCCCTCCATCAGTGCTCAAACTGTCCGCAATAGGCTGAGAGAGGCTGGACTGAGGGCTTGTAGGCCTGTTGTAAGGCAGGTCTTCACCAGACATCACCGGCAACAATGTTGCTGATGGGCACAAACCCACCATCGCTGGACCAGACAGGATTGGCAAAAAGTGCTCTTCACTGACGAGTCGCGGTTTTGTCTCACCAGGAGTGATGGTTTGATTCGCGTTTATTGTCGAAGGAATGAGCGTTACACCGAGGCCTGTACTCTAGTGCGGGATCGATTTGGAGGTGAAGGATCTGTCATGGTCTGGGGCGGTGTGTCACAGCATCATCGGACTGAGCTTGTTGTCAATGCAGGAAATCTCAATGCTGTGCGTTCAGGGAAGACATCCTCCTTCCTCATGTGGTATCCTTCCTGCAGGCTCATCCTGACATGACCCTCCAGCATGACAATGCCACCAGCCATACTGCTTGTTCTGTGTGTGATTTCCTGCAAGACAGGAATGTCAGTGTTCTGCCAAGGCCAGTGAAGAGCCCGGATCTCAATCACTTTGAGCACGTCTGGGACCTGTTGGATCGGAGGGTGAGAGCTAGGGTTATTCTCCCCAGAAATGTCCGGGAACGCGCAGGTGCTGTCACGTCCTGACCAGCAGATGGAGCTATTGTATTTAGTTTTGGGGTCAGGACGTGGCAGTTTTGTGTGTGTGAATGTTTGTGTTGTTGATTGGGACTTCCAATTGAAGGCAGATGTGTTGAGTTGCCTTTGATTGGAAGTCCTATATAGGTGTGTGTGTTTTTCTTTGGGGTTGTGGGTAGTTGTTTTTGCACTGCGTTTGTAGAGCCTGTAAAACTGTTGCTGCTGTCTTGTTTATTGTTTTTTCACCGTGGATGCTTTACTCTTTTTTTTTATTAAACTATGAGTATCCACAAACCCGCTGCGCCTTGGTCCTCTTCTCTCCAGTACGACATTTTCCGTGACGAGTACGACATTTTCTGTGACAGAACTACCCACCACCAAAGGACCAAGCAGCGGACGAACAAGGAGGAAGGATGGACCTGGGAGGACAAGTTAAGGGAACCCGAGAGGCAGCCCCAATAATATTTTTTGGGGGGGGCACAAGGGCTGTTTGACGGGGCAAGGATGGAGCCCCAGGCCAGCTCCCTGCACTAGCCCTGAGGTGCGTGTCTCCAGGTTGGCACATCTAGTACCAGCCCCACGCATCAGGAGTCTAGTGCATCAGCCCAGCCTCGCCAGTCGTAAGTCACCAGAGCTGCCCGCCAGTCAAGAGTCACCAGAGCTGCCCGCCAGTCGTAAGTCACCAGAGCTGCCCGCCAGTCGTATGTCGCCAGAGCTGCCGCCAGTCGTAAGTCACCAGAGCTGCCCGCCAGTCGTAAGTCGCCAGAGCTGCCCGCCAGTCAGGAGTCACCAGAGCTGCCCGCCAGTCAGTAGTCACCAGAGCCGCCCGCTAGTCAGGAGCCGCCAGAGCAGCCCGCTAGTCAGGAGCCGCCAGAGTGGCCCGTCTGCCCGGAGATGCCAGAGTGGCCCGACTGCCCGGAACTGCCAGAGTGGCCCGACTGCCCGGAACTGCCAGAGTGCCCGACTGCCCGGAACTGCCAGAGTGGCCAGACTGCCCGGAACTGCCAGAGTGGCCCGACTGCCCGGAACGGCCAGAGTGGCCAGACTGCCCGGAGCTGCCAGAGTGGCCCGACTGCCCGGAGCTGCCAGAGTGGCCAGACTGCCCGGAGCTGCCAGAGTGGCCAGACTGCTCGGAGCTGCCAGAGTGGCCAGACTGCCCGGAGCTTCCAGAGTGGCCAGACTGCCCGGAGCTGCCAGAGTGGCCCGACTGCCTGGAACGGCCAGAGTGGCCCGACTGCCCGGAGCTGCCAGAGTGGCCCGACTGCCCGGAGCTGCCAGAGTGGCCAGACTGCCCGGAGCTGCCAGAGTGGCCAGACTGCTCGGAGCTGCCAGAGTGGCCAGACTGCCCGGAGCTGCCAGAGTGGCCAGACTGCCCGGAGCTTCCAGAGTGGCCAGACTGCCCGGAGCTGCCAGAGTGGCCAGACTGCCCGGAGCTGCCAGAGTGGCCTGTCAGTCAGGATCAGCCCGAGTGGCCCTCCTGTCCTCCGGCCCAGCCCGAGTGGCCCTCCTGTCCTCCGGCCCAGCCCGAGTGGCCCTCCGGTTCTCTGGCCCATCCCGAGTGGCCCTCCTGTCCTCCGGCCCAGCCCGAGGGGCCCTCCTGTCCTCCGGCCCAGCCCGAGGGGCCCTCCTGTCCTCCGGTCCAACCCGAGGGGCCCTCCTGTCCTCCGGCCCAGCCCGAGTGGCCCTCCGGTTCTCAGGCCCATCCCGAGTGGCCCTCCTGTCCTCCGGCCCAGCCCGAGGGGCCCTCCTGTCCTCCGGCCCAGCCCGAGGGGCCCTCCTGTCCTCCGGTCCAACCCAAGGGGCCCTCCTGTCCTCCGGCCCAGCCCGAGGGGCCCTCCTGTCCTCCGGCCCGGCCCGAGGGGCCCTCCTGTCCTCCGGCCCGGCCCGAGTGGCCCTCCTGTCCTCCGGCCCAACCCGAGGGGCCCTCCTGTCCTCCGGCCCAGCCCGAGGGGCCCTCCTGTCCTCCGGCCCAGCCCGAGGGGCCCTCCTGTCCTCCGGCCCAGCCCGACCCTCCTGTCCTCCGGCCTGTCCTCTGGCCCAGGGTTGGGGAGGGAGGGTGTAGCACAGTGCCGTCGTTGACGGCAGCCACCCTCCCTTCCCTCCCTTATTGTTTAGGGGTTATTGTTTAATGGGTTTTGTTGTTGTTTTTTTTTTTGTGTGTGTTTTCTGTTGGTAGGTGCATTCCGGGGTCTGCACCTTGAGGGGGGGGGGGGGGTACTGCCACGTCCTGACCAGCAGATGGAGCTATTGTATTTAGTTTTGGGGTCAGGACGTGGCAGTTTTGTGTGTGTGAATGTTTGTGTTGTTGATTGGGACTTCCAATTGAAGGCAGGTGTGTTGAGTTGCCTTTGATTGGAAGTCCTATATAGGTGTGTGTGTTTTTCTTTGGGGTTGTGGGTAGTTGTTTTTGCACTGCGTTTGTAGAGCCTGTAAAACTGTTGCTGCTGTCTTGTTTATTGTTTTTTCACCGTGGATGCTTTACTCTTTTTTTTTATTAAACTATGAGTATCCACAAACCCGCTGCGCCTTGGTCCTCTTCTCTCCAGTACGACATTTTCCGTGACGAGTACGACATTTTCTGTGACAGGTGCCTTGGTGGAAGAGTGGGGTAACATCTCACAGCAAGAACTAGCACATCTAGTGCAGTCAATGAGGAGGGGATGCACTGCAGTACTTCATGCAGCTGATGGCCACACCAGATACCGACTGTTACTTTTGACTTTGACCCCCCCTTTGTTCAGGGACACATTATTCCATTTCTGTTAGTCACATGTCTGTGGAACTTGTTCAGTTTATGTCTCAGTTGTTGAATCTTGTTATGTTCATACAAATATTTACAAATTTTAAGTTTGCTGATAATAAAAGCAGTTGACAGTGAGAGGATGATTATTTCTTTGCTGAGTTTAGTCATTGCGTGCTAGGAATATGGGACCAAATAATACACTTTTAACTAAATGTAATACACTATAAGTGAATTTGTCCAAATACTTATGACACCTTCAAATGGGAGGACTAGCTACATAAAGTGCATTCATTTGTAAACAGTAAAACAAATATGTATGAAAATGACCTCAAATAAAAGATGACATTCTGTACTGTCACTTCATATAAAACATTTGATCTCAAATCCAAAATGCTGGAGTATAGAGACAAATTAAAAGTTGTAGCTTCATTGTCCAAATAAATACGTAGGGGAATATATACACTGCTCAAAAAATAAAGGGAACACTTAAACAACACAATGCAACTCCAAGTCAATCACACTTCTGTGAAATCAAACTGTCCACTTAGGAAGCAACACTGATTGACAATAAATTTCACATGCTGTTGTGCAAATGGAATAGACAACAGGTGGAAATTATAGGCAATTAGCAAGACACCCCCAATAAAGGAGTGGTTCTGCAGGTGGGGACCACAGACCACTTCTCAGTTCCTATGCTTCCTGGCTGATGTTTTGGTCACTTTTGAATGCTGGCGGTGCTTTCACTCTAGTGGTAGCATGAGACGAAGTCTACAACCCACACAAGTGGCTCAGGTAGTGCAGCTCATCCAGGATGGCACATCAATGTGAGCTGTGGCAAGAAGATTTGCTGTGTCTGTCAGCGTAGTGTCCAGAGCATGGAGGCGCTACCAGGAGACAGGCCAGTACATCAGGAGACGTGGAGGAGGCCGTAGGAGGGCAACAACCCAGCAGCAGGACCGCTACCTCTGCCTTTGTGTAAGGAGGAGCAGGAGAAGCACTGCCAGAGCCCTGCAAAATGACCTCCAGCAGGCCACAAATGTGCATGTGTCTGCTCAAACGGTCAGAAACAGACTCCATGAGGGTGGTATGAGGGCCCGACGTCCACAGGTGGGGGTTGTGCTTACAGCCCAACACCGTGCAGGACGTTTGGCATTTGCCAGAGAACACCAAGATTGGCAAATTCGCCACTGGCGCCCTGTGCTCTTCACAGATGAAAGCAGGTTCACACTGAGCACATGTGACAGACGTGACAGAGTCTGGAGACGCCATGGAGAACGTTCTGCTGCCTGCAACATCCTCCAGCATGACCGGTTTGGCGGTGGGTCAGTCATGGTGTGGGGTGGCATTTCTTTGGGGGGCCGCACAGTCCTCCATGTGCTCGCCAGAGGTAGCCTGACTGCCATTAGGTACCGAGATGAGATCCTCAGACCCCTTGTGAGACCATATGCTGGTGCGGTTGGCCCTGGGTTCCTCCTAATGCAAGACAATGCTAGACCTCATGTGGCTGGAGTGTGTCAGCAGTTCCTGCAAGAGGAAGGCATTGGTGCTATGGACTGGCCCGCCCGTTCCCCAGACCTGAATCCAATTAAGCACATCTGGGACATCATGTCTCGCTCCATCCACCAACGCCACGTTACACCACAGACTGTCCAGGAGTTGGCGGATGCTTTAGTCCAGGTCTGGGAGGAGATCCCTCAGGAGACCATCCGCCACCTCATCAGGAGCATGCCCAGGCATTGTAGGGAGGTCAGACAGGCACGTGGAGGCCACACACACTACTGAGCCTCATTTTTACTTGTTTAAAGGACATTACATCAAAGTTGGATCAGCCTGTAGTGTGGTTTTCCACTTTAATTTTGAGTGTGACTCCAAATTCAGACCTCCATGGGTTGATAAATTGGATTTCCATTGATTATTTTTGTGTGATTTTGTTGTCAGAACATTCAACTATGTAAAGAAAAAAGTATTTAATAAGATTATTTCTTTCATTCAGATCTAGGATGTGTTGTTTAAGTGTTCCCTTTATTTTTTTGAGCAGTATATTTTATTGGCTGCATGTGTGACATAACTCCACCAGTGCTATTTATTCTCCCAAAATATATATACATTTTTATCAATTAGTATATTTAAGTTTAACAATAATATTTGTTGTATTATTTATTCTGTCTTTTCTGGTGGATTAAACTGAAATTGCAACCAACTTTCTATGGCTTGTTTAAAACAAAATCAATATTTTGGAGATTATTTCATTTTAAAATATATATATATAAAACAAGCGTTTAATCATTAATGGGTCTGTTGCTCCATCCAAAGAGGCCCTTCTGAGTCAACAGAACAGACAGTCGATCTGAAATCAACAGGACCTTTGCATTTGACTGCTGCCTGTTTGTGGACTAAATAGCTGCTCTGTATCCAAGGGCTTTGGAGGTGACTGGTTTGTGATAGCCTCATGAGAAGGACACAGAGTGGGTCTGAGAACCATGTAACATGTACAGTAGGCTACTGTATTTTCTCCACTATTACATAGATTGTATTGCTTTCCAGTTGTGTTTTTGAGTGAGGGTATGGTTACCGATAAGGGTGCAATTTCCATTGGTTTATCGTGGTGGACATGTTGTAGTGTGGTCATTACCAATAAACACTGCCAGAAGTAATGGTGCTACAGATGCAGCATTTTTTGGGGTGTCACAGCAAAGCACAGACAAGTGTTGAATGGCTTGCTTCATATACGGTATAGTATGGCCCTCAAAAAATAAATCACCCTTATTTTTGTAGTGTACAATATGCTATCCCTTTTCACTCCTCATGCACGTTCACCCTTTCTCCTTTCACCTCATGTTTAGTTATTGATTGTGAATGGAAAAGCTGACTGTTTACTATTTTGAACCACCTCCAAGGACTGTCGCAAAAATGGCAATGAATATGAACCAATAACAAGGTCCATAACCTTGAACCCTTCTCAGGTCTATCTGTCAGAACAACTTGTTAACATACTGTACAATAGCAGATAACAAGAATATAGCAAGCTGACACAGCATTCCCCTCCTCTGAAAATCCCTACAACTAGTCTTATACAGGATAGAAAGAACATGTAATAGCCTATCTTGAAATTACACGCTTCAATTCATTATTTTCTATTCATTATATTCATCCTGAGTTACCGCTTGAGCTTTCCACTTATAGTAGCCCATTTTAAATCAGGAATTGCAATAAACACAGTGTTTGCCTACACAAATTACTGTAAACTAAAGTGTCTCACTAATTTGCTAGTTATCAATCAATGTGAGAATGAAGCAGTTTACTGATGGATCTAAGTGTTTAGGAACAGAACAGATAAGGGGAAGGATGTTTACTGAAAGATGGGAAACAGAGCGGTCTGTGGAGTTGTCACATTGATTCAGAGAGCTAATTTGAGCCACCAATGTAAACACACAGTTTAGTGTTGATTGTGGAGTGGCCATTTTGTGTCATAGTGACAGATAAAGACAGTCCAACTTCCATGGGAGGAAACCGGTGTGAATGTGGTTTTTATTACTGCGTTCAATTACTCATGGCAAACAATGTTTACCTTCAAACCATACATGGAATTTACCGTAAGGCCTTGTGGTTTCTTTGACCTTGTGTGTGAGGTCAGTTTGAGGTGTACAAGTTGGAGTGTAAATAATTACGTCCACACAAGCCTGAAAGCAGCTTTGCCCCCATTTACAATCGGACAAATTGTGTTTCAAACAGTACGGTTTATTTTGAAATAAAACAATTGACGAATTGCACTTGATGGTGGATTTACCACAAAGAACTTTGAAATGAACAATCAGTGGTGGAATGAAAAACAACTTGGTTTACATTACTCAATGATTCATAGTTAAGACTTGTTCAGTGTGGTTACTTTTTTAAACAATAAACCTCGAATAGATCATATTAGGTTAAAAGCTGGCAAATCTGAAAATAGTAAAGTCCATATATTAAATCAGCTATTCCACAAACAATAGAAGGACAAATAATTAAATACTGTACAAAAAACTAAACAATCCATGTATCACTGATTTTATAGTCCCAAAAATAGCAATAATAATATTTATCCCATATAATATTGACTAAAATGTAATTGCATCAATAGATTGCAGTAGTTTGAGGAGTAGTCAATCTACCTCTTATTTACATTCAGAAAATGATTTACATTTTTTGGGAATAAACATGAATATCAAATAGATAAACAGTAGATGATTGCATGATGATATGTGACATCAACCCACTCCATGAGATATTGAATTGGAGAATATGTGCAGTTTTACATTCCACAGTACATTTGTCTTACTGAGAGCTTACAGCACCAAAATTACACATAGCAATGCTGAAAATAGTGCATTAAAGGGGAACAGTGGGACTAGGGCCTGCTAAGTCATGGACAGCAGGCTGAATGCTGTGGTAGAGTGTCATCACTGAACAGTAGCAAATTGGTACAAGCAACAAACAAGGCAGAACATTTTAACATTGTGGTCTTCTTATTGGAAAGCAAACCCGTCACATTCATGATATGCACATACCCCTTAGTTGCATAGCTGACACCAAACAAAGCTATTTACATTAAATGAAAGGTAAGCCACACTACAGTAGGTTTCATCTGCACTTACTGTGCAAAGAAGGTTGGTCAGCAGTTGTAAGGAAGAGAGAGAGGTATGACAGAAGTGTTACGTTTCTTTAGATTCAGATAAATTGAGTTAAAAACATGTTAGTGTATCAAAACCATGTGTCGTAGAAATTCTGATGTGGTATCCATTTATGAATATTTGTATGTTTGACTGATCTTGCATTTGATCAATCGGTTTTTATGTACAGACCAATACTGTATAAATGAGTGCTTGATAAATAAAAATGAGATGTTGATTAGATTTATAATGACATAAAATATGAATGTATTAATTTGTCATGTCTGATGCTGCCTTCAAGTGCTGTAGGAAATTTGGAATTACAAGGTTCAGAGTTGGAAATAACAACTTGAACGACCCTCCAAGTCAAAGTGGGAAAGTGGGGATAATTGGGAAAGTGGGGATAATTTTGATTCACAAGTTTATGAGTTGTGACATTTCATCACTGGCCTTTCCCATGATAAATCAAATTAATTTTTCACAATGTTAAACTTTGACAATGTGGATGATGTAGCTAGTTTAACATTATTGTTGAAAATGTTAGTAAGCTAGCTTACTTTATTATTATCAACGTTAGTTAGCTCATCTAGCTAGCTAAAATCTTATTGGTCTGATAATTGTTCTGACTTCAAAACTTGAACACAATTATGTCGGTTTTTTACGACTTCACAAATGGGAAATATGAGATTCCAAGGAGCAATTGAAGGTAGTATTATACCCAAGTTGAATACATTCATGTAGCTGAATATATATTTTTTGCATCAAATATTGTAATGAGTTCCTACCAGACAAATGTGTCTAATTTGTCTCTCATATGACAACACTTACTCAGCCTCAGGCTCAATACTTTGTAACTGAAAATGTGACCTCATCATCAGGGACCACACAATAATGAAAAGATTTCTTGGTATGAGGTAAAACCGTCAAATGGACAAAATGTGACCCGTTTCATGAAGCTAGGCGTAAGTCACACATCACTACTTCACAGGAGAGGCATTTTAACGTAATTATTACATCGGGCTTTTTGGACAGAAATTCTTTCTGGAACATGTGAAATTTCATGTGCCTTAATAACGAACTTATATGCCATCTGTAAATACGAATAAAATTGTTAAATTACGAGCCTAGTCGGTTTAGCCACGGAAAAAGACAGGAACCTTCCCGCTAGCCATGATTGGCTGAGATAATGGACAGGCTGTACATGCCAAGAGATGAGTTCATATTGGTCTGCATTGTAGCACGTTTCTGTCGTTAGCTAACATGAGCTGCTCAGTATGTGTAGATAGTCCTTGCTACCACGGCTTTTTTGAAAAATATAACATTAGTCATGGAGAACTGCACAAGTTTTGCTACTGCTCTCAACAGCATTGCTGCCCAGAATGTAGCTGGTGCTATTGACAAAGATCAGTGGGAAAAGGTTGTGATGGACTACTTTCTGTACACAGTCAGTGTAAACCGGAGTGATTTGACACAGCGGGCCAAACAAGCTGTACAAACAAAACGGAAACGACACAGTATGTCTAACTTAATTAAAAGGGTTCCAGTCTGCCGTGAAGCGTTCATCCATGTTTACAGGTAAGAGTCTAGCTACATATTATACGTTTTTATTTTTTTCAAAGCTGTTTTCATTGCAAGTTAAAGCATACTGTTAGCTAGCTAGCGAATGTTAGCTTGATGGCTCGCTAGCTAACATTACATAACATGAATGATCTGTGTAGTAATATTATTCATATTTCAGAAAACCATTTGCATTGCTAGTTATAGCCTAATGTTAGCTAGTTAGCTAACATTTAACCAAGTTGTTTAGCTTTGGCTACCTGCAGATTCATACTACAGCATTTCATGCATGGTAGCTAGCTATGACAATCCATTTGTATAGCTAGTACTATGGGTTTAGTTTATGGTTCACATCTCTAAACAAAATACTCCAATTTGCCAGATGATTACATGACCCATCAAGTTAGCCAGGTGTGACTGGGGGTGATTATGGCCATCTATTGGATTTCATGAACATGTGTACATGTCTAGACAAAAGTGACTGGACACTTTCTATTTTTGATATTGCTGCTATGCAAATATGTAAGTAACCATTTACATCTTCTGTATCCTGTGCATGTGACAAATAAACTTAGATTTTATTTGATACAGTGTGTTTACAATAGACAGTAATGTGAAGAACAACATGACCTGTACCAAAGTCAGATTAGGATATAGGCAAAGGACTAGATAACGTGTATTTTTACCTGGTGTATTTCCTTATTGTAGGCTACTACTTTCACCACTTTTAGTCTTGAAATCTTTGGTTGTTTACTACACTACCTTACTCACTCTGTTTAGCACATGGCCTCACATGTGGATCCTTAAAGAGATGGGTGGGGCTTAAGAGGGTGTGAACAATGCTGAATAGTTGTAGACAAAGGGCCATTTTCTCAAAATTGGGGTTAGAAGTTGTTCAACTTTCAAAGCAGAATTACTTTTCCATTGTTCCTCAACGGCAGAGTAGGATGTGCCATTTTTTAGCTCTGACTCGCTACTTTTATCCTATGTAAAAAACACAATTTCAAATTTTGCAACCGAATAGAGGTGGTCGTCACAAATGACCAAACAACAACAAAAGGTCAGTTTGTGGTCAATGATAGATGCTGTAACTTCTTTTGTAACTTCTCAGAAGAATGACCACTGATAGTTCTGCCAGGCTGTGTGAATTTTACTCTTCTTCCTTCACTGGATGTTGACTTGAAGGGGAAGTCCTGCAGTGCTGCTCAAGTGACTGTGCCACCCTATTCCCTGTAGTAGTAGTGCACAGTGAATAGGGGGTCAATAGAGATACTTTTGTGTCCCGATTCTATAACCTTTTCCAGAAGTGGGCATTTGCACACTCCACGTCATGGATATAAAAGCATAGGATTGGTGTAAGCATTGACTGGAGGGAGTTTCCACCAGAGGAGACTTGTGGGAGGAGCTATAGGAGGACGGGTTCATTGTAAGAGTTGGAATGGAATTAATGGAACGGCATCAAACACATAAAACATATGGAAACCACATGTTTGACTTCGTACCATTCATTGCATTCCAGCCATTACAATGAGGCCATCCTCCTATAGCACCTCCCACTAAGCCTCCTCTGGTTTCCTCTGGTTTTCTATGCGATAAAGTGTGCAAATGCACACTCCAGGAAAATTTTGAAAAACAGTACAGCCAATGCCCCTGATTATTAGGTGCATCACTGATACTGCTCCTGGTAGTTCCCATTCCCGTGGTGCGAGTTCCCATCATCCTTATCCTCCTGCATGGTGACTCCTCTGTTCTTCTTCCAGCCCTGTTTGCGACCCGATGAGTTCTCTGTGGTTCCATAGCTTTTATTGGGTGCCATGGCAATCTCGCTGTTGAGCTCTGTCTCTTCGGCCAGCTCATCCTCGTCGATAATACCGACCTTATCTTCGCTGGTGCTCTCTTGTTCTGCCCATTCCTGCTTGTCGCCTGAGGCGAAGATAGCATAGAAGATGACCCCTGTGTAGTGCACCATGGCGGCTATCACAAACACGTTCTGCCACTCCAGACGGGTCTACGGGGAAGGGGACAGACATGAGTCAGTGACCAAACTGTCACACACATACTCTAACTTTTTGATGTAACATTTGATATGAGTGACAATGTTGTAAAATAAGTA
Organism: Salmo trutta; assembly: GCF_901001165.1. Taxonomy (NCBI): domain Eukaryota; kingdom Metazoa; phylum Chordata; class Actinopteri; order Salmoniformes; family Salmonidae; genus Salmo; species Salmo trutta. The sequence goes on from NC_042963.1 coordinate 39,139,236, forward strand.
CGTCATAGTCTAGTTCACCAGTAATGTTACTTACATACGGTATCCATAGTAGGAAGTCCCTTAGGGGGAGTTTTGTCTGACAACTGAGGGACTTCCTAATATGGATGCGGAAGTCTTATGCTTGCAAATGTTGCTCATCTCATTGACAGCTGTTAGAATGTATCTGTAATGTTGAATGTTACAATACCTTGTGTTTAGTCAGTGCTCCAACGATAAGGGGGCACACCATTCCAGACAGTGTGCCAACACCATTGGAGATGCCCATTAGGATACTGGCATAGCGAGGAGCAATGTCCAGGTGGTTTACATTGAACCCTGAGGATGCCATAACAAGTACAGTATATCAGTATACATTGTTTACCCCACTGTAGAAGCATATTTGGGGAAAGCGCTACATAAATATCATGTATTATTTATTATTAGATATCGAATACCACACACTGTTGATGCTGTCTCTTATAAATGTTGTTTTAAAAATGTCAATTTGAATGAATAAATAACCATTTAGCCAAACAGTAATGTAATGCACCAAGTCAGGAGGAAAACCCTAAATATCTGTCTTACTCTTACTTGCCCCATACAGGAGTAAGAGAAGGATAAAACCCCACACTCAACATTTATTCATGGGCTCAGGACTTTACATCAGAAACACACAAATAACGATGTTTAGAACTTGATTTGACTGAATACGGCTTATATACATTTAAATGGTGCTGAACGGAAGCTTTTTACCTGAGATGGCAAAGCCACTGAAGCCCACAGCTAGCACCAGGAAGGAGATGGCAACCCCACGTGTATGACTGAACCCCACCACCAGCAGCAGAGTCGCCTCCATTCCAAAACCTGCAGGGGTCACAGGGCAAGGTCAAAGGCCATCTTATCAAATCCTGATTACTAGCTTTATCAGACATGATACAGTACCATAACCAGCAAACAGTGAACATTCTTACAACGCTAGGAATCATTCCAAGGAAATCTCAATTTTGTTTTCAGCTAAAGTCAGAGAGATAATATTCCACAAATGTTTTCAAAATGTCAACATTAGGAGAAGGAAATGCCATAATTGTTATAAAAAAAGTATGGAGTCACGTTGTATCAGTGCTAGTTTTATGCCCTTCCTATGTACAATGTAAGGGAAATGAAGTCATTCTGTCCTGGGTACTATACCTCCGCAGTTCATGATTTTCCGGACGTTTGTAGTTGACATGATTTTACGACTGCGTAGGAAGTCGGCTAGCTGGCCACCGATGGGCACTACGATGGTCATCACCATGTGAGGCACAGCAGACAGGAGCCCCACCTGTGAGGAGGAACAAGACAACACCCAGAAATAATGGTAAGAGCATCAGGCTAGAGGATGAGTTGATTATTTTTATTGGCTGTGTAGTGCTAACGCAAAAAACTAAATGTGCACTCCTTGTGCATTATCTACCAAGAGAATTCTCTTTGATTATTATCCCAGCCGTGTATATCCCCCCCAAGCAGACACCTCGACGGCCCTGAAAGAACTTCATTGGACTCTGTGTAAACTGGAAACCACATATATTGAGGCTGCATGTATTGTAGCTGGGGATTTTAATCTGAAAACAAGGCTCCCTAAATTTTATCAGCATATTGAATGCGTGACCAGGGCTGGCAAAATTCTGGATCATTGCTACTCTAACTTCCGCGACGCATACAAAGCCCTCCCTCGCCCTCATATTCGGCAAATCTGACCACGACTCCATTTTGTTGCTCCCAGCCTATAGACAGAAACTAAAACAGGAAACGCCCGTGCTCAGGTCTGTTCAAAGCTGGTCTGACCAATCTGATTCCACGCTTCAAGATTGCGTTGATCACGTGGACTGGGATATGTTCTGGATAGCCTCAGACAATAACATTGATGTATACGCTGATTCGGTGAGCGAGTTTATTAGCAAGTGCATCGGTGACGTTGTACCCACGGCGACTATTAAAACCTTCCCCAACAGAAACTGTGGATTGATGGCAGCATTCGCGCAAAACTGAAACCGCGAACCACTGCTTTTAATCATGGCAAGGTGACCGGAAACATCACCGAATACAAACAATGTAGCTATTCCCTCCGCAAGGCAATCAAACAAGCTAAGCGTCAGTATAGAGACAAAGTAGAGTCGCAATTCAACGGCTCAGACACGAGACGTATGTGGCAGGGTGTACAGTCAATCACGGATTACAAAAAGAAGACCAGCCCCGTCGCGGACACCGATGTCTTGCTCCCAGACAAACTAAACAACTTCTTTGCTCACTTTGAGGACAATACAGTGCCACTGAAACAGCCCGCTACCAAAACCTGCAGGCTCTCCCTCACTGCAGCCAACATGAGTAAAATATTGTTAACCCTCGCAGGGCTGCTGGCCCAGACGGCATCCCTAGCCACGACCTCAGAGCATGCGCAGACCAGCTGGCTGGTGTGTTTACGGAAATATTCAATCAATCCCTATCCCAGTCTGCTGTTCCCACATGCTTCAAGAGAGCCACCATTGTTCCTGTTCCCAAGAAAGCTAAGGTAACTGAGCTAAATGACTACCGCCCCGTAGCACTCACTTCCGTCATCCTGAAGTGCTTTGAGAGACTAGTCAAGGATCATATCACCTCCACCCTACCTGACACCCTAGACCCACTCCAATTTGCTTACCGCCCCAATAGGTCCACAGACGACATAATCACAATCACACTGCACACTGCCCTATCCCATCTGGACAAGAGGAATACCTATGTAAGAATGCTGTTCATCGATTACAGCTCAGCATTTAACGCCATAGTACCCTCCAAACTCGTCATTAAGCTCGAGACCCTGGGTCTCGACCCCGCCCTGTGCAACTGGGTCCTGGACTTTCTGACGGGACGCCCCCAGGTGGTGAGGATAGGAAACAACTTCTCCACCCTGCTGATCCTCAACACTGGGGCCGCACAAGGGTGTGTTCTCAGCCCTCTCCTGTACTCCCTATTCACCCATGACTGTTCATGCACACCTCCAACTCAATCATCAAGTTTGCAGACAGCCCTACAGTGGTAGGCTTGATTACCAACAACGATGAGACGGCCTCCAGGGAGGAGGTGAGGGCCCTCGGTGTGTGGTGTCAGGAAAATAACCTCTCACTCAACGTCAACAAAACAAAGGAAATGATCGTGGACTTCAGGAAACAGCAGAGGGAGCACCCCCCTATCCACATCAACGGGACAGTAGTGGAGAAGGTGGAAAGTTTTAAGTCCCTCTGAGTACACATCACAGACAAACTGAAGTGGTCCACCCACACAGACAGCGTGATGAAGAAGGCTGAAGAAATTTGGGTTGTCACCAAAACCACTCACAAACTTTTACAGATGCACAATCGAGAGCATCCTGTCGGGCTGTATCACCGCCTGGTACGGCAACTGCTCCTCCCACAACCGTAAGGCTCTCCAGAGGGTAGTGAGGTCTGCACAACGCATCACCGGGGGCAAACTACCTACAGCACCCGATGTCACAGGAAGGCCAAAAAGATCATCAAGGACAACAACCACCCGAGCCACTGCCTGTTCACCCCGCTATCATCCAGAAGGTGAGGTCAATACAGGTGCATCAAAGCTGGGACCGAGAGACTGAAAAACAGCTTCTATCTCAAGGCCATCAGACTGTTAAACAGCCATCACTAACATTGAGTGGCTGCTGCTAACATATTGACTCAAATCTCTAGCCACTTTAATAATAAAAAATTGGATGTAATAAATGTATCACTAGTCACTTTAAACAATGCCACTTTATATAATGTTTACATACCCTACATTACTCATCTCATATGTATATACTGTACTCTATACCATCTACTGCATCTTGCCTATGCCGTTCGGCCATCGCTCATCTATATGTTTATATGTACATATTCTTATTCATTCCTTTACACTTGTGTGTATAAGGTAGTTGTTGTGAAATTGTTAGATTACTTGTTAGATATTACGGTCAGAACTAGAAGCACAAGCATTTCGCTACACTCACATTAACATCTGCTAACCATGTGTATGTGACCAATAAAATTTGATTTGATTTGATTTATTAATATTATGTTCAGTGTCATGCCAAACATTTCTCTAACATTTTGTACTTTCTTTCATGTATGACATAATCTAGATGTTGAAAATTATGATCCATTTGAGTCTTATGATAATTGATTCCACTTGTACTGCTCAGTATTGTATACAATGTGTTGTCCCATTTGCTGCGCTCTTTCAACGTTTACAGGCACCTTTACCGCTTTTTACAATCCATGATCTTGGCTGTCTAACTGATGACAGAGTCGGAGCAGGTCTCTTTGCTGATGAAGCGTTTAACTTTGAATGTGAGTTTGCATGACCTCAGCTCAGCCTGTCAGAAAACCATCCATAATAGATTAGTTTAACAGAGAAATTAGGCAACAACAAAAAACAGGCACATGGACTGCTGGTCATGCCACCTTTTTCATAGTTTTATTTTTACATAAAACGTTTTTTGTATCTGTGTCAATTTCGACCAGCCCATGATCCAGCCCGTCTGGCATTTGCCAGAATGGCCATTATGTCCAATTCGCCCCTGATTGTGGTCCCATTTTTCATGGATAACAAATTGCATTGAGACTTCTTAGATCTATACCACACAGAGTGACTGTGAGACCAACCTTGCCGATGGAGAAGCCAAACACCTCCTCAAAGTAGGCTGGCTGGCTGATGAGGAGCAGATAGAAGGTCCAGCTACGGCAGAAGTTAGCCACGATGATGGCATAAACAGGCATGGAGGTGAAGAAACGGCGCCATGGAGTCTTGAATTTCTGTGGTGGGCCAGAGAAGAGGGACCTGATCTCACTGACTCATGGCTCAATTTCATTTGTCAATTTCAGAGGTCAACCTGGGTTATGTATTGGGTTATGTTTTCATTTGTCAAGCTTGTCACCAATTTCAAGGGTCAACTGCACTCAAATAGGTAGCCTGTGCAGTACTGTTGTTAAACCTGCTTATGTCTCCATTTATGTTTTCATTTGTCAAGCTTGATAACATCTTATATGGGTGTCATAAAACTTCTCTAAGTACAGTACTTACAAGAACAGAATATTTGAAATAACATAAATCTTATACCTATACTGAACAAAAATATCAACATGCAACAATTTCAAAGACGTTACTGAGTTACAATTCATATAAGGATATCAATGAATTTAAATAAATGAATTAGGCTCTAATCTATGGATTTCACATGACTGGGAATACAGATATGTACATTATCTGTTGGTCACAGATACCTTAAAAAAAAACCTAGGGGCGTGGGTCAGAAAACCAGTCAGTACCTGGTGTGACCACCATTTGCCTCATGCAGCGCAACACATCTTCTTCTCATAGAATTGTTCAAGCTGTGGATTGTGGCCTGTGGAATGTTGTCCCACTACTCTTCAATGGCTGTGCGAAGTTGCTGGATATTGGCGGAAACTGGAACACGCTGATGTACACCTCAATCTAGAGCATCCCAAACATGATCAATGGGTGAAATGTCTGGTGAATATGCAGGTCATTGGAGGAACTGGGACATTTTCAGCTTCCAGGAATTGTGTACAGATCCTTGCGACATGGGGCATTACATTATCATGCTGAAACATGAGGTGATGGCGGCAGATGAATGTCACGACAACGGGCCTCAGGATTTCGTCACGGGATCTCGTATCTCTGTGCATTCAAATTGCCATCGCTAAAATGCAATCGTGTTCGTTGTCCATAGCTTATGTCTGCCCATACCATAACCCCACTGCCACCATGGGGCACTCTGTTCACAACATTGACATCAGCAAACCACTCGTACACATCACGTCATACATGTGAGGCCGGTTGGACGTACAACGTCATTTTAGAGAAAAATAGAAAAATGTATATTCAATTATCTGGCAACAGCTCTGGTGGACTTTCCTGCAGTCGGCATGCCAATTGCACGCTCCCTCAAAACTTGAGACATCTGTGACATTGTGTTGTGTGACAAACTGCACATTTTAGAGTGGCCTTTTATTGTCCCCAGCACAAGGTGCACCTGTGTATTGATCATGTTGTTTAATCAGCTTCTTGGTATGCCACACCTGTCAGGTGGATGGATTATCTTGGCAAATTAGAAATGCTCAATAACAATGATGTAAACAAATATGTGCCGGAATTTGAGATAAATTTGCTTTTTTTGCATATGGAAAATTTCTCGGATCTTTTATTTCAGCTCATGAAACATGGGAACAACACTTTACATGTGGCATTTATATATTTTTTCAGTGTATGATAGTCTATACTAATGCATCTGACCACAGCCAGATTGAGCAGAGGCATACCTCAGTGGCGCTCAATATTTTGACACCCTCGCCAATGGTGGTCTCTATGTAGATCCTCTCCTCATCGCTTATAGTGGGGTGGGCGGCTGGGCTCCCATAGGCAAGCAGGAGCCAGAAGATGTACCATATAATCCCAAATACACCTGAATGCATAGAAATAAAAAATACAGGTTATCATCAATGCTCATATCATCATATGGATCTAACAAACTAGTCTGTTATCAACAGATTTACAGATGATTTTTCATATTGTAAATGTGAAGCATTTATGGGCGGTTTCCTGGACACTGTTTAAGCATAGTCCTGAACTAAGAAGCAAGATCAATGGAGAATTTGAATTGAAAATGTTTTTATTCCAGGATTAGGCTTAATCTGTGTCCAGGATTTGTAAAAGATCATAGAGATGGAAAGAGAGAATACCTCATTCATTGGCTCATCTATCACAGTGCCATCTGTTTTGTTACCAAATCACCGTATACCATCCACCACTGCGACCTGTATGCTCTAGTCGGCTGGCCCTCGCTACATATTCGTTGCCAGACTCACTGGCTCCAGGTCATCTATAAGTCTATGCTAGGTAAAGCTCCGCCTTATCTCAGTTCACTGGTCATGATAACAACACCCACACGTTCCAGCGGGTATATCTCACTGATCGTCCCTAAAGCCAACACCTGCAAAAATCGCTGAAGTTGGAGACTTTTATTTCCCTCACCAACTTTAAACATCAGTTACCTGAGCGGCTAACCGATCACTGCAGCTGTACATAGTCCATCTGTAAATTGCCCACCCAATCTAGCTACCTCATCCCCATACTGTTTTTATTTTATTTACTTTTCTGCTCTTTTGCACACCAGTATTTCTACTTGCACATCATCATATGCTCTTTTATCACTCCAGTGTTAATCTGCTAAATTGTAATTATTTGCTCCTATGGCCTATTTATTGCCTACCTCCTCATGCCTTTTGCACACACTGTATATAGACTTTCTTTTTTTCTACTGTGTCATTGACTTGTTTATTGTGTTATTGGCTTGTTTATTGTTTACTCCATGTGTAACTCTGTGTCACACTGATTTGCTTTATCTTGGCCAGGTCGCAGTTGTAAATGAGAACTTGTTCTCAACTAGCCTACCTGGTTAAATAAAGGACTTGTTCTCAACTAGCCTACCTGGTTAAATAAAGGACTTGTTCTCAACTAGCCTACCTGGTTAAATAAAGGTGAAATAAAATACTAAAATAAAAAATCTCTCCTGCTGACATGAATGGAATTATAGAATCCCTCCTTATCCACCCCACCAGAAATAGAAATCCTGAAAGTCCTGTAAATTTGGTGAAAGCCTATGTATGTTCTATCAGTGGGTAAAATATAAAAATTCCCCATGATTTAACTTCTAAGTGGTCTAGCTGTAGAAATTTGGAAATTGTGTAGGTACACGTCATAGCTACATCATTCTCATCACTGGAGATGAGGGATAACACATTTCATAACACTTTTAAAACAGTTACCTGCACTCCATATCGCCAAATTAGCCAATATATGGTATAGGCATACTTGTTTAGAACACATCCATCCGTTTATATTGCATAGATGTGCTCAATTTAAACAGTGTACCAAATTATTAAACTCTCCTTCTCCTTCAAGTACTGTACCATATGTCGCTTTGCGCTCTATGTCTGTGGGGAAACAGAGATATTACAGAAAGGGGAAAAAACGTTTTTTATAAAAAAAAAAAAGTAAAAAATAAAAAATTAAAAAAATAAGAAAATGAAAAAAAAATATTACAGAAAGGAGGAGAGAGGAATCCCATTGGGCAATGAATGGAGAAACGTCCCACCCAACTGACTGTCGACCCATCACATTCATGTTGTCATGCTGCGTCACGCGGTTGTTAAACTAATCGTCACACAATCCCTTCTCAAAGTCAGGGAATGAGTCGAGAAACCTGCCTATTTTCCTCGAAGGTACGTAATGTCAGGATTCCAAAGCAGTACGAAATTACAGAGAACAAGTTAATTATCTCACGTCTTGGAAAATATTTGCAACGCTGTACTTCTTGTTCACGAAATACATGCTAATGTTCAGTTTTTGAGCTAGCACCCAATTGATTCCCATTCACTCCTTGAAGGAGAGCTTTCCTTGTCCCAGAATCGCTCAGAATGCACCGCGCGGCCCATTGGCGACGCATGGGCAATGTACACAATGGGACTAATACGACTCTAACGGAGTTTCCCATCTCCTCAAAATTATCTCTGCGGGAAAGAAACGTACTCTGCTCACGCTCTGGTCAGAGACGAACTGCAAGTTGGACTCAGTGAGATAGACTCCTAAATTGATATTGCAGTTTTTTAAACCGATTTTACAGGTCGCTAACTACTTCACATGCTGATAATGACTGGTATTTTTGTGCGTAGCTTTGTTTTATACCTAGCTAGCTACCCAGCCAGTTCAGAGGGCATTGCATTGTGGGTTTTGTAGTAGACTTGAGCTGCAACAGATTTCCAAAACCAATTTTCACATATTTCATCCAACACAATGAAACATTTGTTCACCCCCCAAAAAATTATTCACAAAGTAGTGTTATTTAACACTGTTAATCATAGGAATTAGTGGTTTGGGGTGGATTATTCCTTTAACCCATAGGAAGTCCCACAGTTGACAACTTTAAAATGATGCAAGTGCGCCCTCTATCCATCTCTATGTAAGTGATATGGCAAACTAATTAGAACTGGGCCTTGACCTATTCTAGACCTCAATGATTTTTTATTATTCAAACAAAATGAAAGATTAATTAGGTAGCAATCCCAGACAGGAAAACATTAATTTCAGTCAATTAATCATGTGATTAGATCACAACAGAGCTACAGAAGTGATATTGAAATGCAGCAGGCACAAAGAGTCTTATGAGATTGTGAATATATCTTAATTAAATAACAGTTTAGATCAAATGGACAAAACTGATGAAGCAAAACAGAGAACAACCTGAGACTGGTGTAATACTGATGGTATAATGCGTTGCATGTCACACAAGTGACACCTAGTGTAATACATGGATTGCTGCTCAAATGGGAATCATCCACCCACTTTATCATAGTTAGGCCTGGTCTTGTGAATGCTGTTCTGAAGTCATTGAGATAATTTGAGATTGGATACACATTTAGCAACTCAATAGACAATTTTCCCCCTATCGCTAGTTAGATCATAGACATCTCCCTGTTTTACAAAGATCACTATCTTTGGTAATGTCAGTCATCTGGAGTATCTGAATTTAGGTGAATGCATTTCACTGATTTTCCCTACCCAAACTCAATATGAAATCCTTGATCTGCATACCTGTATGAAAGAACTGTAAATCACAGCTATTCAATTTAACAATTTGCCTTTATATTGACTTTTTGAATCTTACCATAGATATAGAAGACTGAGGGCCATCCAACAAACTGAACCAGGACTCCTGCTAAAGGCATGGCAATCACAGCACCTGCATAGGAACCTGGAAACAAGGAAAGGGAAATATGACTATGCCACTGTTGTAGTTCTGTCTGGTGTGTAATGGGACTCCATCTAAAGGAAACCCCAATAAAATGATTAAATAGTGATGCCAAGGTATCACAACGATCCAGAGGTAGGTGAAAACACTTTGACTATTAGATTATCATCAATCTGCAGCCTCTCAGCAACTCTTCTTCAATACAGGACTAGAAAAACATCTCTTAGAAAAACGGGTTCCAAAAGGGTTCTGTGGCTGTCCCCATAGGGGAACCCATTTTGGTTCCAGGTAGAACTCCTTTGGGTTCCATGTAGAACCCTCTGTGGAAAGGGTTCTACATGGAATCCAAAAGGGTTCTACCTATAACCAAAAGTGGTCTACCTGGAACCAAAAGGGGTTCTTCAATGAGGACAGCCAAATAACCCTTTTTGATTATAAATAGAACCTTTTTTTCTAAGAGTGTAGAAAAGTAATCCATGTCTCATAGGTCATCTTGGTAAGCATAAAGATGCAACAGCAACCATATTGGACTCATCAAATTAGGACTCATTGAAACTGTCCTTGGGAGAGGATGTTTTAATGTATATTCTATTATCTGATGGCCTTATAAACACTCTCGATTTGTAGAGGCCCGGGAGCATGACTGTGCTTTTGGACAGTAGGCAATATGACACTTCATTTGGGTTGAATGGGAGAGGACCTCCTTCAGAGTGAGCAGGTGAAGCGCGTGAGGGCAATCTTTCATTCAGAGGCGATGTCAAGAGGATTTGGAAGCGCCGGTTGTCATGGCACCAGTTTATTCTGAAAGATGGCTGTTTTAATGCATTTTCATGGGGAACAACAGCCGACATCTGCAAAACAAAACAAGCTTCCCAGTCCCTATTTTCAGCCATTTTACCACAATGCTAAACATCTCTAGGCAGAGAACAATGATATATCTATTCAATGGATTCAGTTAAAGGCCCAGTGCAGCCAAAAACATAGTTTTCAGTGTTTTGTATACACTGAGTATACAAAACATGCTCTTTCCATGGCTTACACTGACCAGGTAAATCCAGGTGAAAGCTATGAACCCTTATTGATGTCACTTGTTAAATCCACTTATATCAGTGTAGATCAGTGGAGGCTGCAGAAGTGAGGATGGCTCATAATAATGGCTAGATCGGAGAAAATGGAATGGCATTAAACAAATGGAAACCAATTAAGGTGCCACCAACCTCCTGTGGTGTAGATGAAGGGGAGGAGACAGATTAAATAAGGATTTTTAAGTATTGAAACAATTGAGACATTGATTATGTATGTGTGACATTCAGAGGGTGAATGGGCAAGGCAAAATATTTAAGTGCCTTTGAATGGAGTATGGTAGTAGGTGCCAGGCACACTGGTCTGTAGAACTCAAGAACTGCAACGCTGCTGGGTTTTTCACGCTCAACAGTTTCCCGCGTGTATCATGAATGGTCCACCACCCCTTGTAGAGTCCACGCCCCGACAAATTGGGCATTCAAATGTAACTAGTACTTTTGGGTGTCAGGGAAAACGTATGGAGTAAAAAGTACATTATTTTCTTTAGGAATGTAGTGAAGTAAAAATTGTCCAAAATATAAATAGGAAAGTACAGATACCCCCAAAAAACGACTCAAGTAGTACTTTAAAGTATTTTTACTTATGTACTTTACACCACTGGAAAAGACCGCCTGAAATTTAAGCTTGTTTTGGTGGGATGGAGGTTTTGACCTGTCTGGTGACATCACCAGACGGCTATTTTGTTAATAAACCAAAAGAGAGTTCCAAACCTCTGCCATTAACAGCTAGTTTTCAGTTTTTCCTCCCCACTCAGACCACTCTGAGACAGTCCGAGCAAAATTCTTGCTTGAATTTGTCTTTACTAAGAATCTATTTTTACAAATATTTTTTACCATTTTAATTGAAACCATCACAAGCTATATACTTGTTACTCAGAAATTATTTGATATTGAGATAAAAATGGATGCATTAGGCCTTTAAACTAATAGGGTTGACTGTGGTTATGGATTCAACAGAAAGGCAGGCAGGGTATTTTTGAATATCCATTTGATTTACTGAATGAATTACATTTTTGTTTTCCTGTCTTCTACCACATCTTTTCACTTGAAAGTTTTGCTATTGTGGAAAATCGTCAGCACAATTTCATAAAGCTCAATTGGATGGGAAGAAAAACAGTTGAATGGAAAGAAATTCGATTAACTTTATTTGACTCAAACATTGCACCTATATTAGGCTTGTCAATTTTCATATCACTTACCACAGAATGAGGTGGTGGCCAGTCGACTTCTCTCCAGGGGAGGGGCCCATTTGGCCCACATCCCATGGCATGCAGGGTAGGTAACACCCTGTACAAGAAACATTATATGGCATCCTTATTCTGAATAATCAACCTGAGTAAAGAGATACAGATAAACATGTGTTTCTGTACTGTCTACATATGTACTGTATATGAGCTTGGTCAAATGATCAGTCATTATGACGACGACTGTTGACACCTTCAATTGGGCTACATTTAGTAGATTTTGTGAGATTCTGTCTTAGATTCGACCTGAAAGTGTCAATGAAATCTGGCAACACTGAAGACGACTCACCTCCACCAAACCTTGCAGGATGCGGACTAACATGACACAGCCGTAGTGCCTTCTGGCTGCTGAAGGGATGAACATATTCAGTATGGATGTGAGAAAAATGGCCGCCCCAAACACTCTGTGGAAACATTACATTATAGTGTGACTAGGTTGTAGACAACAATGGTGAAAAAAAGGGTAGCATTGCACGTTCTTTCAATAATGCATACAAAATTACATATGAGCTAAAAATACTGTGAATGTAACATAACAGCTACTTAGAGCATTTTAAAAGCTTGATGGAACATTGACCAATTGTGACATACAACAACCAAGTCAACAACAACCCACCACATACTGTCATGGTTTGTACTGCTGTAGACTTAAATGTCATAAACAGTCACAGTTGAAAAAATGTGAGCACCAAAGACTACCTCCATTAACTCAACACCAATCATCAATGTTCCTGAATTAGTCAGTCCCTCCCAGGTCTCCCCTATCCCCGACTCTAGCCGTTCTAGGAGAAAACAGTGTGATCTCTGGCACTGCAAGACTAGTTCTCCCCTAACCTGCCCTTCTGGCAGGTGCCAGCTTAAAATGACCAATCCAACATCACAATATGACAGATCTAATATATCTGCCTTTGAAGGACAGACAGAGATACAGAGATCCCATACGTTTATGCTTCATTACCATTGCTCCCCTCTTTCTTCGCTCCACCCATCCCTTTTCCAAAACCGGGTGTAAGTGACACTTGTAATATTCCAGTGGCTGGCGTCTCAGGGAGAAATCAGAGGCAGGATCTTTCATTATTAACTCTGTCAATGGCGTGTCCTCTTTTCCTGTGAAACTTTTATTACAGGACTGCTATCGGCCCCATCAGATCTGCACACTCACCACACACACACACACACACACACCAGACGGCTTTACCCCTTGCTGCTTTAACCCTTACCTAACACACACAAACACACATGTGCACACACACACACCAGTTTAACCCTTACCACACACACAAACACGACATGCCCTTTTCACTTAGGCTCCTAAAACGTTTCTCTTATAGCTCTGACTCCACACACTGACTAACAATTCCAAATACCCTATCTTTCTGTTCTAAACCTCACCACACACATTGACTGACTGCCTATTTCAGACACCCAATCTGTCTGTTCCTGCCCTCAGCACAAGTATCCATTCCAAACCCACCCAAGTCACCTATTTAACAATCTGTAGTCCACCCACAAACCAGTTCTATCAAAATACCTTACATATACCTTTAATTTCAGAGTCTCAAGGAGGGAGATCATTAGCAGTGGGAAGGCCTAACCTGTTGGCGGCTAGCTTGTTGGAGATGAAGCCTCCAGGGATCTGTGTGACGATGTAACCCCAGAAGAAGGAGCCATGGATCAGTCCCACAGTCTCTGGGTCCCAGTTGAATTGAGCTGGCTGGGGAACAGAGTTATATAATATAGGGTATTTAACTGGTTACGAGTTCTTTCACATAAGTGTGTGTGTGTGTGTGTGTGTGTGTATGTGTGGGTGGGTGTGCGTGCGTGTGTGTGTGCGCATGTGTGTGAGTGTGTGTGTGTCGGGTGCTATTGTGTTGTTAGAGATTGAAAATAGAGCCAGAGGACTGTTTGGGTGATGCTGCTGTCCTTCAGAACAACGCTTGAACTTTTCCATCCAAATATCAGCTGTTGAATTACAATGCTACTATAATACAACATAAAACAACATTCAAGGGTTTGTTCATCTCCTATCATGTTCCCCTGTTTCAGGAATGGATGATTAATGGAGTTAATTGAGAGAATTAAACTCAAAGATTTTGATATGCAATCTAATTTGGTATTCTGATCTACATTGATGACTACATTGACGACTGGCTAACCGGTGATGCTAGATTAATCATTGTGTCACGCCCTGACCGTAGAGAGCCTTTTTATTTCTATATTTGGTTAGGTCAGGGTGTGATTTGGGTGGGCATTTTAGATTATTGTATTTCTATGTTGGCCTGATATGGTTCCCAATCAGAGGCAGCTGTCTTTCTTTGTCTCTGATTGGGGATCATATTTAGGCAGCCTTTTCCCACTGGGTTTTTGTGGGATCTTGTTTTTGTTAGGTATCTGTGTAGCCTGCAGAACTTTACATTTGTTTTTTTGTATTTTGCTGTTTTGACGATGTTCATTTTTAATAAAGGAAAAATGTTCGCCTACCACTCTGCACCTTGGTCTCCTTCTTCAGACGAGCGTAACACATTGATTATTGACTATTGTCGTCTAAGAAGCCTATTACACATGCCCATTCACTACTATGGAGTGATATAAAAAAGGTATGTTGGCAAAATTCCTTCACTGGCACTGCTGGCACTGATATCATTCTGTGGCGAAGCCACACTAAGCTCGTCTCTCCACTGGTGCACTCTCCAAATTCCCGCCAATTGATCAAACGCATTGTTTCTGTACTGAAAATGCTTTATGTTTTCTCAAGTTAAACAGCATATTTCTTAAATCTATATTCAATATAATCTTACAATAATCGCTATCGTTACACCGCTTCATTCCGTTTTTTTGCAACATTGTAGACAGCTACCCACTGAGCACAGATGTCAATTCAACATCTATTCCACGTTGGTTCAACGTAATTTCGTAGAAATTACGTGGAAACAATGTTGATTCAACTAGTGTGTTTCCTATCTGTTTCATTATAAGGCTGCAGGTAGCCAAGCAGTTAGAGCATTGGGCCAGTAACCTAAAGGTCGCTGGTTTGAATACCCAAGGTGCAAAAGTTGTTGTGCTCTTGAGCAAGACACTTAAACCTAATTTGAAACAAAACATTTCATTGCATCTATCTGGTGTATGTGACAATAAAAAAAGATATACAGTACTATATATTGTTGCATTTATTTACTGTTTGATACTCGGAGCTGCGGTTTTTTACTACATTCATGAGGAAGAAGTGTTTTATTTCGCTCAAGAAACTGTTACTTTCTTTTGAGTCTGTATTTCCCCAAAATGTTTGATGCCCGCCTACCAATCTGTCTTGTGTCCAGACCTTTCAGTGACAAAATATTTAAGTATGTTTCAATATTTTTACAAGACAACCATGTATGATTGGAATATAGGAGTTTGGTGAAATGCCAATTACATTTAAAGGCAGTGGTGTCATGTGTTGCTGCATTCAAGCCTGAAGGTTATTTTCTTTTGAATATTGAAGTTTGAACTTTGTAAAAAGGCCTTGGAACCACAGCTCCACAAATGAACCTATGCTGCTTAATTGCCCTTACAACTGCTATCCTACAAGGTTCCTATTATACACACCCCATAATGCACACATAATGCACTATGGATATACACTGCTCAAAAAAATAAAGGGAACACTTAAACAACACAATGTAACTCCAAGTCAATCACACATCTGTGAAATCAAACTGTCCACTTAGGAAGCAACACTGATTGACAATACATTTCACATGCTGTTGTGCAAATGGAATAGACAACAGGTGGAAATTATAGGCAATTAGCAAGACACCCCCAATAAAGGAGTGGTTCTGCAGGTGGGGACCACAGACCACTTCTCAGTTCCTATGCTTCCTGGCTGATGTTTTGGTCACTTTTGAATGCTGGCGGTGCTTTCACTCTAGTGGTAGCATGAGACGGAGTCTACAACCCACACAAGTGGCTCAGGTAGCGCAGCTCATCCAGGATGGCACATCAATGCGAGCTGTGGCAAGAAGGTTTGCTGTGTCTGTCAGCGTAGTGTCCAGAGCATGGAGGCGCTACCAGGAGACAGGCCAGTACATCAGGAGACATGGAGGAGGCCGTAGGAGGGCAACAACCCAGCAGCAGGACCGCTACCTCCGCCTTTGTGCAAGGAGGAGCAGGAGAGCCCTGAAAATTACCTCCAGCAGGCCACAAATGTGCATGTGTCTGCTCAAACGGTCAGAAACAGACTCTATGAGGGTGGTATGAGGGCCCGACGTCCACAGGTGGGGGTTGTGCTTACAGCCCAAGACTGTGCAGGACGTTTGGCATTTGCCAGAGAACACCAAGATTGGCAAATTCGCCACTGGCGCCTTGTGCTCTTCACAGATGAAAGCAGGTTCACACTGAGCACATGTGACAGAGTCTGGAGACGCCATGGAGAATGTTCTGCTGCCTGCAACATCCTCCAGCATGACCGGTTTGGCGGTGGGTCAGTCATGGTGTGGGGTGGCATTTCTTTGGGGGGCCGCACAGCCCTCCATGTGCTCGCCAGAGGTAGCCTGACTGCCATTAGGTACCGAGATGAGATCCTTAGCCTCTACGGGCCACGGGGGCAGTATTGAGAATTTTGAAAGAAATATGTGCCCATTTTTAACTGCCTCCTACACCAACTCAGAAGCTAGGATATGCATATTATTAACACATTCGGATAGAAAACACTCTGAATTTTCTAAAACAGTTTGAATGGTGTCTGTAAGTATAACAAAACTCATATTGCAGGCAAAAACCTGTGAAAAATAGATAAAAAAAAAAGAGAATTTTGTGACTGTACTATTTAGTGTCATTGTTTTAAAGATACCACAGTGAGAAAGGATTCAGTTCGCAACTCCTACTGCTTCCACTAGATGTCAACGATCTTTAGAAAGTTGTTTGAAGCATCTGTGATTAATACAGACCGAATTAGAAAGCTTACAAGTTGACACGTCATCACTTCATTTTTTGCGCCTGCGCATGAATCTGAGAAGAGTGCCTTTGTCATTATCGTTTATTCTAGACACTTGATAGGTTGTGTGAAAATATTACTGATGTTTACTGATGTTTCACGTTAAAAATGGAACAAAAGATTAGTGCTAAACAACGTTTGACATGTTTAAACAAACGTAAATAGATTATTTACTAGGTTTTCTTTAGCTTTTCGACGTGACTTTACACTGCCCACCTCATTTTGTGGGAGCCTACTGAACGCTAACTATTTGGACATAAATTATGAACTTTGTCAAAAGAAACCACATTTGTTCTGGACCTGGGATCTCTGGCAGCGCCTTCTGATGGAGATAATCAAAGGTAAGGGGATATTTAGAATGTTATTATCGATATTAGATGATGCTAATGCTAACGGTATAGCTTAGCTTAGCTTAGCATATAGCTTATTGTTGTTAGCATAGTACCCAGTTTATGCAAAATGTGATTTCCCAGTAAAGTTATTTTGAGATCTGGCCATTCGGTAGCAATTACGAGATGATAATATATTTTTCTTTGAATGACAATATTATAATTTACCAATGTTTTCGAATAGTAATTCCGTGATTTTTAATGCTGGATTGACTGGGTGCATTCGAGCCGAAAAAAATTCTGAATTTCACCGCGACTGTAAATGCTGTTTTTGGATATAAATATGAACTTGATGGAACTAAAAATGCATGTATTGTATAACATAATGTCCTATGAGTGTCATCTGATGCAGATTGTCAAAGGTAAGTGCATAATTCTAGCTAGTTTTCTGTCTGTTGATGCCCTTCTTTGAATTGGCTAAACATTACACGCAGCTATTGTCAATGTACTCTCCTCACATAACCTAACTTTATGCATTCTCCGTAATGCCTCTGAAAATCGGACAGCGTGGTTAGATTTAGGAGATATATCTTTCAAATGGAGGAAAATAGTTGATTATTTGATTTTTTGAAATGATTACTCTTGCAGTTTTGAATTCCCCGCCATGGTCACATGACAATGAATCCCAATACCGGGATAAGATCGGGATAAGATCCTCAACAGGTTAAACCCCTTGTGAGACCATATGCTGGTGCGGTTGGCCCTGGGTTCCTCCTAATGCAAGACAATGCTAGACCTCATGTGGCTGGAGTGTGTCAGCAGTTCCTGCAAGAGGAAGGCATTGATGCTATGGACTGGCCCGCCCGTTCCCCAGACCTGAATCCAATTGAGCACATCTGGGACATCATGTCTCGCTCCATCCACCAATGCCACATTGCACCACAGACTGTCTAGGAGTTGGCGGATGCTTTAGTCCAGGTCTGGGAGGAGATCCCTCAGGAGACCATCCGCCACCTCATCAGGAGCATGCCCAGGCGTTGTAGGGAGGTCATACAGGCACGTGGAGGCCACACACACTACTGAGCCTCATTTTGACTTGTTTTAAGGACATTACATCAAAGTTGGATCAGCCTGTAGTGTGGTTTTCCACTTTAATTTTGAGTGTGACTCCAAATCCAGACCTCCATGGGTTGATAAATTGGATTTCCATTGATTATTTTTGTGTGATTTTGTTGTCAGCACATTCAACTATGTAAAGAAAAAAGTATTTCATAAGATTATTTCTCTCATTCAGATCTAGGATGTGTTGTTTAAGTGTTCCCTTTATTTTTTTGAGCAGTATATTTTTAAAAAAATCCTTTTTGGTACATTTACCCCTTTTTCTCCCCAATTTGTAGTTACAGTCTTGTCCCATCACTGCAACTCCCCTATGGACTCAGGAGAGATGAAGGTCAAGAGCCATGTGTTCTCCGAAACACGACCCTGCCAAACCACACTGCTTCTTGACACACTGGTTGCTTAACCAGCCGCACCAATGTGTCGGAGGAAACACCATCCAACTGGTGACCGGGGTCAGCTTGCAGGTGCCCGGTCCACCACAAGGAGTCACTAGAGTGCGATGGGACAAGGAAATCCCGGCCGGCCAAACCCTCCCCTATCCCGGACGACGCTGGGCAAATTGCGCACCGCCTCTTGGGTCTCCCGGTCACGGCCAGCTGTGACACAGCCTGGGATCAAACCCGGGTCTGTAGTGACGCCACTCAGGAGGCCCCTATGGATCATTTATTTATTTATTTATTTTATGTCAGTGATTTCTGTCTTTCTCTCTCACCTGGAGTACAGGTGTTCCATTGATGTAGACTGTGTTGTTGTTGACCATCTCCACAATGGCCACCCCCAGGTTGCAACGGATGCCAAAGGAGATGCAGAAGCCCAGTCCACTGAGAATGGCGATGATGTAGCGCTTGGGCAGGCCGCAGCAACCGCAGTCAAATAGAGGGGGATTGTGGCGAGGAGCCACCGGTTGCCCGTCCTCCGTGAGCTCCATCTGGTCATCCTCGTCCACATTGGTCCCATCAATTTTCCTGTAACACAAAACATGGGAGTTGAGAAAACAGTCAACGTTCCTACGAAGTTCAACAGGATGACATTGGTAAGTGTTTAATGGATGACATTGTCATACTACACTACACAGGCCTACTACAAACAAGTATGGTGTATACAAAAAGTATTTGTATACCTGATACCCTTGAATGACACTTTACATTAAATCTACTATGATATTTAAAACAGTCTTTAAAAGACAGGAAGGAAAGGAAACTGTCCACTACCCATGAGAGTTACAAGGTGAACTCAGCATGCCATTCTGAAAAGGTCACTGTGCATCTGATATTTGGTTCCCCCTCACCCTCCTCCCCACTTCTGTACACCTGTTCCACTACCCAGCGTCCCTCTCTGCCCTCATCCCGCAGCGAGCAGGTATTGCTTTCATCTGGCCGCTTCAGATCTCCACCTGAGTACCTCTATCTGGGAAGAAATTCATATGGGGTTCAAGGGGTCTTGTTTTTATCATGCATTTGGTCTCCCTAGCACAGACAGCCATTGTTATTGAATGGTATATATATATGTTTTCAATCCCCTTCATATGGACAGCTGTTGTGATACACCGGCAAATACAGTCAGTGTTTAAAGCGTCATTCCATCCATCACAAACAAACTGAATGTAAACAGTATCAGCCTCTTTGTTACATTGGTGTGGAGTTCATTTGCACAGCACAAACCCAATGGATGACAGTGTAATAGATATTCTCAACACACCTCCAGGCAGCTTACAGACAGAGTGTTTGATGGACAGGGCAAAAAGGAGAGTCTTGCAAACTCGTATCCAATCTTATAAGACACCGTGGACAAAATTCCTTGTTTGCTACAATTGTTATGTTAAGGGACAGGAAACCATGCCCTATAGAGAAGCTGTAGAGGCTTTATTTGCTACCTTTGACCCAACCCATTGAAATGTATGAGAGAAGCATCTTATCAACTGTCTTCAGCCATAGTGTTTTGTGTTGTCCATTGACACACTGAGTCAGCCATTTTAGAATTTGCACCATAATCAGGTTCCATAAGTGGCTCCCGTGTGGCTCAGTTGGTAGAGCATGGTGTTTGCAATGCCACGGTTGTGGGTTCGATTCCCACGGGGGACCAGTACAGAGAAAAAATTTATGAAATGTATGCATTCACTACTGTAAGTTGCTCTGGATAAGAGCGTCTGCTAAAATGTAAAAATGAGTATAGAGTGCTAATTTTATCTGCTGCAGAATCGGTAAAGTGCACCTTAAAAGCACTTAAAAACATAATAAGTGTCAAAACTAGGCTTGCAAAGGAAGGGTATATTACCTGAAACTTTTGAAGTTTACCAGTAAACTACCAGAAGCTTTTTAACTTTCAAGAATATATAGAATTTGATCAGATGAAATCTATTGGCTTTTTTGGGGGTACTTCAGATTATAAGAGGTGTCTAATTATCTCTGGCAATCTGTGTGGCCTTCTGATTTTAAAATAAAAAAATAATAAACCTGTATTTAATGTTTAATATGAGGATTTCAACACATTCTATTGTTTTTTTTACACACTTTTATTTATTTTACTATGTCAAAATGTCTTTGTTGTAAATGTTTTGGGGCCAAACTGGTGGCAGTTGTGAAAAAAGACGAGAGTTGGAAGAGTTGCAGAGTTAACTGAAAATAATGCCATTGTTGATAAGATGCTTTTTCATTAATTAGGATATTTTCTCTTGAACCATATGGTCTATATTGTGGTGGATGAATCAGAATTAGTTGGGTAACATAGATAATTAAGATGTCTTATCTGCATAATATGCTTATGTGATATACTTGTTATTAGAATGTATCCCTTTGGACTTTGGTGTTGGCAGTTGTACTTCTTCCCTCAGCTGGGGCTCAGTCATTTGGGGCCCAGAGAAGGGAGAGGTCAGTCTTGTCTTTTACATGTCTCTGGTGCTATGCAGAATATCAGAAAGGGAAGAGGACAGGATGGAACATGGTTTTCATATGTGAATGTGTCTTTACCTATTCTTAAACCATGTGAAGGGATGCGATCACAGCCCGGTGCAATCTGTGCCCGTGCCCCGCATTTGTCGGGCTAGGTTGAGCATTCAGCCAGGAAGGGTGGTGCCAGCTCAGCGCTCCTGGTCTCCAGTTCGCCTTCTCGGTCCAGGATATCCTGTGTTAGCGCTGCACACTGTGTCGCCAGTGCGTATTCACAGCCCAGTTCGTCCTGTGCCAGCGCCCCACGTTTGCCGGGCGAGAGTAAGCATCCAGCCAGGACGGGTTGTGCCAGCTCTATGCTCGAGACCTCCAGTGCGCCTCCACGGCCCAGTATATCCTGTGCCTATCCCATGTACCCGGCCTCCAGTGAGTCTATCCAGCCTGGTACGCCCTGTGCCTGCTCCTCGCACTTGCCCTGAGGTGCGTGTCACCAGTCTGGCACCACCTGTGCCAGCCCCACGCATCAGGCCTCCAGTGCGCATTCCCAGTCTAGAGCTTCCGGCGACAGTTCCCAGTCCAGAGCTTCCGGCGACAGTTCCCAGTCTAGAGCTTCCGGCGACTGTTCCCAGTCCAGAGCTTCCGGTGACTGTTCCCAGTCCAGAGCTTCCGGCGACTGTTCCCAGTCCAGAGCTTCCGGTGACTGTTCCCAGTCCAGAGCTTCCGGTGACTGTTCCCAGTCCAGAGCTTCCGGCGACAGTGCCCAGTCCAGAGCTTCCGGCGACGTTTTACAGTCCGGAACCTCCTGAGAAGGCCCACAGTCCGGAACCTCCTGAGAGGCCCACAGTCCGGAACCTCCTGAGAGGGCCCACAGTCCGGAACCTCCTGAGAGGGCCCACAGTCCGGAACCTCCTGAGAGGGCCCACAGTCCGGAACCTCCTGAGAGGGCCCACAGTCCGGAACCTCCTGAGAGGGCCCACAGTCCGGAACCTCCTGAGAGGGCCCACAGTCCGGAACCTCCTGAGAGGGCCCACAGTCCGGAACCTCCTGAGACGGCCCACAGTCCGGAACCTCCTGAGACGGCCCACAGTCCGGAACCTCCTGAGACGGCCCACAGTCCGGAACCTCCTGAGACGGCCCACAGTCCGGAACCTCCTGAGACGGCCCACAGTCCGGAACCTCCTGAGACGGCCCACAGTCCGGAACCTCCTGAGACGGCCCACAGTCCGGAACCTCCTGAGACGGCCCACAGTCCGGAACCTCCTGAGACGGCCCACAGTCCGGAACCTCCTGAGACGGCCCACAGTCCGGAACCTCCTGAGACGGCCCACAGTCCGGAACCTCCTGAGACGGCCCACAGTCCGGAACCTCCTGAGACGGCCCACAGTCCGGAACCTCCTGAGACGGCCCACAGTCCGGAACCTCCTGAGACGGCCCACAGTCCGGAACCTCCTGAGACGGCCCACAGTCCGGAACCTCCTGAGACGTTCCCCAGTCCGGAGTCTTCAGCGGCGTTCCCCAGTCCGGAGTCTTCAGCGGCGGTCCCCTGTCCGGAGTCTTCAGCGGCGGTCCGCAGTTCGGAGTCTCCAGCGGCGGTCCGCAGTCCGGAGACTCCAGCGGCGTTCCGCAGTCCGGAGACTCCAGCGGCGGTCCGCAGTCCGGAGACTCCAGCGGCGGTCCGCAGTCCGGAGACTCCAGGGGCGGTCCGCAGTCCGGAGTCTCCAGGGGCGGTCCGGAGTCTTCAGCGGCGGTCCGCAGTCCAGAACCTCCAGCGGCGGTATGCAGTCCAGAACCTCCAGCGGCGGTCGGCAGTCCAGAACCTCCGGTGATGATCCACGGTCCGGGTCCTTCGGCGACGATCCAGGGTCCAGTGACACAAAAGCGGAGGGATCAGCGGTGGGAACGGGGGATACGCCCCAAACCAGAGCTGACTCCTCTGCTGGAGGAGCCGCGGGATGAGAAGGTTCTGCGTACTGCACCAGAGCCGCCATAGACATTTGTCACCCTCCCTTACCCTCGCTTTTTTTTTTAAAGGTGCTTTCGGAGTCCGCACCTTTGGGGGGGGGGGTACTGTCACGTCCTGACCATAGAAAGCTGTTATTTTCTATGGTAGAGTAGGTCAGGGCGTGACAGGGAGGGTTTTCTAGTTTAGATTTTCTATGTTGTTATGTTCTAGTTTTGTATTTCTATGTTGGGCTTTGTTTGGGATGATCTCCAATAAGAGACAGCTGGTCATAGTTGTCTCTAATTGGAGATCATACTTAAGTAGGTGTTTGTCCCACCTGGGTTTGTGGGAGATAGTTTTTGAGTTAGTGTATGTTTCACCTCTGCGTCACGGTTTGTTGTTTTGTTCTTTAGTTTATGTGTATGTATTGCATAGTTTCACAGTGAAAATAAAATGTGGAACGACACACACTGCACTTTGGTCCGCTCCTTCCTACGACAACCGTGACAATATGAATATTTTTTTTCCCAATGATAAATGACCAGACTTGCCATAGATTACCATAGATTGTTAATTACCATTATTCCATTAACTTTGGTAAATTACCAGTAGCTTTGCAACCCTAGTCAAAGCATTAGCGGTAGCAAAACATAGAACAACCACAAATGCAATATACAGTGCATTCTGAAAGTATTCAGACCTCTTTACTTTTTCCACATTTTGTTACGTTACAACCTTATTCTAAAATGAATTAAATAGTTTTTTCCCCCTCATCAATCTACACACAATACCCCATAATGACAAAGCAAAAACAGGTTTTTAGACATTTTTGCAAATGTATAAAAAATACAAAAATGAAATATACATTTACATAAGTATTCAGACCCTTTACTCAGTACTGTGGTTCAAGTCCGGGCTCTGGCTGGGCCACTCAATAATATTCAGAGATTTGTCCCAAAGCCAGTCCTGCGTTGTGCTTAGGGTCGTTGTCCTGTTGGAAGGTGAATGTGGAGCAGGTTTTCATCAAGGATCTCTCTGTACTTTGCTCCGTCCATCCTTCCCTCGATCTTGACTAGTCTCCCAGTCCCTGCCTCTGAAAAACATCACCACAGCATGATGCTGCCACCATCATGCTTCACTGTAGGGATTGTGCCAGGTTTCCTCCAGACGTGACGCTTGGCATTCAAGCCCAAGAGAATCTTGCTTCTCATTGTCTGAGGGTGCCTTTTGGCAAACTCCAAGCAGGCTGTCATGTGCCTTTTACTGAGGAGTGTCTTATGTCTGGCCACTCTACCATAAGGTGGGGGGCTGCAGAGATGGTTGTCCTTCTGGAAGGTTCTCTCATCTCCACAGAGGAACTCTGGAACTCTGTCAGAGTGACCATCAGGTTCTTGGTCACCTCCCTGACCAAAGCCCTTGGTCACCACCAATTGCTCAGTTTGGCCGTGCGGCGAGCTCCAGGAAGAGTCTTGGTGGTTCCAAACTTCTTCCATTTAAGAATGATGGAGGCCACTGTGTTCTTGGGGACCTTCAATGCTGTAGACATATTTTGGTACCCTTCCCCAGATCTGTGCCTCGACACAATCCTGTCTTGGAGCCGTACGGACAATTCCTTCGACCTCATGGCTTGGTTTTCACTCTGAAATGCACTGTCAACTGTGGGACAGTGCATGTGGGACAGTGCACTGCGGCAGGTAGCCTAGTGGTTAGAGCGTTGGGCCAGTAACTGAAAGATTGCTAGATCAAATCCCCGAGCTGATAAGGTAAAAATCTGTCATTCTGCCCTTGAACAAGGTAGTTAATGCATTGCTCCTAGGCTGTCAATGTATAAAATAATTTGTTCTTAACTGACTTGCCTAGTTAAAATTTTTTTTTTTAATAATATAGACAAGTGTGTGCCTTTCGAAATCATGTCCACTCATTTGAATTTACCACAGATGGACTCCAATCAAGTTGCAGAAACATCTCAAGGATCATCATTGGAAACTAATTTTCGAGTCTCATAGCAAAGGGTCTGAATACTTATGTAAATAAGGTATTTCTGTTAAAAAAAAAATTATACATGTGCAAACATTTCTAAAACCCTGGCCTGAAAGTAGTAGCCACTTCAAAGTAGCCACCTTTTGCCTTGATGACAGCTTTGCACGCTCTTGGCATTCTCTCAACCAGCTTCAACTGGAATGCTTTTCCAATATTCTTGAAGGAGTTCCCACATATGCTGATATGTGGGAATATGTTGGCTGCTTTTCCTTCATTATGCGGTCCAACTCATCCCCTACCATCTTAATTGGGTTGAGGTCGGGTGATTGTGGAAGCCATGTCATCTGATGCAGCACTCCATCGCTCTCCTTCTTGGTCAAATAGCCATTACACAGCCTGGAGGTGTGTTGGGTCATTGTCCTGTTGAAAAACAAATGACAGCCCTACTAAGCATAAACCAGATGGGATGGCATATTGCTGCAGAATGCAGTTGTAACCATCCTGGTTCTGTGTGTCTTGAATTCTAAATAAATCACTGACATTGTCACCAGCAAAGCAACACCACCATCACACCTCCTCCTCCATGCTTCACGGTGGGAACCACACATGCGGAGATCATCCTTTCACCTACTCCGTGCCTCACAAAGACACAGTGGTTGGAACAAAAAAATCTCCAATTTGGACTCATAAGACCAAAGGACAGATTTACACCAGTCTAATGTCTATTGTTCATGTTTCTTGGCCGAAGCAAGTCTCTTCTTCTTATTGGTGTCCTTTATTAGTGGTTTCTTTGCAGCAATTCGATCATGAAGGCCTGATTCACACAGTCTCCTCTGAACAGTTGATGTTGAGATGTCTGTTACTTGAACTCTGTGAAGCATTTATTTGGGCTGCAATTGGAGGTGCAGTTAACTCTAATTAACTTATCCTCTGCAGCAGAGGTAATTCTGGGTCTTCTTTTCCTGTGGCGGTCTTCATGAGAGCTAGTTTCATCATAGCCCTTGATGGGTTTTTTTCAAAGTTCTTGAAATGTTCCTCTTTGACTGACCTTCATGTCTTAAAGTAATGATGGACTGTCGTTTCTCTTTGCTTATTTGAGCTGTTCTTGCCATAATATGGACTTGGTCTTTTACCAAATAGGGCTATCTTCTGTATACCACACCTACCTTGTCACAACACAACTGATTGTCTCAAACTCATTAAGAATGAAAGAAAGAAATTTCCCAAATTAACTTTTAAGAAGGCACACCTGTTAATTTAAATGCATTCCAGGTAACTACCTGATGTAGCTGGTTGAGAGAATGCCAAGAGTGTGCAAAGCTGTCATCAAGGCAAAGGGTGGCTACTGTGATGAATCTCAAATATAAAATATATTTTGATTTGTTTAACACTTTTTTTGGTTACTTCCTGATTCCATATGTGTTATTTCATAGTTTTGATGTCTTCACTATAATTCTACTATGTAGACAATAGTACAAATAAAGAAAAACCCTTGAATGAGTAGGTGTGTTCAATCTTTTGACTGGTACTGTATATATATCGTTTTTATCTAGTCCCCTGCTGTCAAAGATGCTGGGCTTCATTTCTACTCCCATGCACTCTTTAGAGGTCTATAGTATGTACACTATCCAGTCCTCTATTCTTTTACAAGTCTTTCATGTGCAAGAACTCCTTTATGAGGAGTTGCTTGAAAGGCCCACATTCGTAAATGAGCAAAAGCCTGTTTTCTCCCATTATCTATTAGCAAGCAGAATCTAACTCATCCCTGCCTCCCACAGCTTGCCACCCTTGTCTTTCCCAACTCACCCCTGTCATCCCCAGCCCCTATCCATCTTCCCCAACTCACCTCTTACAGAATATTACATTATTTATTTTGGAACACTTTACATGTGAACATGTTTTCACATGTGTAGTTTCATGTTATCACGTTTCTTTGCATGTTGTCACATGTAAAGATATTGTGAAATTCATCAGTTTTTTCCGTAAGGGACCCCTGCTTTCTCCATCCCCCATCCCTATTTCCTAGCTCACAGATCGTGCTCTCTTTTATCTAAAATAGACTGGACAAATGCTATGAGAATGGTTGATCATTATCAGAAGGAGGAAATGATGCTTGGCTCGCCTCAACACTAATAAAATAGTATTAGTGCCTTTTTAATAAAGTCGTTTCTATCCTCTAAGTAGACCAAATTGATCTTTGATCTACCGAGTGGATAAAAAACATGGAGATAATTATGCCTCAACAGAGAATTGAAAACAATCTCTCTTTCTCAAGAGCTTGTTTTCAATTTCATCATTTTGGTCAAAGCTGCAGTGGCAAGTGGCAACATCAAAAACACACAAACAGCCAACTGTAACCTATATTGTACTTTCTGACATTCAACTGACATATCATGTCAACTGATGGTATAATAAACAAAGTTGCTTTCCTTGTCGATTTCCTTGTCTTTTAAAGACAAAGAGTATGGATCCCTGTTTAAAATTGATATGTAAAATCACAAGAACAACATTTAATTGATAAATGTCTTGATAAATCCAAAGTGATTTATTGTTTTCCAGTCAGATGAAAGTTAAGTGTGACATCATCCTGTCTGCATGAGGTCCATGACATCATTATGTCTATCCAGTGGTGGAAAAGGTTCCCAATTGTCATACTTGAGTAAAAGTAAAGATACCTTAATAGAACGTAAAAGTAAAAGTCACTCAGTAAAATATTACATTAGTAAAGTCTAAAAGTATCAAAACTAAAAGTAAATGCAATAAATCCCTTCAAAGGAAATATATTACGTAAACCAGACTGCACAATTCTTTTCCATTTACGGATGGCCAGAAGCACACTCCAACACTCAGACATCATTTACAAATGAAGCATTTGTGTTTAGTGAGTCTGCCAGTTTAGAGGCAGTAGGGATGACTACGTGTTCTCTTGATAAGTACATTAGACCTTTTTCCTGTCCTGCAAAGCTTTCGAAATGAAACAAGTACTTTTGGGTATCAGAGAAAATGTATGAGAGTAAAAAGTACATATTTTCTTTAGGAATGTAGTGAAGTAGAAGTAGTAAAAAAAATGAATAATTGGAAAGTACAGTTTCCCCCCAAATACTTCTGTAAAAATGATGGGTTCAACAAGGGTTTGTCTAAGATCCTCAAAGTTCTTTGAAAAACCTTTGAGTTTTTTGCACTGAAAATTGCCACAAAAGGTTACTCCAAGAACCCCATAGGAGGTGGGGGTTCTTGCAGGAACCTAACTGCCCAACTGAAACATTTGGATTTGAAAGGACAGCAGGTGCAGGCACTTAACTGAAATATATAAGGATCTCCTCAATTTAAGGTAAGGTTTGTCCCTTGTATGATCTAAATTGATATTGTTTTATGATGATACCATCAATCTTTTCATATTTGTGCAAATCTTTCTAAAACAGTAAATGGACACAATTCAATAGATATCAATCAAATAGGTAAGAATATATAGGCTATATGTAGGTGAAGATAACTGA
Source organism: Salmo trutta (assembly GCF_901001165.1). Classification (NCBI taxonomy): domain Eukaryota; kingdom Metazoa; phylum Chordata; class Actinopteri; order Salmoniformes; family Salmonidae; genus Salmo; species Salmo trutta. Next base: position 39,168,103 of record NC_042963.1, read on the forward strand.
ACTACTTTTGTGTCTGTGTCTGCAGGTATACAGAGGAGGAGGCATTTGTATGCCAATTGGTAATGGTATGTTATGCAGATCACATTTACCATCCTCCTCTCTTACCTCTTCAATGAATATCCCATAGGCCTCTAGATTATGGACAAGGTATGTGTATGAAAACCATAATCAAAACAGTTTTTTTAATTCACGTTCACCACAAAAACCAAGGTATGAATACTGTTGTGTGCATGTTTTGTTAATCATCTGTATAATTACTATTTTTTGGATTCACAGACTTTGCCCTCCCTAAACCTCTGATGAATATAACAGGAAACCTGTTTGATCACCATGCACTGCAAAATCCTTCTGTCTATGGATACGGAGAACATCCACACATTAACATCAACACGCAAGAGGATATATCCATTGGACTTGGGGCTCTGCTGGAGTTTACTTCCTATTTTGATTTCTTAATTTTGCTTGCCATTAAAATAAACACTGACAACAAAAATATTGTGTTATTGTTATGCATATTAATAATAATAGGGGAGGGGGGGTAGTTAAAAAATTAACCCCAAAAATGTTATTCAAAAGGTTATTCGAGGATCCATCAAAAGTGTTACGCTCGTTGTTTGAATGAGGAGACCAAGGTGCAGCGTGGTAAGCGTACATCTTTCTTTATTAGATGAACACCAACAAAACAACAAAATACAAAACCGAACGTAACGTTCTGCAGGGCTAGACAGCACAATGCAAAAACAAGATCCCACAATCTCAGGTGGGAAAAAGGGCTGCCTAAGTATGATCCCCAATCAGAGACAACAATAAACAGCTGCCTCTGATTGGGAACCATACTAGGCCAACAAAGAAATATAAACATAGATTTGCCCACCCAAGTCACACGCTGACCTAACCAAATAGAGAATAAAACAGACTCTTTAAGGTCAGGGCGTGACAAAAAGGGTTAGGTCAAAAAGGGTTTTTCAAATATGTTATAGTGGTTCCCCCACAGTTTCAATTTGAAGAACCCCTCAAGGATACTCCAGGAACCTTTTCTTTTTAGAGTGTAGTACTTTTACTTACTTTACACCACTGTGTCTATGAAGTTCTACGACTGTTGAGTTGTCACTCAGGTCATACAGAACAGAGGCTGTGTGTTTTATTGTTCAATGTCATTATCTCACAACCTTTTTTGTACCAAGGACAGCTTATATTTAAAGAAGTTATTACGAATGGGCTTAAACAGTGTCAGTTAACAGTCAGACTAGTCAGCATCTGCAACATTCTAGAGAGACCCTACTGAGAGAACCATGTCATTCCGTGTGATTTTTGTATTTCAGACAAAAAATTACGTCTCATGGGAAAAATAATTTTGCTTTGGTATGATTTTTTTTTTTTACCATTTAGCGTGGTTGTTTGGTAGAAAATACCTGGTAATTTCTGTACTGTGTCAAATTAAGTGTTAAGTTAATTACTGAATGGAATAATTTTCATGATGCTCACTTTATAGTCAGGCTATAATTGATTCATAAGGCAAAATTGAAAGAGTGATTAACTGGATCCATAATATATAACTCGATAAATAATGTAGTCTGTCCCAGAGCAATCTGGAATACCCTCTTGAAAAAACAAACAGGTTTCATCTGAAAATGAGATTAAGCCTAATGATTCATTCTGCTCATGCTTAATTCCTCTTTTCCTCTCTTGGTCTCTCTGGATTCACATTTCTTTAGTTTCACCTGCTAGTATTGATTTTAGCAGTTTGGTGGAATAGCATTTTCCCACGGCATGGATCCTTGTAGACTTTAATAAAACATTTAATTCAGCAGTTTCCCTGTGTTTGTACAGTGTTTCAAATTAAACTGAAGTAAATGTATGACATAAAATAGAAAGTTAGCTGACCACAGATTGATACAATTGGAATGAAAACACATTTTCAGTGTTCTGATATTACAATCCTTATATACATGATAACTGCTTGTTGGATAAATATGTCCAGTTCACCTTCTTTATACAATTTCATATTGAAAGATTATGAAATAATCAATCAACTGTTCACACAGTTTGGCTTGCTCTTGATCTATTTCAGACTGCACAGTGAACATTCTGGCTCTCAACATGCAAAATTCCCTTTCACAGGAAATTGCCCACTTACTTGGTTTATCTATTTTAAGACAACAATCTACCTCATACATGGAAGTTCCATATTCATCATCCTCCCCTTATGAAATATGTATCAGATATGAAATATGTATCATAATGTCTTAAAATAAAACCTGTGATTACATCACTGGGATTGCCTGGCAAGAAAAATTATTAAATTTTTATCTCTGGGATCTCTGGGTACAGTACATGGTGAGCTTCATGTTCTGCCTCTAAGGTTCTTCAACCCTCCTCGTCCCCACCACTGGCTTTGTTCATAGATTTAAGAATTTTGACCAAATGATCCATGTTTGGGATTATAGGACCACAATTGTTTAACAGTGTATATATACAGATTTTTATATAAAGATCCTAAAATACAATAAGATAACTAAGATACAATACCTACAAGTACCCCGAAATATTATCTTACAACTCACTTATGTGAAATTATCGGATCTATTGCTATAAGTAGATATCAAACCCGCACCGTGCCGTGCTTTCACCCCCATTGAGTCACACACATGTCTCAGTCAGAGAGTAGGGATTCACACCTATACAATCCCAGTTCCCCCATAATTTCCAGACAGTCCCAGACTCACCTCTGCAGGTTCCCCAGACCGTCTCCTACTGTATTCTTCACCTCCTCCTTCCCTGGTTTCAGAACCCGCTCCTTCAGCCCCGAAACCCCCCCAAAAGGCATCCTCTTCCGTTTCTCCCTGTCCTGTTCCCTCTCTTTATTTCACAGGAGTATGTCTCTCCCCCTATTTCTTGCACGCTTTGCTCTGAAAAAGACAAAAAATATCTGCTAGATGTGGTTGCTCATCTTTCCTGAGTTCTTATGCACCATGGGGCTGGTTCCGCCTTTGTGTGGTGCCACGGGTCCCTCAGATGTTCCTCAGATGTGAGATGGGCTTGTGCTGTCTGCCTCTCTCTGGCGTGACTAGGGGATCAGACTGGGAGGCAAGGGGATGATGGGCACAGTGAGGAATGACTAGGTGGAGGTGGAGGGTGTTCTTGTTGTGGCTAAGGGTGTGCAGATGTACACCTCAAGGTCCAAGGCACCAGATAGAACTCCTAGCATGGCATGGGTCACGTCACCTTCAGAAGGTTCAGTGGGAAGAGAGATACATGGAGGGAGGAAGAGAGAGTGAAAGAGTACAATCCACCACCTCAGTATCTTCGCATGGTGAGCTTTGTGTGGGTGGGTGCAGTAGGACTGAACAGCCCCCTTTGCTTTCCTCGCCTTCTGATAGCTCCACCACTCGTTGCGTGGACGGGCTCTGGTACCTGTCTGCCTCCCCTCCTAAAGTCCACCCCCTGTTCCCTCATTAGCTCCCAGCCCTCTAGCCCCACCTCCTCAGCCAACCATGTTCATCTGATACCAACCTAGTGGAGGAATGATTAAATATTGACAAGCTGAATTCAAAGAGAGACAAGAGTACCGTGGCTGCTGTGGTGAAACATAAAACTCAACTATAATCATGTTCCCGGTACACCACTCCCCATTCTTTGGCAGTTTTTCCATAGGACTATCATTTGGATTATCTGTCAGCAGCAACAGAGCTAGCTACCTGTGAGCTATTCAGACAGAGATACTGTAGCTAACTATCGCCAGTGTCATACTACTCTGCAGGTATACACTTACCTGCATGTGCATCTATTCAGTCACACCAAATGACACCTTTATGGGGGTTTCCCTAACTTCATGCTTATTTAACTGATACGGGCAAGCCCCACCAGCCCACCTTCTTCCAGTGTGACTCTCTTTATTTGCCGGGTCATTAAATATGCATGGGGATATTGAGATTTAAAAATGTATCAGTAGACTGCTGGGTGGTGCACCGAGCTCTAGACTCTGTTTTACTAATGGGTTGCTCCAGAGTGACGGCTTGGGGCAGTGCTGCGTGTGTGTGTGTGTATGTCTCTGTGTGTGTTGTGAAAATGCCCTGCACCCACTTTTTCTGCAAGGACCCACTATCCAGACCCTCCAATTCGGTGGCAAGAACATTTAGCCTAAGAGGAAATGAGGGAATTCTAGATTTTGTTTTCCTTGAGGTGGAGATGATGCTCTAGGAGTGTAACTCAGTATGGAGTTATCTGGGATGGAGATGCTATCTGGGACGACATGATGATATGTTGGTTGTGGTTTCATACGATGGGTCATTGATAGGGCCATAAAACTTGGGCCTGGAGCGTTGTCTCACGTCAGATAGAGCAACGACTCTTCATGTTTGCATTAATGTTCATTTGAGATGCGTCACGTTAAAATGATGCCACCTGTCGGAGACAATGGGGTCCGGAGTGTACATTCAACTCCTTCTGGGTTCTTCTCTTTACACTTTCAGGAAAAGCCGTGCCTACCATCTAGTGGTTAGAAGGAGGTACAGGCCTAGACCATATCTATAATGAACCGATTGCTAAGTCTATAACCCCTTTCTAAAAGGTGCATAATTTAAAGTGGTTCTCTAAGCACAATTGCTTCACCTCTTCTTTGTTAATAATTCCAGAGAGAAAAGAGTGTGTCTATCTATTTAATTTGGATAGTATGTCTGCCTATTTCCATGTTAAAGCCTCAGCCCTCCATACAAGATACCTTAAGTTTAAATCCATCAAAACCTGCGCTGGATGAATGTGGAGGGCATTGGAGCTGTCGATGATGGGTCATGGACAGCCATAGCTAGACCAATGCCTCACTGTTGAACAGGAGCGTTTCTAGTAATATTCTAATGGGGGGACCAAGAACCAGTCATGGGTGGCCATGGAAAATCTGCAAATTGTATCAGAAATAGCATTGAAAATTGGCACACAAGGAGGGGCTGGTGCCACCCCGGCCCCCCTTCTGGTACCGCCCCTGCTGTTGAGTACATAGCTGTATACAGTGGCTGCTGTGGTGAAACGGTTGTCACTAGTTACCACAGCTACAAAGTCAGGATGGGCTATATTATAAAAATGTATGAAAACAAAAATCAGCTTTTTGGACTTAATTTAAGGTTAGGCATAAGGTTAGCAGTGTGGTTAGGGTTAGGTTAAAAATCAGATTTTAAGAAGAGAAATCTAAGAAATAGGCGGGGTTTATGACTTTGTGGCTGTGGTAGTGACGACTACTGTAGGCTACGTTGACTCTCACAGCTCCATGAAATCTGCGGCATTAAGCAACATTAATGGGTCTAAATGAGCAAAACGTTTCAAGATAAAAGTTCTCAGCTTCCTTGAACACAAGATAACAAATCGTAGCACATTTTTCCTGTTTCAAGATACGTTATTTTTCTCTGATTCCACCCTCTCCCATTCATGCTATTTTAGTAGGTATTAAGGCTTATTGTTGAGTTCTAGTGGTTATTTAAGTGATAATGCCCGAGAAGCAGGTGTTTGGAGGATATATTTGAACGGGTGTTGTTAGGCCCGAGACCAAGTCAAGGGCCTGCAAACCGTGTCAATATATCCTCCAAACACCGGCTTCGAAGGCGTTATCAAATCAAACTTTATTTGTCACGCGCGCCAAATACAGTAAGTGTAGACTTTACCGTAAAATGCTTACTTACAAGCCCTTAACCAACAGTGTAGTTCAAGAAGAGTTAAGAAAATATTGACCAAGTAGACTAAAATAAAAAGTAATACAATAAGAATAACAATAACGAGGGGGCACAGGTACCGATTCAGTGTGCGGGGATACAGGTTAGTTGAGGTAATTTGTGCATGTAGGAGGGGGTGAAGTGACTGTGCATAGATAATAAACTAGTGAGTAGCAGCAGTGTGCAAAAGGGAGGGGGGGTGGGGTCAATGTAAATTGTCCGGTGGCGATTGTATTAATTGTTCAGCAGTCTTATGGCTTGGGGGTAGAAGCTGTTGAGGAACCTATTGGTCCTAGACTTGGTGCTCCGGTACCGCTTGCCGTGAGGTAGTAGAGAAAATAGTCTATAACTTGGGTGACTGGAGTCTCTGAAAATGTTATGGGCTTTCATCTGACACCGCCTATTGTATAGGTCCTGGATGGCAGGAAGCTTGGCCCCAGTGATTTACTGGGCTGTTCGCACTACCCTCTGTAGGGCCTTATGGTCAGATGCCAAGCTGTTGCCATACCAGGCGGTGATGCAAATGGTCAGGATGTTCTCGATGGTGCAGCTGTAGAACCTTTTGAGGATCTGGGGACCCATGCCAAGTCTCCTGAGAATAGGTTTTGTCGTGCCCTCTTCACGACTGTCTTGGTATGTTTGGACCATGACAGTTTGTTGGTGATGTGGACACCAAGGAACTTGAAACTCTCGACCTGCTCCACTACAGCCCTGTCGATGTTAATGGGGGCCTGTTCAGCCTGCCTTTTCCTGTAATCCATGATCAGCTCCTTTGTCTTACTTACATTGAGGGAGAGGTTGTTGTTCTGGCACCACACTGCCAGTTCTCTGACCTCCTCCCTATAGGCCGTCTCATCGTCTGTTGGCGATCAGGCCTATCACTGTTGTGTCGTCAGCAAACTTAATGATGGTGTTGGAGTCGTGTTTGGCCACGCAGTCGTGGGTGAACAGGGAATACAGGAGGGGACTAAGTACACACCCCTGAGGGGCCCCAGTGTTAAGGATCAGTGTGGCAGACGTGTTGTTGCCTACTCTTGCCACCTTCGGGCGGCCCGTCAGGAAGTCCAGGATCCAGTTGCAGAGGGAGGTGTTTAGTCCCAGAGTCCTTAGCTTAGTGATGAGCTTTGTGGGCACTATGGTATTGAGCGCTGAGCTGTAGTCGTTGAACAGCATTGTTCCTTTTGTCCAGGTGAGAAAGGGTAGTGTGGAGTGCGATTGAGATTGCATCCTCTGTGGATCTGTTGGGGCGGTATGCGAATTGCAGTGGGTCTAAGGTGTCTGGGAGGATGCTGTTGATGTGAGCCATGACCAGCCTTTCAAAGCACTTCATGGCTACTGGCGTGAGTGCCACGGGGCAGTAATCATTTAGGCAGATTACCTTTGCTTCCTTGGGCACAGGGACTATGGTGGTCTGAAACATGTAGGTATTACAGACTTGGTCAGGGAGAGGTTGAAAATGTCAGTGAAGACACTTGACAGTTGGTCCGCGCATGCTTTGAGTACACGTCCTGGTAATCCGTCTGGGCCAGCGGCTTTGTGAATGTTGATCTGTTTGAAGGTTTTGTTCGCCTTGGCTACTGAGAGCGTTACCACACAGACCAGAGAATCTTGTTTCTCATTGTCTGAGACTCTTTAGGTGCCTTTTGGCGAACTCCAAGTGGGCTGTGCCTTTTACTGAGGAATGGCTTCCATCTGGCCACTCTACCATAAAAGCCTTGCTAGTGGAGTACTGCAGAGATGGTTGTCCTTCTGGAAGGTTCTACCCATCTCCACAGAGGAACTCCGGAGCTCTGTCAGAGTGACCATCAGGTTCTTGGTCACCTCCCTGACCAAGGTCCTTCTCCCCCGATTACACAGTTTGGCCGGGCGGCCAGCTCTAGGAAGAGTCTTGGTGGTTCCAAACTTCTACCATTTAAGGTTGATTGAGGCCACTGTGTTCTCGGGGACCTTCAATGCTGGTACCCTTCCCCAGATCTGTGCCTCGACACAATCCTGTGTCGGAGCTCTACGGACAATTCCTTCGACCTCATGGCTTGGTTTAATCACACAGTCATCCAGAACAGCTGGTGCTCTCGTGCATGCTTCAGTGTTGCTTGCCTCGAAGTGAGCATAAAAGGCATTTAGCTTGTCTGGAAGGCTCGCATTACTGGGCAGCTTGCGTGTGGGTTTCCCTTTGTAGTCCTTAATAGCTTTCAAGCCCTGCCACATCCGACGAGCGTCAGAGACGGTATAGTAGGATTCAATCTTAATCCTGTAATGACACTTTGCTTGTTTGATGGTTCGTCTGAGAGCATAGCGGGATTTCTTATAAGCGTCCGGATTAGTCTCCCACTCCTTGAAAGCGGCAGCTCTAGCCTTTAGCTCAATGCGGATGTTGCCTGTAATGCATTATCACTTTTATACAACAGGATACCAACATATTCAAATAATGATTTACATATTTAAATAAAAAATGTTATTTTGATGAATTTATTCATACTATTTCATCCTTCCACAAGATATAGTCTCGACACAAATCTAGGGTTGCTTCCCAAGCTGGCTGGTCGTTCATTCGGTTGCCAGAGACACGACCCAGTTGTTCAGTCTTGTTCTGTATCTATGGAGGCGACCCAGTCGTTCGTTCTAAATGTTCCATTGCCATACTGGCTAGCAACGTTCTTATCCCTTGCTTTCTAGCTAGCCAACTACGGCTAACTTACAGTCATGTCAAATAACATGAATAACAGCAAAGCAACTGCATTTGCATTTGTTTAAGCTGTTTTCTGGTGAGATTTATTTGGATACATCCATAACAATGAGCTAATGAGGCGTGATTTCGCCTGTCGTGTGATCTCTTGTCAAGACACTGTTGTTCAGAGCCAACAACATAGCTAACACAATCACTTCAAACTGAAGCTGGAAAGACTGCAAACTGTCTCATCCCAACTCCCAACATGTTCATTACTATAGGACAGCTGGAGTTCTCTACATTAACTAACATATTCCTATCATTTGTAAATGTTTTGCTTGACTTGTTATGACGTGATAATTACTTAAATTAGCTTCCACCATAATGTTTTGTCAGCCATCTTTGCTGAAGAAAGTCACCAGGGAGCGGTGGCTCGCGTCAAATTCGTCATTGGAACCACTCGATATGATTGGTCATATAAAAGCCTTGGGACCCAAATGCATAATGAGTGCTCTAACTTCCCCTTGCGGTGGTCTGGAGCAATGAAGCCGTGACGCTGGGTACCTCTATGTCCCGCAGTGTAAGCTCAAAACTTTTAAAGGAGGAACCACTGTAGCTAGCCAACGGTTAATTTACAGTCACGTCAAACAGTGCAGCCAGAATAACAACGAAGTAACTGCATTTGCATTTGTTTAAGCTGTTTTCTAGTGACATTTATTTGGATACATCATGCTCCATTTCACCTGGCATAGAACCTTTTATCTTTCGTCAAGACACTGTTGTTCGAAAGCTAGCAAACAACACAGCTAACACAATCACTTCAAACTAAGTTGGAAAGACTTCAAACTAGCAGCACTTCATTTCATTTTGTCTGTTTTCTATTGATAGTTGTTTGTATATATCCATAAAAATTATGCTGATTCAAGATTTCGACTGGCTGAGACAGACAGCTGCCTACCTGTCTGTCTCACCCCGACTCCCGACACGTGCATTACTATGGAACAGCTGGAGATCGAATTTGAATATTGAAACAATGCTGTAAATGTCGGAGAGACAGACAGCAAGGTTTATACAAATCTCTGCTGTTGAAAATGGAATGTTAGTCTAAAAGAAATGTGAGATAATGTCTAGATGCTTTTTATAGAGGAGATCAAGTTTATAAATTGCCTGGCTGGGCTGATGAGACAGTGGATTGTGGAGTCAGTTGGAACAGAGTAAATAGGCATTTTAAGGTCATAGTTTTAGCCAGTGGTAACTTGTGGAATAGACACCGGCTGGAATTCAGTTTTAACCAATCAGCATTCAGGATTAGACCCACCCATTGTATAATTGTAAATAGGTACTCTGCAAAGGTGGATAAAATAAATGTACCTGCAAAATAAATAGCGGGTGTATGTCCTACCGGTAAATCATCAGCCTATCACAATAATGAAAACAAAATGTCAAGAAAACTGTAGGCTATTACATCATTATTTATCATTAGCATATGTCAGAGACATGAAAAATGAGCGAATGGACTTAAAAACGGGTGGTAGGCCTATAGCCTACACTCCAAAATGTAATGTGGTTTTGCCAAGGCAGAGATGAGTGGCTGACACCGAGACATGCGCTGACAGCAGTGGAGGCATTAATTCTAGTTTAATGACAATCACCAAACATCATTACACTTTTTGGTGTTTTGTGTAACAGATGTCTCTTTCCATTCACCACTGTTTGGAGGCTGGAAATATGTTGTGAATGGATGAACATGCGCAGGTAGCCTAGTAAAGGAGCCCTTTGAAGTGATTGTTTGACAATCAGATGAAAACATCATGACTGGTTGTGTTAATGCCAATATAAAAGGTATTACATTTTAAAAGTTAAATGACAAATCATTATGTCTAGGCACACAGAGATGTTATTGAATTCATAGTGATTTTAAATATAATTATATGATTAAACCCCACGGTCGACACGCCTTTTATGCAGGATTAGGCAGCCGCCTAGAGCCGCAGTTTGACAAGGGCGGCATTTTGCCAACTGTTTCGTTGCAAACAAGACACTCTGGTTTGACATAATAGGCTTTCTTACATGGTAAGAAAGCCTATTATGCTGTCCATTATTCCCTGAAACATCCCTTTTCATTTTCCACTTTTCCTTTGAGACTTTTTCAGAGCGAAAGTTTCTCTTGATTGCCAGCTGTTTTTCCCCAATCAACGAATTTAATAGAGACATTGGTGATATTATCACTGTAATCAGATAGAAGATATTAGAACATGTTATTGACATTTGACTGATTATACATTTTTGTTTAATTTGCCTATGAATTGAGCCGCTATTATGTTCTGCCAACTATTAGCATAGAGAAGAATTGGCCCGCGGCCAAACCTATAGCGAACCCCTGCTGTACACTAGCCTATTATAGTTAAACCGGATTTTTTGTGTCGCTTAGTGTGGCAGAACGTCCAGCGCCGGGCTGGTACAGTATGCCCATTTTTTGGGTGCACGTGCTTGGGAGGTCCCGTGCAGGGAAGAAATTAAACCTACTGAGGTAAATGAAATAAAATATGCAATCAGAAAACGTTCAAAATCATAATTAATGTTATGTTAATAAGGGGACATCGAAATGTGTATTAAACAACAATGTTAAATATGAATGACTTGAAAAGGAATTCATTTTTGACAGTTCAATAGTCTTCATTAAATAATATCTGGAATTATATTTCAATTTCCATTCCCCTAGATGGCACTGTCCCCCATGCAGCACCTAGTAAGTGGTCTCTGGATTCAGAAACCAAATAGTTTATGCTCTTGAAAGGCATCAGTGGACTGGTAGATGTGCTGTGCATTGTTATAAACAGTTATGTTACACTACTATAAACTGTTATTGACACGTGTAACATAAATTGTATTACATTGTTAAAACAACAGACCTATGCTGTGAAGGTCTTTAGCTTTTTAAAATGAATATTTGTGTTTCGATGTTTACATCAATTGGACAGACAGTACATGTATTTGATTAATTATTACCTGATTCAAAATTTGGACAGAAATGTGTGTAGAAATGTGAATACAGTGTGTAGTCTATTCACCAGTTACCAATTATAATACAAAGTATCATGTAAAGTTAAAATAAAATCATGACAAGAACATCTTGATATTTTTTAATTCTGGTTTTATTCAGAGAATAATTCATTTATTCTATTCATTTATTCAATAATTAACTATACAGAATTAATTTATTCAGGGTAACTTGGTTATCATAGTATTAAGACCTCACTCTGGGACCAGAACTGACTTCAGTATTACTGAACCAATATACCAACTATATAGCCAACCATACAGAGACACAGCAATATCAACAGTATTGGAACAAGATCATAGTGTTTGTCATGGAACTATTATTTTCAATGTTCAAATCCAGAAATGGAAAAGGGCTCATGTACTGCAAAATACAGAGAAATACGAAAATTATAACACCTTCCTCACTCAATGATGAGCTCTGTACTCACTGTAAAAGTCTTCAGGATGCTGTCCAATAGTGTATGATCAGAGGGAAAGAATATGCATGAAACTAAAATGCTCCATCATTTTTGCCAATGCAGGTTAGTCGAAAAAGTCCAAGGTTTTTGTGTTCTAATACTGTAGCTACTAAAAAAGTGTAGATTGTACAAATGGGGCTTGACAGGGCTTTTGCGGTCTCCATGCATACTCTCTCTACATCCTGGAATGAAGAAAGCGTTTAACATAATACTCTACGGGCATATCAAAGTTCAGAGTGCGATATCTGCTACTTTTAGAGTTAGAATCCAAATTTTAAGCATTAACAACAGAGTAAATGTGGAAATGGATTCAAAGTGTTCACCCTCTGCAGGATGTGCAAGTAAAAGGACGGCTGTGATATTGTTTGTATTTATTTTTTTAACCTTTATTTAACTAGGCAATGACGGTCTAGGAACAGTGGGTTAAATGCCTTGTTCGGGGGCAGAATGACAGATTTTAACTTGTCAGCTCGGGGATTCGATCTAGCAACCTTTCGGTTACTGGCCCAAACCTCTAACCACGAGGATACTTGCCGGTTTCATTGCATCCTATGCCAATTTCTCTATTAAAAATGGGCCATAAGATCCCACTCTGGAACTTTTATATGCCCATGGTGATACCAAATCACCCCCCTTTATTGGAGACAACTTATATATCATTAACAGTACATTAGAAAATAGCTGTATAGTGCTGTAAAAGAGGTCTGCATTGAAAATGGCGATTTTTTTTTTTTTTTTTGTCAGCGGTGGCCGTAGCTTTCTGACTAAAAAAGACCCTAATGATTCAAATCTTCATGATATGACACAGATGCTATTAGAACAGTCTCTGAGGATTCTAAATCACCCCCTTTATTGGAGACAACTTACACTGCATTTGGAAAGTATTCAGACCCCTTGACTTTTTCCATTTTGTTACGTTACAGCCTTATTCTAAAATTGATGAAATATGTTTTTTCTTCATCTATCTTCACACAACACTCCATAATGACAGATTTTTTGAAATTTGTGAAAATGTATTACAAAAAAACAAAAAAACACCTTATTTACATAAGTATTCAGACCCTTTGCTATGAGACTTGAAATTGAGCTCAGGTGCATCCTGTTTACATTGATCATTCTTGAGATGTTTCTACAACTTGGTTGGAGTCCAGCTGTGGTAAATTCAATTGATTGGACATGATTTGGGAAGAAACACACCTGTCTTTATAAGGTCCCACGGTTGACAGTGCATGTCAGAGCAAAAACCAAGCCATGAGGTCGAAGGAATTGTCCGTAGAGCTCCGAGACAGGATTGTGTCGAGGCACAGATCTGGGGAAGGGTACCAGCATTGAAGGTCCCCGAGAACACAGTGGCGTCCATCATCCTTAAATCAAATCAAATCAAATTTTATTTGTCACATACACATGGTTAGCAGATGTTAATGCGAGTGTAGCGAAATGCTTGTGCTTCTAGTTCTGACAATGCAGTAACATCCAACAAGTAATCTAACCTAACAATTTCACAACAATTACCTTATAGACACAAGTGTAAAGGAATTAATAAGGATATGTACATAAAAAAATATATGAATGAGTGATGGTATAGAACGGCATAGGCAAGATGCAGTGGATGGTATAGAGTACAGTATATACATATGAGATGAGTAATGTAGGATATGTAAACATATAAAAGTGGCATTGTTTAAAGTGGCTAGTGATACATTTATTACATACATTTTTCCATTATTAAAGTGGCTGGAGTTGAGTCATTATGTTGACAGCAGCCACTCAATGTTAGTGATGGCTGTTTAACAGTCTGATGGCCTTGAGATAGAAGCTGTTTTTCAGTCTCTCGGTCCCTGCTTTGATGCACCTGTATTGACCTCACCTTCTGGATGATAGCGGGGTGAACAGGCAGTGGCTCGGGTGGTTGTTGTCCTTGATGATCTTTTTGGCCTTCCTGTGCATCTGTAAAAGTTTGTGAGTTTTTTTGGTGACAAGCTGAATTTCTTCAGCCTCCTGAGGTTGAAGAGGCGCTGCTGTGCCTTCTTCACCACGCTGTCTGTGTGGTTGGACCATTTCAGTTTGTCCGTGATGTGTACGCCGAGGAACTTAACTTTCTACCCTCTCCACTACTGTCCCGTTGATGTGGATAGGGGGGTGCTCCCTCTGCTATTTCCTGAAGTCCACGATCATCTCCTTTGTTTTGTTGACATTGAGTGTGAGGTTATTTTCCTGACACCACACTCCCAGGGCCCTCACCTCCTCCCTGTAGGCCGTCTCGTCGTCGTTGGTAATCAAGCCTACCACTGTAGTTTCGTCTGCAAACTTGATGATTGAGTTGGAGGTGTGCATGGCCACACAGTCGTGGGTGAGCAGGGAGCACAGGAGAGAGCTGAGAATGCACCCTTGTGGGGCCCCAGTGTTGAGGATCAGTGGGGTGGAGATGTTGTTACCTACCCTCACCACCTGGGGCCGGCCCGTCAGGAAGTCCAGGACCCAGTTGCACAGGGCGGGGTCGAGGCCCAGGGTCTCAAGCTTGATGATGAGTTTGGAGGGTACTATGGTGTTAAATGCTGAGCTGTAGTCGATGAACAGCATTCTCACATAGGTATTCCTCTTGTCCAAATGGGTTAGGGCAGTGTGATTGCAATTGCGTCGTCTGTGGACCTATTGGGGCGGTAAGCAAATTGGAGTGGGTCTAGGGTGTCAGGTAGGGTGAAGGTGATATGGTCCTTGACTAGTCTCTCAAAGCACTTCATGATGACGGAAGTGAGTGCTACGGCGCGGTAATCATTTAGCTCAGTTACCTTAGCTTTCTTGGGAACAGGAAGAATGGTGGCCCTCTTGAAGCATGTGGGGACAGTAGACTGGGACAAGGATGGTAGAAGTTTGGAACCACCAAGACACTTCCTAGAGCTGGTCGCCCGGCCAAACTGTGTAATCGGGGGAGAAGGACCTTGGTCAGGGAGGTGACCAAGAACCTGATGGTCAGTCTGATAGAGCTCCAGAGTTCCTCTGTGGAGATGGGAGAACCTTCCAGAAGGACAACCATCTCTGCAGTACTCCACTAGTAAGGCCTTTATGGTAGAGTGGCCAGATGGAAGCCATTCCTCAGTAAAAGGCACATGACAGCCCACTTGGAGTTCGCCAAAAGGCACCTAAAGTCTCTCAGACAATGAGAAACAAGATTCTCTGGTCTGTGTGGTAACGCTCTCAGTAGCCAAGGCGAACAAAGCCTTCAAACAGATCAACATTCACAAAGCCGCGGGGCCAGACGGATTACCAGGACATGTACTCAAAGCATGCGCGGACCAACTGTCAAGTGTCTTCACTGACATTTTCAACCTCTCCCTGACCGAGTCTGTAATACCTATATGTTTCAAGCAGACCACCATAGTCCCTCACAGCAAGCGGTACCAGAGCGCCAAGTCTAGGACCAAAAGGCTCCTCAACAGCTTCTACCCCAAAGCCATTAGACTGCTGAACAATTCATAAAAATCGCCCTACCGGACAATTGACATTCACACACACACCCCCCCCCCCCCCCCCGCTGTTTGTTTGTTACCTATGGATAGTCACTTCTCCTCCACCTACATGTACAGATTACCTCAACTAGCCTGTACCCCTGCACACAGACTCGGTACGGGTGCCCCCTGTATATAGCCTCGTTATTGTTATTGTGTTACTTTTTATTTTAGCCTACTTGGTCAATATTTTCTTCTTCTTGAACTGCACTGTTGGTTAAGGGCTTGTAAGTAAGCATTTCATGGTAAAGTCTACACTTGTTATATTTGGCGCATGTGGCAAACAAAAGTTTATTTGATAAACCAAGATTGAACTCTTTGGCCTGAATGCCAAACGTCACATCTGGAGGAAACATGGCACCATCCCTATGTTGGTGGCAGCATCCTGCTGTGGGGATGTTTTTCAGCAGCAGGTACTGGGAGACTAGTCAGGATCGAGGGAAAGATGAACGGAGCAAAGTACAGAGAGATCCTTGATGAACACCTGCTCCAGAGCGTTCAGAACCCCAGACTGGGGCAAATATTCACATTCTAACACGACAACAACCCTAAGCACACAGCCAAGACAACGCAGGAGTGGCTTCTGGACAAGTCTCTGAATGTCCTAGAATGGCTCAGCCAGAGCTCGGACTTGAACCTGATCGAACATCTCTGGAGAGACCTGAAAATAGCTATGTAGCGACGCTCCCCATCCAACCTGACAGAGCTTGAGAGGATCTGCAAAGAAGAATGGGAGAAACTCCCCAAATACAGATGTGCAAGCTTGTAGCATCATACCCCAGAAGACTCAAGGCTGTAATCGCTGCCAAAGGTGATTCAACAAAGTACTGAGTAAAGGGTCTGAATACCTCTGTGATATGTCCGTTTTTTATTTTTAGATATTTGCAAAACATTCTAAAAACCAGTTTTTGCTTTGTCATTATGGGGAATTGTGTGTAGATTGATGAGAAAAACAATTTAATCCGTTTTAGAATAAGGCTGTAATGTAACAAAATTTGGAAAAATTCAAGGGGTCTGAACACTTTCCGAATGCACTGTATATAGAACTAACAGCACAGTAGCAAATAGCTGTAGAGTGATATACCTTCTTTAGTTTAAATGGTACAGAAGCAAACATGTGTAGACTAATCAATCAATCACATTTATTTTATAAAGCTCTTTACAGTGCTTTATAGATACTCGGCCAAAAAAACTAAAGAGAAAGCAATGCATATGCAGAAGCACAGTGCCTAAGAAAAGCTCCTCAGAAGGCAGGAACCTATGAAGGGCAATCTTTGTTTATTTATTTCAATAATATGTCTTTTTTTTCCTTCAATAAATGTATACTTAAGTCACTTTAAACTATGATTAAACTATGATTTTGTTATTTTAAATCAGAAACATTTCCTGTAAATTAAGTAAAAAAAAATCTGGGAAACTTTTATTTAGAAATTTAGCTCATGATCACGTGACCTTAATTTCGTAATATTCACAATAGAGCTCGCCTATGGTTCGTTCAGCCATCCCTTTGGAAAAAATGGTTTGGAATAAACGCCGAAAATAAGGTCTGAGGTTAACACAGGTTTAGGATAGTATAGACGTTTTGTTATATGACATTATACCGTCGGTTAACATTACCTTTATGTGATTTGTGTTTTGTATTATTACATACATTCTTCGAATTTCACAAAAAGCGACATTAGCTCATAAAGATTGTCAAAGAACAAAATGTATCGCCTAAGCCTGTGTTTACCACAATCATTAGTTTCGGTGATTATTCCCCAAAAAACTACAACGCCATTAATTTGCCTCATAGGCTTAGTCCAACGAACCATGGCAGAGTTATCGCCTATTAAAAGGCGCCATTACTATTTCTCTCTATGCCCTCTCTCACCCCGGTTTAGCAAGAAAATCCGTGAAGAGCCGTGCTTTTTTAATGGGTGATTTGAGTGCAGTGATGCCTACCATACTAAACCATCTTTGGCCAGACGGTGGATGGACGCTGTGTCTCCACTTCCGCATGTTCACGGATTTGTAGGTTACGTTGTGTCCCGATTACACCGTGTACTTTCCTTTCACGTTTTTGTGTCCCCGATCGCTCCACCCTTGGAAGAATAAATCAGTCAATTATACAACACACTCTGCCCCCCTCCTCCTTATCCACATGCATTGGAGTCTTGGGCCCCGGCGTACCGGCTCCAGCCATGTCGGCAAGGAATGCAGCGGCTGGCGGCGGTGACAGAGCGACAGGGGAACAGACAGGTAAATTACATTACACCCACTATATCTGGTAGCTTCTACTGGTGTTATTTTTTTCGGCCTGTGTCGACTCGCAAGTGATTGCCCGTTCTAAAGTGGCCGCAGAGGGGTATGGGGAACTATGCAAACGTCTCAATGATTGGCCAAAGCTCCTCTGCGCCCTATCCAAAACTAGGTCAGTAGATCAGTCGAGCAATCTTACACCACGGTATTCCTGTTGACAATGTAGCCAAATTAGGTAGCTAGGTAGCTACTATGTATCACCGTCGAGGTTTATGAATACTGTCGGCAACTGTAGCAAGAACACACGTCTAATAATACATGTTTCCTTGAATAGCTTAGCATAGTGCGCTACAGCCTACCGTGGGTCGGGCTATGTTATTCCATAGTAGCCTATAGGCCTCTATTGTCAACGTTAGATCCGAAATCTGCTACAATTCAGACTAAGCGATAAAAAATGATGTAGGCTTATGATTTGTTTTTTTTTCTTCCTAAAGATACGCTGCAGCAATTAGTAAGATATGCATGTGGTTGATAAACTAAAAGTTTTCATTTGATGGGCCTACATATAGGCCTATGTTATTAATCTTTGCAACGAAAGGCTATACCAAAAACAATAGCCTGATATTTAGGCCATGGCCGTCGCCTAAATGGTATGGCTACTTTTTGTCTTTGATTGCTACAAATGTAGAAAATACAACAGTTTTGGGTGGCATTTTGTGTTTGTTACTTAAACTAAATTGTGTGATTATATCACTGCCATTATTGAAGTGTTAATTGAAGATGGCCTACTTCGTTTCAGTTACCGTTAACAAACAGTCCAAAAACGAGCGTAACATTTATATTGCAGAAAAACAACTTTTTCAATCGTTATTGTATGCCTGATGACTGTGGTAAAGAGAGAGCCTAGTGGTTGTGCAACCATAGTGCACTAGTGGCCTACATTGCCTTATACTATAGGCTTTGTTGATAATACTTTTTTAAAACATGTATTTAGCTAAATATATTATTATATTAGGCCTAAACATAAATACGAGGCAAAGTTTTCCACATGTTTAAGCCCCTAATAGCTATGAATATACACACACAGACTGAAAAACAGCTTCTATCTCAAGGCCATCGGACTGTTAAATAGCCATCACTAGCACAGAGGCTGCTGCCTACATACAGACTCGAAACCATTGGCCACTTTAATAAATGGAACACTAGTCACTTTTAATAATGCCACTTTAGTAATGTTTACATATCTTGCATTACTCATCTCATATGTATATACTGTATTCTATCCTATTCTACTGTATCTTAGTCTATCTCGCTCTGACATTGCTCGGCCATATTTATATATTCTTAATTCCATTCCTTGACTTAGATTTGTGTGTATTAGCTATTTGTTGTGAAATTGTTAGGTATTACTTGTTAGATATTACTGCACTGTCGGAACTATAAGGACAAGCATTTCGCTACACCCGCAATAACATCTGCTAAACACGTGTATGTGACAATACGATTTGATTTGAAATCACCAAACCAAAATACAGTTTAAGGACTAGAGAAAATAATAATAGCGTGGCCTGTATTTGAATTGTATTGACACTATGGTTTTTCGTCATCTGTATATTAGAAAAAATTCACTGTGTTCGATCATTTCATAAAGATGTTCCTTGTCTGTGTGTTATGGGCAGGCTGAGTGCTGAGGTGTGACAGTTATACAATAGGCCTATCTAGGTCAAACAGCAACTCTTCTAGGCCTGACTATGTTGTGCTCTTTCTCCCCTCAAGCTTGTCTCAGTAAGTCTCGTGCACTTATTTACAGAACTAAAACATTGTTTAGGCTACCATTTTCAACATTCATATGCTCTTAAACTGTAGTTTTGTTGACAAAGTTGTGTGGCGAATGTTAGACGAAGAGAAATCTGCCGCCTTGCCTGTCAGAGTAGCCTACATCATATCAAGTCACATGGAGCCATTTTGCCTCCATACAATGGCTCAGAACCATAATGGATGCTTGCACACACTGCATATGCTTTATCAAACAGCTATAGACACACACACACAGTCCTTGAGACGTAGGGCAAGTGTCAAGCGCAAGTTAGTTTGAAATGTTGTCATCAAAAAACTGTCACTCTAGCTTTTTCCAGCCCAAATGCCAGGTTCGCCAATTTACCTATCTAACATCAGCTCACTTCCGCTGAGGTGGGAGGGGTGACAATATTTGAGGTGTGTTCTTAAAAACAAGGGCAAAAGTGACAATTTCATGCCGATCTAATGTGGAGTTATATAAAAAGGTCTCAACGGTAATGCAGTTGATAATGGCATGGATTTTGAGAGCAGAAGCACACAATAGTAGGGGCCGCAATGCAGGTGATTCCTATGGGTACAGGGGAGAGAGTAATGCAGTACCCTGGAGGAGTGAAGAGAAGCAGTGAAGAGTAGGAACAGTGCTTTCAGAATGTTGAAAAGGTCCCATAATTACCAGCACCTGATTCAGAATAAACAAGCACAAGCAGTAGTAAGGGGATCGTTAGGACAGCTAAGAGGGCCTATTGGCGCCGGTTCTGTGGAAACATAGGCAGGACCACTCCTGTGGGAGAGGTATAGGGGATGATTAAGAGGATGAGTGGGATCAGAAGATATTGGGATCTCCCTGTGCTGAAAAGTGAGGAGTTTGTTGCAGTGAGAGATATGGGGAAGTCAGATGTTAGCCCAGGCATTTGTGAAGGTGCACAGCTCAAATAATCTGACAAAGGAGGGGCAGCGTGGGAGAGAGAGGGTCAGAGGAGAACATCCAGGGGTCCTGGATCAGAGCGAGATGGTGGGGGTACAATGAATGGCCCTTTTACGATGGCTGAGATGAAGAGAGCATTAGCTAAAGTTGGGGTAACATCTCCTGGGAAGGATGATATGTGTTACATCATGATGGCTTATCTCAGTGACAAAACAATGGGGAAAGTATTGGGCCTTTACAATAAGGTGGGGCAGGAAGGGAAGCTGCCTGGAAGTTGGAAGCAGGTGGTAGTGGTGCCAATACTGAAACCTGGGAAAGACCCTACTACTCTTTCAAGCAAGCCATAGGATGATAGTGTTGACATTTCACATATGTAAAGTTATGATAACGGAAAGGCTGACTTACTTTCTGTAGAGTAGAGGACTAATGTCACCAGATCAAAGTGGGTTCAGGAAAGGCAGGGGAATGATGGATCCTGTACTGTGCCTTGAGTCAGTCATACGGAAGACACAGGAAAATAAGGAGGTGGTGGTAGCCATTTTCTTTGATGTAGAGAAGGCTTATGATATGATGTGGAAGGAAGGCCTACTTATCAAGCTGGATAACATGAGGGTTGGAGGAAGGGTTTTTAACTGGATAAAGGATTTTCTTTTCAGGCAATCAATACAAGTGAGGGTGGGGAGCTTTATGTCTGAAAGCTATGAGGTGGATAATGGTACCCCCCAGGAAAGTGTCATTAGTCCTTTGTTGTTCTCCCTTTATAATTTACAATAGATTCTCTCAGGTGAGACCTGATATTGTTTACTGATGATGGAGCACTGTGGAAGAGAGGGAGAAATATTACCCATACAGCCAGATGAGTTCAAGAAGCAATTAGGGAAGTTGAGCAGTGGTCCCTCAGGTGGGGCTTCAAGTTTTCCGTTTTTTTCTAGAAGGAAGGTTGTGGAGGAAATCTACTTGAAGTTGTATGGAAGGAATCTGGAGAGGGTGGGAGGGTTTAGGTTCCTGGGGGTCTGGTTTGACGCTCAAATGATCTGGGCAGAGTATATTAACAGAGTAGTTGTCAAAGGAAATAAAATCTTGAATGTGATGCGTTGCTTGTCCGGAATGGAGTGGAGGGCAGATTGAATGTCATTGAAAATTATATATAGCGCTGTTAAGGTCATCCATGGATTATGGAAGTATAGCATACGGATCAGCCGCTCAGACATCTTTAAAAAAGCTAGATGTTATCCAGGCCCAAGCCATAAGAATATGTTGTGGAGCACTCAGGACCTCCCCGGTGGCAGCGATGCAGGTAGAGTTGGGCGAGGTTAAAGTTAAGAAGACAACGGCTAGCCATGACATATTGGCAAATCTACAAGGACGCAAGGTCAAACAGGGTAACGTTAGTCATCTTCCCTGACTCCTGTGCAGCACTGATGAGCTTAAATTCATGTGTCTCAGAACAGACAGGATGTATTGTATGAGGTTTTGCAGTGTTTGTATAGGGTGAACAGATGGGGGTATTTGTGATGTTCCTCTGGGTACCAGCTCACGTGGGAGTAGAGGGGAATGAGGAAGTGGATATTATTGCCAAGCAGGCTCTTAAACATCCTAATGTTGAGATGGAATTGTCAATCAGTAAAGCAGAAGCCACGGGATTAATAAGAACTGTGGTTAAAATAGTACATTGAAAGTGGTGGGGAAACATCAGACTGGGAGGTGTGATTGTCAGGAGTAGATGGACACAGTGGAACATGTTCTATTTCAGTGCCAGAAATAGGTTCGAGAAAGGGATTGATTGTTATTAGATTTGGGGAGTATGGGGTTGAAGAGCCAAGCGTAAGTGAACTGCTGGGGAATTCTTCAGGGGATGTAGTATTTAATTATGTATTTTATTTCCTTAGGGAGATGAGAATATTGGGTAGGATTTAGACATTCACTGTCTCTGGTCCACACTCCAGTCCAGTTGGTGGCGGTAATGCACCTTAAAGTTGGTTGCTAACCGGCAAATAAAATCCACAGAAGAAGAGCGGAAGCACAGCCTATCCAGCAATAACTCGCAGTGCCCATGGAAGGAGAGATGTGCCTTTTGTGCCGGTGAATGTCCTATTTATAAACATTTTTAAAATGACTGATTTCTCCCCCATTTAATTTGATTAAAAACCAAGCATAGCCTACTCTCCCCTTAATCAAGGTTAGTTTAGCAGCATTGCATAGTTGTCTTTTTATCCTGGCCATTTATAGGCAAGTAGTCTATGAATAAAAGGGTTTTAAATGGTCTGAGTGCTTTGAAATACTTTTGGTCATGTAGTGTATGTGGACACCTGCTCGTCGAACATCTCATTCCAAAATCATGGGCATTAATATGGAGTTGATCCCCTTTGCTGCTATAACAGCCTCCACTCTTCTGGGAAGGCTTTCCACTAGGTGTTGGAACATTGCTGCAGGGACTTGCTTCCATTCAGCTACGAGCATTAGTGAGGTCAGGCACTGATGTTGGGCGATTAGGCCTCGCTCGCAGTTGTCATCCCAAAGGTGTTCGATGGGGTTGAGGTCAGGGCTCTGTGCAGGCCAGTCAAGTTCTTCCACACCAATCTCGACAAACCATTTCTGTATGGACCTCGCTTTGTGCACAGGGGCATTGTCATGCTGAAACAGGAAAGGGACTTTACCAAACTGTTGCAACAAAGTTGGAAGCACAGAATCGGTTAGAATGTCATTGTATGCTGTAGCGTTAAGATTAACCTTCAATGGAAGTAAGGGGCCTAAACCATTAAAAACAGCCCCAGACCATTATTCCTCCCCTACCAAAATTTACAGTTGGCACTATACATTTGGGCAGGTAGCGTTCTCCTGGCGTCCGCCAAACCCAGATTCGTCCATTGGACTGCCAGATGGTGAAGCATAATTCATCACTCCAGAGAACGCATTTCCACTACTCCAGAGTCCAAGGGTGGTTAGCTTTACACCTCTCCAGCTGACACTTTGCATTGCGTATGGTGATCTTTGGCTTATGTCGGGCTGCTCGGAAATGGAAACCCGCTTCGTGAAGCTCTCGATGAACAGTTATGTTTCTGAGGTTACTTCCAGAGGCAGTTTAAAACTCTCTACTGAGTGTTGCAACAGAAGACAGATTATTATTATGTCCTGTTTTTGCTCCTAAAGTTTTCCACTTCACAATAACAGCACTTAAAGTTGATCGGGGATACTCTAGCAATGATGTGTTGGAAAGGTGGCATCCTATGATGGTGCCACGTTGAAAGTCACTGAGCTCTTCAGTAAGGCCATTCTACTGCCAATGTTTGTCTATGGAGATTACATGGCTGTGTGCTCAACTTTATTCACCTGTCAGCAACAGGTGTGGCAAAAATAGACAAATCAACTAATTTGAAGAGGTGTCAACATACTTTTATGTGTGTGTGTTATATATATAAGTATATATCTGCATACTTAATTTTGCTTGTTCAAGTAGGCTATCATCCCCATTTTCAAAGAGAGCCGCTTGTCTGATTTACAAATATAATGCCATATCAACTGCAGATTTTTTATTGAGAATCTGCCTCACACATTGGCAACAATTGACAGGAGCCTAGTATTTTGTATAAAATATGTTAATTCGTCAGTGCCTTGAATTGAAAATATATTTAAATCTATAACATATAATGCCTACCTCCATACTTAATTTAGCTCATTCATGTGTCCATCTCCAAAGAGTGCCTCTCATCCAGTTACCAAAGATGCACTCTTCCAAACGTATTGATTTTAGAAGTGCGTTGAGACGTAGGCTAGGCTCGTTGAAGCCTATTACAACATTGATTGCCAACACTCCAAACATAGGCTATTGCGCAAACTGGAATGTTTTTTTTTCTTCTGCTGTTACTTGTTACTGTAGCCTATGTTATTTAATAAACTGTAGTATCAATCCACAATGGACCAGGAGGAGAATATTCTGTGCCCCCAGCCGAATTGGTTGACGACAATGCAAAGACTGTCAATAACCGAGAGAACTTGAGACATACGCATGCAGTGTTAAGCCATGGGACAAGTTGATTGATCAGTGAGTGGCCAAGCCCTCATCACATCTACAACTTGTTTAGTAATCAAAACCCATCCCTTTCCCCCCACCGCCAGCTATTTCCCTTATAATACTGGCTGTGAAAATAGCAATAATATTTCTGACAGCCCCGCACCTAGAGCGCCAGCGCTTAGATTTACCATTATGTTAGGTTTGTTAAAATAGACCCTGTAATCTTTAGACAAGGTTAAAACTACCCTCTGTCAATAGCTGGTCAGATGGTAAAGGAAGGTATTGTTTTCATAGCCTTACAAAGGCATAATGACAAGGAATACAACTGTGGGTATAAACACAGACTATCTAAGACCTTGGTCCTGTGAATAACTGTGGCTAAAAAAGCTTTTGGTTACGTGACGATTAACCTTTTAATAAAAGTAAGTCAAGGGAATTGGGGTGTTTTGCAATTCTTTGTCTCTGGCTATCCATGAAAGCTATGGTATCGTTTTCATACACTCTTGCTGGCCACACTGACGCCCGAAGATGGAAACAGAGGGCGGTCAGGGTCAAAAAGTGCATGTTCTAACTTGGCGAGTCTGATATGTTTCTCCTGCCAAGTCTAACGACAGTGGCTTCAGGAAGGCTATATAAAGAGATCAGAATGGTGATCCCTAATGAACACCCCCAGCGTGCCTCCGACTGACCTCAGCCAATGACGTCGTCATATAAAAATCTAATATTATTACTCATTTGTTTTAAGGCACATTCTAGTTTTGATGCTTCTAAACTCGTCGTATTGATTAGTGATCCCCATGATCTATAGCCATGTTTATCAAGACCCAGGTCAAGACACTGTATTCAGGTGTTCATGTGTGTCACACCTTGATTGCTCCTGAAGCATATAGCGAGGACGATTCCCCATGGCAACTGTCTATATTGCAGTGCAAGACTTGTGAGACGAATAGCAAAATAATGATAGACTTGCAATTGATATAAGTCATTGTAAACTGGGTGGTTCGAGCTCTGAATGCTGATTGGCTGACAGCCGTGCTATATTAGACTGTAGAACCACATTTATTTTTACTGCTCTAATTATGTTGGTAACCAGTTTATAATAGCAATAAGGCACCTTGGGTTTGTAATATATGGCAAATATACAATGGCTAAGGGCTGTGTCCAGGCACGCCACATTGCGTCGTGCTAATGAACAGCCCTGAGCCCTTATATTGGCCATATACCACACCTCCTCAAGCCTTATTGCTTAATTAGACCACCCTTGTAGGGCTACACTGTTTTCACATTAACACATTTTACCTGCATGTAGATGGTTACTACACCTAATCTATTTGGGCACTGTTTTTGACCCCCATTTAGTGGATATACTTGTTTTAGCAGCTTAGGAACCTGGCTAATAATTAGATAAAGAAAAGCAGTGGAAAGGTTCAAAGTTCTGTAACGTGGGAGTAATGCTATTTCCCCTGGAAAGAACCTTGGCCTTGCGTTTAACTTCTCTGGGGTATGCGGGACACACTCGCCAACAGCCAGTGAAATAGCAGGGCTCAAAAATTCAAAACAACAACAATCTCATAATTCAAATTTCTCAAACATACAACTATTATATCCCATTTTAAAGATACACTTCTCGTTAATCCAACCACAGTGTCCGATTTCAAAAAGGCTTCACAGCGAAAGCATAACATTAGATTATGTTAGGACAGCGCCTATACAAGAAAAACCACAGCCATTTTCCAAGCAAGGAGAGGTGTCACAAAAACCAGAAATACAGCTAAAATGAATCACTAACCTTTGATCTTAATCAAATGGCATTCATAGGACTTCATGTTACACAATACATGTCTGTTTTGCTCGATAGAGTTCATATTTATATCCAAAACCCCCATTTTACATTGGTGTGTAATGTTCAGAAATGTTTTGCCTCCCAAAACTTCCGGTGAATGAGCACATCAATTTACAGAAATACTCATCATAAACGTTGATAAAATATCCAACTGTTATTCAAAGAATTATAGATGCACTTCTCCTTAATGCAACCACTGTCAGATTTCAAAAAAGATTTACGGCGAAAGCACACTTTCCAATAATCTGAGTACAGCGCTCAGACATCAAAACAAGCCACACAGATACCCGCCATTTTGGAGTCAACAGAAGTCACAAATAACATTATAAATATTCACTTACCTTTGATGATCTTCATCGGAATGCACTCCCAGGGATCCCAGTTCCAAAATAAATGTTTGTTTTGTTTTGATAAAGTCCATATTTATGTTGAAATACCTCCTTTTTGTTTGCGTGTTCAGTCCAGCATTCCAAATGCACTGTGCTCGCGCAGTAAGTTGAGACGATAAGTCAAAAAAGTTATATTACAGTTCGTAGAAACATGTTGACCGATGTATAGCATCAATCTTTAGGATGTTTTTATCATAAATCTTCGATAATTTTCCAACCGGACAATTCCATTGTCTTCAGAAATGAAAAGGAACACACCTAACTCTCACGGGTGTGTGCCTGTCTGAGCTCATGTCATTTTCTCAGTCATCTGATTCCAATGGCTCTTATTCTCTCCCCATTCACAGTAGAAGCATGACACAACGTTCTAAAGACTGTTGACATCTAGTGGAAGCCTTAGGAAGTGCAAAATGTCCCCACAGACAATGTATACTGGATAGGCAATCACTTGAAAAACTACAAACCTCAGATTTCCCACTTCCTGGTTGGATTTCTTCTCAGGGTTTTGCCTGCCATATGAGTTCTGTTATACTCACAAACATCATTGAAACTGTTTAAGAAACTATCCTACCTTCTGGGCCTGAGTAGCAGGCAGTTTACTAAAGGGCACACTTTTCATCCGGACGTCAAAATACTGCCCCCTACCCCGATGAAGTTTTAAGTCCCAGTGAGGTCAAATTGATTATCCTGTTTTACAGTACCAGTCGAAAGATTGGACACATCTACTCATTCAAGGCTTTTTCTTTATTTGTACTATTTTCTACGTTGTAGAATAATAGTGAGGACATCACAACTATGAAATAACATGTGGAATCATATGGTAACCAAAAAAGTTTTAAACAAATCAAAATATATTTGAGATTATTCAAAGTAGCCACCCTCTGCCTTGATGACAGCTTGGCACACTCTTGGCATTCTCTTAACCAGCTTCATACGGAATGCTTTTCCAACAGTCTTGAAGGAGTTATGCTGAACACTTGTTGGCTGCTTTTCCTTCACTCTTCGGTCCAACTCATCCCAAAACATCTCAATTGGGTTGAGGTCGGTTGATTGTGGAGGCCAGATCATCTGATGCAGCACTCCATCACTCTCCTTCTTGGTCAAATAGCCCTTACACAGCCAGGAGGTGTGTTTTGGGTCATTGTCCTGTTGAAAAACAAATGATAGTCCCACTAAGCGCAAACCACATGGGTTGGCGTATCGCTGCAGAATGCTGTGAAAGCCATGCTGGTTAAGCACCCCCACACCATCACACCTCCTCCATGCTTCACAGTGGGAACCACACATGCAGAGATCATCCGTTCACCTACTCTGCATCTCACAAAGACACTCGGTTGGAACAAAAAATCTCAAATTTGGATTCATCAGACGAAAGGACAGATTTCCACCGGTCTAATGTCCATTGCTCGTGTTTCTTGGCTGAAGCAAGTCTCTTTTTCTTATTGATGTCCTTTTAGTAGTGGTTTCTTTGCAGCAATTCGACCATGAAGGCCTGATTCACGCAGTCTCCTCTGAACAGTTGATGTTGAGATGTGTCTTACTTGAACTCTGTGAAGCATTTATTTGGGCTGCAGTCTGAGGTGCAGTTAACTCTAATGAACTTATCCTCTGCAGCAGAGATCCTCATGAGACAGTGTCATCATAGCGCTCGGTGGTTTTTGCGACTGCACTTGACATTTTTTTCATTGACTGACCTTCATGTCTTAAAGTAATGAATGACTGTTTCTCTTTGCTTATTTGAGCTGTTCTTGCCATTAAGCCATAATATGGTCTTGGTCTTTTACCAAAATATACCACCCCACCTTGTCACAACACAAATTGTTTCAAACGCATTAAAATGGGGAAAACATCCACAAATGAACTTTTATCAAGCCACACCTGTTAATTGAAATGCATTCCAGGTGACTACCTCGTGATGCTGGTTGAGAGAATGCCAATAGTGTGCAAAGCTGTCATCAAGGCTACTTTGAAGATTCTCAAATATATATTTTGATTTGTTTAACACCATTTTTGGTTACTTCCTGATTCCATATGCGTTATTTCATAGTTTTGATGTCTTCACTATTATTCTACAATGTAGAAAGTAGTAAACATAAAGAAAAACCCTTGAATGAGTAGGTGTGCCTGAACTTTTGACTGGTAGTGTGTGTTTATTTCAGCCTCGTGTTATCAGAGTGCGCAGAGACGTCATTGAGTGTTTCCAGCATAGTGCTCAGCTGTGCGCTCTGGTTTGTTATTTTTGATTAAAACAACCAATCTTCGTTAAATATAAATACCAAAATGTTTTTTTTGCATGGATTCCGCGACAGGGGTAACTTTTAAAAGCTAAGACCGCCATTTCTTGTCCTGGAGTCCCGCTTAACTGACAGGTTGAGGTCTGCTTGACAGAGCCGCTAAGCTGCTAGCTATCAAGCTAACGAAGTTAGTCCAAGATGAGTTTTACAATGTAGCCCTCTTTGTCTGGAGAAGTTAATGAACGGTTCCAGGTTTGCAGGAGCTGTATCTACTACACTATTTTTTTGCGACAAAATGGATCACTCAGAGTTCCAATGCGGCAATTCTTTGCATGCCAAGGATTAAAGGCTTGTGGTGTCTTCCTTGATCACGAAGGTCGCCAGCCTACGTAAAGACATTCAACAAGCACAGCACTTACACAAATGACTGATTGGATGAGAGAAAATTGATAAAAAGATTAGGGGGGCTGTTTTGTTAGACTATAGTGCGGCTTTTTACATTATCGAGCATAGTCGAATGCTGGAAAAACATGTTATGGCTTCATCCCCTGCTTTATTGTGGATAAAGAGTTACCTGTCTAACAGAACACAGTGTGTTCTTTAATGGAAGGCACTCCAACATAATCCAGGTAGAATCAGGAATTCCCCAGGGCAGCTGTCTAGGGCCCTTTTTTCAATCTTTACTAACCACATGCCACTGGCCTTGAGTAAAGCCAGTATGGCTATGTATGCCGATGACTCAACACTATACACGTCAGCGACTGAAATGACTGCAACACTTAACATGGATTTGCAGTTCGTTTTAGAATGGGTGGCAAGGAGTAATTCGTCCTAAGTATTTCTAAAATGAAAAGCATTGTATTTGGGACAAACCCTTCACTAAGCCCTAAACCTCAACTAAATCTTGTAAAAAAAAAAAAAAATGGAAATTGAGCAAATTATAGTGACTATACTGCTTGGAGTAACCCTGGATTGTAAACTGTAATGGTCAAAACCATATTGATACAACAGTAGCTAAAATTGGGAGAAGTCTGTCCATAATAAAGCGCTGCTCTACCTTAACAGCACTATCAACAAGGCAGGTCCAAAGGCCCCAGTTGGACTACTTTTCAGTCGTGGTCAGGTGACATTCGGCTGGATGTACACAGAGACCTAACATTAATAATATGCATGTCAATCTCTCCTGGCTCAAAGTGTAGGAGAGATTTGATTTCATCACTACTTGTATTTGTGAGAGGTATTGACATGTTGAATTCACCGAGCTCTCTGTTTTTAAATGACTAGCGCATAGCTCAGACACCCATGCATACCCCACAAGACATGCCACCAGAGGTCTCTTCACAGTCCCCAAGTGCGGAACAGACTATGGAAGACGCACTGTACTACATAGAGCCATGACTACATGGAACTCTATTCCCCATTAGGTGACTGATGCAAGCAGTAGAATCAGATTGTAAAAATCTGTTAAAAATGCACCTTATTGAACAGCAGGGACTGAAGCAACACAAACAAGCATACACACACGTGATAACATACACACTGTACACACACACACGGATTTTGTGTTGTAGATATGTGGTTGGGGATTAAGGGCCTGAGGGCACACACTTAGTGTGTTGTGAAATCTGTTATGAGATGTAATGTTTTTCATTTTGCCAGACCCCAGGAAGAGTAGCTGCTGCCTTATTTGGAAGAGTAGCTTTCAGACGGTTTTGGTGGTAAGGCATTTTGGCCTGTCTGGTAACATCACTAGGTGTTAAATGACCTTTTTTACATTTGAGTAATTTAGCAGATGCTTTTATCCAGAGTGACTTACAGGAGCTATTAGGGTTAAGTGTCGTTCTCAAGGGCACATCGACAGATTTTTCACCTAGTCTGCTCATGGATTTGAACCAGCGACCTTTCGGTTACTGGCCCAAAATCCAGAAACTTCCAAGTGATTCCATACATTGAAACTAGTTCAGTGGAGTTTGCTCACTCCCCCTTCTTCTCTCCATGTAGTGCTGTACTGAAAAGACAGCAAAAATGAGTCACGTGACTCGTGACGTTGCTGGATGCAGGCCTCACTCTACTCTCTTGCCAGTAAATTTGTGATTCAGGAATCTGCAAAGTGTGGAAAAATGTCTGCTCCGAACTTCAGCTTGCCTCCAGAAATAAATGTGTGCCCAAACAGCCCAAAAAACCTCAACCAAGTCCAAAAGCCGAAAATCCCTCGCCCTCAAAGACATCACAAAAACTGGGAAGCATGCAGACGCCTTTAAGGTCAACGGCATCATGAACTTTACCAAGTACCAGGACATTTTAGCCCAAAACCTGGTTGCTTCTGCCAGGAAGCTAAAACTGGGCCGCAATTGAATCTTCCAGCAAGACAAGAACCCCAAGCACACATCAAAATCCACAAAAATGGTTAATTGACCACAAAATCTCAGTCTCCGGACCTGAACCCCATTGAAAACCTGTGGTTTGAGTAGAAGAGGGCAGTCCATAAGCGCAGGAAGGATATCAAGGATCTGGAAAGATTCCATATAGAGGAATGTTCTAAGATCCCTCCCAATGTGTTCTCCAATCTTATAAAACATTTTAGATAATGTCATTATCCTTGCAAGGGGAAGGTGCTGGTGTACTGAATACAGGGTATCCAATCATTCCAATCATTTTTATTACTTGTTAAACAATAGCTTTCTCTGAGCAATTGTATTAGTATGAAATATACCTTTTTGCGCATACAATACAGCTCAGTATTAGTATTTTTTTGTTGAGGTAACAGCACCTTGGTATTCCCATCCCAACCTGGTCTCAGAGCATTTCGTCCTGTATGTAAATCTAAGATTAACCATTTAGAATAAAATGTTATGAATTACAATTAGTATTAAATGTTACGTATTTGAAAAACGTACAATATGTCATGAAATTTACAAATGTACTATATGTTACAAATTCCAGATAGGTGGCTAACATTAGCTAGCTGGATAAAGTTAGCTAGGCTAGGAGTTAAAGTCAAGGTTAGTGGAAGGGTTAGCTAACATGCTATGTACATTAGTTGCAAAATATCTAAAAATAAGTAAGTAGTTGAAAAGTTGCTAATTAGCATAAATGCTAAAGTTGTCCGTGACGATATTCGAAATCGCAACCATTCGGTTGCTAGACGTTCGTGTTATACATCCACCCCGACCAACCACCGAACTTTCATTTTTGCCTTAAGTAACCATTTGTTGTTGTAACTTGATGGGGGTGTAGAGCGCCAGTCTAGTGGTATTTCAAGCCCTTTAGTTCCCACCTCTTCATAGGAAATGTTCATATGGTATGTGTAACATTTAAAAAAAAAAAAGTAGATCTGTCTGCTTCTGTAGTTGAATTATGCATTGTACTATGTACCTGTTTGCATGTATAGATTTGCTCACTTGATCTTTTGACATATGCAATTAAAAAGAAGCCGTGTGTGTGTGTGTGTGTGTGTGTGTGTGTGTGTGTGTGTGTGCTCACCATTCACACGGATGGTGGCTTGATTACCGAAATGTTTGTTTTGCTTTCTCACCTTTCTATTCATGCATTTTTCTGCGCAATTTAATTTTTATTTATTTATTTTACCTTTATTTAACCAGGTAGGCAAGTTAAGAACAAGTTCTCATTTACAATTGCGACCTGGCCAAGATAAAGCAAAGCAGTTTGACACAGAGTTACACATGGAGTAAAACAAACATGCAATCAATAATACAGTAGAAAAATAAGTCTATATACAATGTGAGCAAATGAGGTGAGATAAGGGAGGTAAAGGCAAAAAAGCCATGGTGGCAAAGTAAATACAATATGGCAAGTAAAACACTGGAATGGTAGATTTGTAGTGGAAGAAAGTGGCAAGTAGAAATATAAATAATGGGGTGCAAAGGTGCAAAATAAATAAATACAGTAGGGGAAAAGGTAGTTGTTTGGGCTAAATAATAGATGGGCTATGTACAGGTGCAGTAATCTGTGAGCTGCTCTGACAGCTGGTGCTTAAAGCTAGTGAGGGAGATAAGTGTTTCCAGTGTCAGAGATTTTTGTAGTTCGTTCCAGTCATTGGCAGCAGAGAACTGGAAGGAGAGACGGCCAAAGGAGGAATTGGCTTTGGGGGTGACCAGAGAGATATACCTGCTGGAGCGTGTGCTACAGGTGTGTGCTGCTATGGTGACCAGTGAGTGGAGATAAGGGGGACTTTACCTAGCAGGGTCTTGTAGATGACCTGGAGCCAGTGGGTTTGGCGACGAGTATGAAGCGAGGGCCAGCCAACGAGAGCGTACAGGTCGCGGTGGTGGGTAGTATATGGGGCTTTGGTGACAAAATGGATGGCACTGTGATAGACTGCATCCAGTTTATTGAGTAGGGTATTGGAGGCTATTTTGTAAATGACATCGCCGAAGTCGAGGATCGGTAGGATGGTCAGTTTTACGAGGGTATGTTTGGCAGCATGAGTGAAGGATGCTTTGTTGCAAAATAGGAAGCCAATTCTAGATTTAACTTTGGATTGGAGATGTTTGATGTGAGTCTGGAAGGAGAGCTTACAGTCTAACCAGACACCTAGGTATTTGTAGTTATCCACATATTCTAAGTCAAAACCGTCAAGAGTAGTGATGCTGGACGGGCGGGCAGGTGCAGGCAGCGATCGGTTGAAGAGCATGCATTTAGTTTAATTAATTTTTGGTAATTAACTTTTGGCCATTATGTTGTCCAAATTAACATCTATTTTTGCATTCAAGCTTCCGTTTTGGATTTATTCCTATTTTTTGACCGTGTACGTGTCACCTCTTCCAGTATTCCAAATGTCATACCTACGCACCTGGAACAGATACTGTTTTCTATAAGCTTAAACATACCTTCAAATATAAGCATTTCATTATAATGTCAAATAACTGCAAAGTGACTATTACAAAAGAGGGTTTTAGATTCATAAGGCATCAATGAATCTCTCCTGCTACAACTGAATGTCCTTCTTCCTGTGTGACATCATAACCTAGTTCTCATGTGAGTGAGCCCTGGACAGTAGGTTATGTGAGTGCAGGAAACTGATTCGGAACGAGCGTGAGTTAGTGAATGAATGAGATGGAGGGGTGCGTGTGGCCTGAACATCGTCCCCTATCCAAAGCCCGGCAATCCCTCTACAGATCTTCAGTGGCGAGAGCAGGATTAAACATCAGATTTGGTAATGGGGTTATTTGGGTCTGTGGAACAGGCACTGTGTAATAAATAGGGAACAGGGACAGGAGCTACGCTTGGCCCATCCTGTGTTATTGTCCCCTGGCCTGGACCTATCATGAGTCATGACCAGACACACGTGCACACTCATGCACAGTACCCAGTGAGCAGGTTAGGCTCCGGTCTTTTACATTTGTCATTTTGCAAGACTCTTATCTAGAGCAACATGGAGTTAGTGCATTTATCTTAAGGGAGCTAGGTGAGCCAACCACATATCACAGTTATAGTAAGTAAAACCGTTCCTCAATAAAACAACTATCAGCAAGGTCGGTGCTAGTGAGGAAAGACAGATGGGAGTGTTAGCGCACGAAAGGCACAGCTGTTTTTTTCCCCCACGTCGGAGTGTCTTAAAGAGCCCTTTGCCAAACATCCTCTTAAATAGGCTATAACAAGCCTAAATAAAATGAAAATATACTACTAGTACTGAGATATAGCTTATGTTTGGCAGCATAAATTCGTAACGCGTAAATTCACGTTTTTTTTGGTTCGTTTTGAACGAAAATGTAGGACTGTCCATTTCCAGCCTGGATGACCAACACAGTTGTTCACCTACTGCTCTTAGGATTGTTTACTCAGATCTTTAATCCATTGTTAATGGATACTGTGTAAATGTGTGTTGGTTGTAGGGGATGTGTTGGTGGAGGAAAACCAAAGCCATTCTGTCTCTCTGCCCAGCTTGATGACCCCCACCTCAGCCGCTGGCATGACCTCAGGAATGGAACTGCCCCGGAAACGCAAGGGAAGCATGGACATGTAAGTGTGTGTGATTTTATAAATATAAATCTCTGCCATTATCACATCCATCTCTTACAAGATTATTGGACACCATTTTTATTTAGTAAATAAAATTACAGTACAAAATTGTACAAATTGGTTAGTGTGTGGTGTTTGCGCTTTATGTGCCTGCTTGCGTCTGTTTTTCTTCCCCTGGAGGGTTGATACCTCTCACTGTTTGGATTTGCTGTGCATGTGGGTGTTTGAGTGAGAGACATGAGGAAGAAAACAGTAAAAGCACAGCACCCTTAATTATTGATGCATCGTGCAAACAACATCTTAACAGCATCTCCAGAGTCCAGACTGAAGTCGGGAGGACTTATGTTTGGTATCAGCCAGGCTAACTAGGCAGTGCAATTGACTTTTTAAAACGGCAGATGTAATTGGTTTTGAGTTTAAATAGAAGCATGCACTTTGTTCCCAGGGAAATCAAATCGGCCTCCAGTCTGGTTGCAGATATGAAAGATGAAGAAGACCGGTACCGTTCAACAACTCTCAGGGCTCTGAGCGCTCTATTCAACACACACTATTAATCCACTAGACTGTAGATGTGATTTGATTTGAATCTACTCTCTGTATCTCTCTTATAGGTCTGAAGGGGAGGACTCTCAGGCTAAAATCAAATGCTTCAGGTATCTGGGTTATTCATTGACCACAAACTGGCAACTTTTTTGGTGTTATGTGAGTTTAAATAATATGGTATATTCACCTTATACATATAACCTCTATGTAATTATCATAATAGTAATAGGCTAGTAAATACATAGTTATGGATGGAAAATAAAATATGGCTATGTGGGTGAAATACAGTATATCCAAAAACTTGATGAATGAACTACAACCAAGGTTTACAGTGCCTTCAGAAATGATTCTCTCCCCTTGACTTTTCCACATTTTCTTGTGTTACAGCCTGAAATTAAAATGGATTCAATTGAGATTTGTTGTCACTGGCGTACACACAGTACCCTATAATGACAAATGGGAACTATGTTTTCAATTTTTTTTTACTAATTAATGAAACATTTCAAAATGAAATGTCTTGAGTCAGTGAGCATTCAACCCCTTTGCTTAAAGCTGAGTCAGTAAATATTCAACCCCTTTGCTTAAAGCTGAGTCAGTAAATATTCAACCCCTTTGCTTAAAGCTGAGTCAGTAAATATTCAACCCCTTTGCTTAAAGCTGAGTCAGTAAATATTCAACCCCTTTGCTTAAAGCTGCAGTATGTAACTTTTTGGGCGACGTGACCAAATTCAATTAGAAATGTGAGTTATAGATCTTACATTCTCATTGAAAGAAAGTCTAAGAAGCGGCATATTTGTTCTATGTCCGCTATTTCTATGCTTCCCATTCTTGAGTTTCGTTTTGGTTCTTTTACTTTCGGTTTTGTACACCAGCTTCCTAACAGCTGAAAATACAATATTTTTGGTTATGGAAAATATTGTACAATGACTCTACATTTATACTTGCTTCTTTTGTCTCAAACTCAAATTAGCCGAACTATTTGAATTTTAGCAAACCGGAAATGGCGGAGCGATTTCTGCATAGTGCACCTTTTGAACAAGTCACATAATAAGTTGCATGGACCCACTCTGTGTGCAATAATAGAGTTAAACATGATTTTTGAATGACTACCTAATCTCTGTACTCAACACACATGATTATCTGTAAGGTCCCTCGGTCAAGCAGTGAATTTCAAACACATATATTCAACCACAAAGACCAGGGAGGTTTTCCAATGCCTTGCAGAGAAGGGTACCTATTGGTACATTTAAAAAATGACACTTTGGATGGTGTATCAATACACCCAGTCACTACAAAGATACAGGCTTCCTTCCTAAGTCAGTTATCTGAGAGGAAGGACACCGTTAAGGGATTTCACCATGAGGCCAATAGTGACTAAGACAGTTTGAGTTTAATGGCTGTGATGGGAGAAAACTGAGGACGGATCAACATTCAAATCAAACTTTATTTGTCACATGCTCCGAATACAAGTGTAGACCTTACCGTGAAATGCTTACTTACAAGCCCTTAACCAACATTGCAGTTCAAGAAAGAGTTAAGAAAATATTTACCAAATAAACTAAAGTAAAAAGTAACTACAGCTCCGTCGTTAATGGGGGCATGTTCGGCTCACCTTTTCCTCTAGTCTACAATCAGCTCCTTTGTCTTGCTCACATTGAGGGAGAGGTTGTTGTCCTGGCACCACACTGCCAGGTCTCTGACCTCCTCCGTATAGGCGGTCTCATCGTTGTCTCTGATCAGCCCTACCACTGTTGTGTCATCAGCAAACTTAATGATGGTGTTGGAGTCGTGCTTGGCCACGCAGTCGTGGTTGAACTGGGAGTACAGGAGGTGACTAAGTACACACCCCTGAGGGGCCCCAGTGTTGAGGATCAGCGTGGCAGACATGTTGTTGACTACCCTTAACACCTTGGGGCGGCCCGTCAGGATGTCCAGGATCCAGTTGCAGAGGGACGTGTTTAGTCCCAGGATCCTGAGTTTAGTGATGAGCTTTGTGGGCACTATGGTGTTGAACGCTGAGCTGTAGTCAATGAACAGCATTCTCACATATGTGTTCCTTTTGTCCAGGTGGCAAAAGGCAGTGTGGAGTGCAATAGAGATTGCTTCATCTGTGAATCTGTTGGGACGGTATGTGAATTGGAGTGGGTCTAGGGTATCTGGGAGCATGCTGTTGATGTGAGCCATGACCAGCCTTTCAAAGCACTTCATGGCTACCGACGTGAGGGCCACAGGGCAGTAATCATTTAGGCAGGTTACGTTCGATTCCTTGGGCACAGGGACTATGGTGGTCTGCTTGGAACATGTAGGTATTACAGACTCGGTCAGAGAGAGGTTGAAAATGTTAGTGAAGACACTTGCCGGTTGTTCCTTGCATGCTTTGAGTACACGTCCTGGTAATCAGTCTGGCCCCACGGCTTTGTGAATGTTGACCTGTTTAAATGTCTTGCTCACATCGGCTGCCAAGAGCGTTATCGCACAGTCGTCCAGAACAGCTGGTGCTCCCATGCATGCTTCATTGTTGCTTGCCTCGAAGCGTTCCTACAAGGCATTTTTGCTCATCTGGTAGGCTCGCGTCACTGGGCAGCTCGCGTCTGGGTTTCCCATTGTAGTTTCTCCAAAATATTCACTTAATTGACAGAGTGAAAAGAAGGAAGCCTGTACAGAATAAATATATTTCAAAACATGAATCCTGTTTGCAACAAGGCACTAAAGTAATACTGCAAAAAATGAGGCAAAGCAATTAACTTTTTGTCCTGAATAGAAAGCGTTATGTTTGAGGCAAATACAACACATTACTGAGTACCACACTCCACATTTTGTAGCATAGTGGTGGCTGCATCATGTTATGGGTATGCTTGTAATCGTAAAGGACTGGGGAGTTTTTCACGATAAAAAACAAACAGAATGGCGCCTAAACACAGTCAAGCCTAGAGGAAAACCTGCTTCAGTCTGCTTTCCATCAGACACTGGGAGATTAATTCACCTTTCAGCAGGACAATAACTTAAGTTGCTTACTAGGAAGATGGTGAATGTTCCTGAGTGGCCGAGTTACAGTTTTGACTTCAATCTATGGCAAAACCTGAAAATGGTTGTCTAGCAATGATCAACAACCAATTTGACAGAACTTGAAGAATTTTGGAAAGAATAATTGGAGAATATTGTAGGTGTGGATAGATCTTAGACTTACCCAGAAAGACTCGCAGCTGTAATCGCTGCCAAAGGTGCTTCTACAAAGTATTGACTCGGGTGTGAATACTTATGTAAAATCTGATATTTCTGCATTTCATTTTCAATACATTTGCAAAAATGTCTGAACATGTTTTCCCTTTGTCATTATGGGGTATTGTGTGTAGATGGGAGAGAGGAAAAAATCTATTTAATCCAATTTGAATTCAGACTGTAACACAACAAAACATGGAATAAGTCAAGGGGTATGAATAATGTAAGTGGACAATGTTAGGTTGAATTTTGAGAACACAATCCCATAAAGCCAGACCAAGAAGTAGGGAGGTGTCATGAGAGAAAATGGGTTCACCACATCTGGTGTCATTGAGTGTCCATCTCTCTCCAGGGAACCTCACAGCCAGATCGAGAAGCGGCGGCGGGACAAGATGAACAACCTGATCGACGAGCTGTCAGCCATGATTCCCACCTGTAACCCCATGTCCCGCAAGCTGGACAAACTCACCGTGCTCAGGATGGCTGTACAGCACCTCAAATCCCTCAAAGGTAGCCTACTGTACAGTTGGTTGGCCTGCTCACCCACTTAACTTCCCTGGGCTAGGTCCCACCCTAGTCAACAGCCAGTGGAATCGTGTGGCGCGAAATACAAATACCTCAAAAATGCTAGAACTTCAATTTCTCAAACATATGACTATTTTACACCATTTTTAAAGACAAGACTCTCGTTAATCTAACCACATTGTCGGATTTTAAAAAGGCTTTACAGCGAAAGCAAAACATTAGATTATGTCAGGAGAGTACCCTGCCAAAAATAATCACACAGCCATTTTCAAAGCAAGCATATATGTCACAAAAACCAAAACCACAGCTAAATGCAGCACTAACCTTTTGATGATCTTCATCAGATGACACTCCTAGGACATTATGTTATACAATACATGCATGTTTTGTTCAATCAAGTTCATATTTATATCAAAAAACTGCTTTTTACATTGGCATGTGATGTTCAGAACTAGCATACCCACCGCAAACTTCCAGTGAATTTACTAAATTACTCACGATAAATGTTCACAAAATACGTAACAATTATTTGAAGAATTATAGATACAGAACTCCTTTATGCAATCGCGGTGTCAGATTTTAAAATAGCTTTTCGGCGAAAGCACATTTTGCAATATTCTGAGTACATAGCCCGGCCATCATGGCTAGCTATTTTGACACCCACCAAGTTTGGGGCTCACCAAACTCAGAATTACTATTAGAAAAATTGGATTACCTTTGCTGTTCTTCGTCAGAATGCACTCCCAGGACTTCTACTTCAACAACAAATGTTGTTTTGGTTCCAAATAATCCATAGTTATATTCAAATAGCTCCGTTTTGTTCGTGCGTTCAGGTCACTATCCGAAGGGTGATGCGCGAGCGCATTTCGTGACAAAAAATCCATTCCCGTACTTCGAAGCATGTCAAACGCTGTTTAAAATCAATTTTTATGCTATTTTTCTCGTAAAATAGCGATAATATTCCAACCGGGCGACGTTGTATTCATTCAAAGGCTGAAAAAAAAAAAAATTTGAATTCTCATGAATGCGCAGTGTCACTGTCCCCAGGCTGACCACTCACAAATTCTCCTGCTGTTCTTCGCCCAGAGACAGCAGACACCCCATTCCACTTTCTGGCGCCTTCTGAGAGCCAATGGAAGCCTTAGAAAATGTCACGTTACAGCAGAGATGCTGTATTTTTGATAGAGATGCAACAGAAGGACAACAAATTGTCAGACAGGGCACTTCCAGTATGGAATCTTCTCAGGTTTTGGCCTGCCATATGAGTTCTGTTATACTCACAGACACCATTCAAACAGTTTAGAAACTTTAGAGTGTTTTCTATCCAAATCTACTAATTATATGCAGTCTCGTTTCTGGGCAAGAGTAGTAACCAGCTTAAATCGGGTATGTTTTTTTATCCGGCCGTGAAAATACTGCCCCCTAGCCCCAACAGGTTAAGTCTACCTCATATTTATTAAGTAATGTGAGTTAATACTGTACTAATACAAGGTAATACTTTATTTATACTAATACTTTCTTAGGAGACATGGTGATAGTTTAACCACCAACTGTCACCTTGTCTTAGATGGTTTTGGGTAATTTTAAGTTGCAAATTGTTAAGGATATTGTACATTTGTATTAACTGTAAACCTGATATTATTTTTATGAAGAAAAGCCCAAGTATATTTTTTTCTTCTTTGGCAATGGCTCCTAAATATCACACACATTAATATATTGCTTTAATGCCACTTGACAGAAACAAGAAATCCTCTGTCCTCTCTGACCTCTGTTATACTTACCCAGGTTCCACCTGTTCCTTTGCTGAAGCCAATTATAAGCCTTCATTCCTCCCTGATGACGAGCTCAAACACCTCATTCTCAAGGCTGCAGACGGGTTCCTGTTCGTAGTGGGCTGTGATCGTGGAAAAATAGTCTTTGTCTCAGAGTCCATCAACAAGACACTGAATTACAGCCAGGTGAGAAATCTCACCACTACACACTTTATTAACATTTTCAAACGATTCACACAGTTTCTGTTACAGAATAATAGTTCTGATGTTCTTTGTAGGCAATTTTTAGGTTGCATTGGAACAACGTTAGGTTATGATTTACTTTGACTACATATACATAATTCATTTATTACATATATAAGCATTTCATTAATGTGTTAGAACAGGTCCCAACCGCATTATGTAAGGGAAAATCAATGAACGACGTGGAAGATATGTTGGAGTGGAACTGACCTTCCATGGAGTTGCATTATTTTTCAGAGAACACAGAGCCCTGAGTTGATTACATTATAGCCATGGTATAAAAGTGATAAACACATTTTCCGGTAGACATGTGTTCAACATCCACTGAAGTAGCTAGATGGCTACAGTAGTTGCCGTGGTAACCAAACAGACTTGATAGTGTAGCTAACCAAGCCATCAGTCGTAGCTTGCCATTATGAGAATCGAATTCAACAATGCCCCCAAAAAATGATATTTGACTTTTGCTTTCAAAAGCAGCTCAAACATAGAACATGTCTCAAATAACTATAGCCATTGAGTTCTGCTGTGCAAATATACTGTGCGTTATAGGAAATTATGCACGCTCTAGAATGCACTTCAAATCAATCAGAAACAAGAATTCAATAATGCCAGGGTATAGTAAAGGTTAATGAAATATATCCATAGCATATCTATAGCACATTCGTGTCAAGCAATGCAATAGCTCACATTTCTGTATCTTAATAGATGCATCATTGCAATGACAGCATTTTGTCATCATTATGGCTGTTCTCAAAAGTGTGCTTTTATCATACCAGTGTTGGTGAATATGCCAAACGGTTAAACCCACGTTTTGATGATGATATATAGCCTGAACTAGCCCCATTTCCCCCACCAGCCAGTATAGGCCTGTGACTTACCAGAGTGGCAAACTGCAGTTAATTACCATGAAGTGCTAAACTATAAATGCTTTATAAATGGGAAAATAGATTTGACTTTACATTGACTGCAGTGCATTCGGAAAGTATTCAGACCTATTGACTTTTTCCACGTTTTGTTAAGTTACAGCCTTATTCTAAAATGGATAAAATGTATTTTTTCCGTTAGCAATCTACATACAATACCCCATAAAGACAAAGCGAAATCAGGTTTTTAGAAAGTTTTGCAAATGTATTTAAAAATAAAAACATATACCTTTTTTTTACAGACCCAACTTCATTATAGTCAACCTGTGGGGAAACTCAATTGATTGGACATGATTTGGAAAGGCACACACCTGTCTATATAAGGTCCCACAGTTGACAGTACATGTCAGATAAAAAAATCAAGCCATGAGGTCAAAGGAATTGTTTGTAGAGATCTGAGACAGGATTATGTCGAGGCACAGATCTGGGGAAGGATACCAAAACATTTCAGCAGCATTGAAGGTCCCCAAGAACACAGTGGCCTCCATCATTAAATGGAAGAAGTTTGGAACCACCAAGACTCTTCCTAGAGCTGACCGCCTGGCTAAAACTGAGCAATTGG
The DNA here is from genome assembly GCF_901001165.1 of Salmo trutta. Classification (NCBI taxonomy): domain Eukaryota; kingdom Metazoa; phylum Chordata; class Actinopteri; order Salmoniformes; family Salmonidae; genus Salmo; species Salmo trutta. The sequence goes on from NC_042963.1 coordinate 39,210,707, forward strand.
GGGAGAAGGGCCTTGGTCAGGGAGGTGACCAAGAACCTGATGGTCACTCTGACAGAGCTCCAGAGTTCCTCTATGGAGATGGGAGAACCTTCCAGAAGGACAACCATCGCTGCAGCACTCCACTAATAAGGCCTTTTATGGTAGTGGCCAGACGGAAGCCACTCCTCAGTAGAAGGCACATGACAGCCTGCTTGGAGTTTACCAAAGGAATCTGACCATGAGAAACAAGATTCTCTGGTCTGAAACCCAGATTTAACTCTTTGGCCTGAATGCCAAGCGTCACGTCTGGAGGAAATCTGGCACCATCCCTACAGTGAAGCATGGTGGTGGCAGCATCATGCTTTGGTGATGTTTTTCAGCGGCAGGTACTGGGAGACTAGTCAGGATTGAGGCAAAGATGAACGGAGCAAAGTACAGAGATCCTTTATGAAAACCTGCTCCAGAGCACTCAGGACCTCAGACTGGGGCGAAGGTTCACCTTCCAACAGGACAACGCCCCTAAGAACACAGCCAAGACAATGCAGGAGTGGCTTCGGGACAAGTCTCTGAATGTCCTTGAGTGGCCCAGCCATAGCCTGGACTTGAACCTGATCAAACATTTCTGGAGAGACCTGAAAATAAATGTGAGGTATTGTGTGTAGATTGATGAGGGGGAAAAGCTATTTAATACATTTTAGATTAAGGCTGTAACAAAATGTGGAAAAAGGCCAGGGGTATGAATACTTTCCAAATTAACTTTAGATCCTTCATGTGTGAGTTTTATAGACCAGTATTACCAACTTAATTGTGATGTGGAGGAGGGCTGTCAATGAAATACAAAAGAGTTATGACCCTCAACTACACTATTTAATCTGTAAAATGTACCCTGAGGGTTCAACCCTGTAGGGATCTTCATGCACCATTCACCTCAGTGAGAGGAAGAAGGTAAGTCACAGACCTATACTGGCCAGGGGGGGAAATGGGGCTGGTACAGGCTAAATATCAGCATCATTTTCAGAATGTGGTTTGTCCTTTTGGCATATTCACTTACGCTGGTAATGCAGTTAGGACCTGTTATAACACATTAATGAAATGCTTAAAGATATGTAATGAAAGTGTTATGGAGATGTAGTCAAAGTAAGTCATTACTTATTATCAGCAAGTGGAGTTGATTGGTTGGTTTTTGTTTGCAGACGGAACTGATTGGACAGAGTCTCTTTGACTACATTCACCCAAAGGACATGGGGAAAGTAAAGGAGCAGCTCTCGGCTTCTGAGTTATACCCCCGCGAGCGACTAATAGATGCCAAAAGTAAGTATGTGTGACTCTCAGCTGTATGTGGGGACAGGGTGTGCAAAGTAAGGTGTGTGTGTGTGTGTGTGTGTGTATATATATTTTCCATAAGGAAAATGTTGACCACAGGAATGCTGAAATGACACAGTGGTAGGAGACTGGGTGGTTTCCATTAAAAAGTAGAGCAGTGTAACACCCTAACACATTGGGGTCCTCCCCCCAGGAAGTGAGTCAGCAGCCAGTGAAGGAAAGCTCTCAGGAGTGGAGTTTACCTTGGCCCATACCATGGAGAACACTGCACTGTGTGAGTGGGTCAGTGGGATGATTGTCTGAGGAGTGGGCAGGACCTTTTGGAGCAGTGTTGTACTCATGCCTGACAGTTGTAGTGGAAAACATCCATTTCTGAGAATTCTGTTTTGACATAGAAAATACCTGTATTATTACTTGCAGTGATGAATAGTCTCATAGTGTGTGAATAGTGTGTGTCTACACTATGTTCTGCTAACTGTATGTCATTCTGGATAAGAGCTTCTGCTAAATTACAAAAATGTACAAATGTAAATGTGAGGGGAATTGCGTTGGTATTGTGTGTGTGTGTGTGACTGAATCTCCACTGTGTGTCTGAGTGTGTGTGCGTCCGCAGGCCTGTGTGTTACTCACTCTACTGTGTGTATGCCTCTGTCTAATCGGCCTTTCTTCTCCCCAGCGGGCCTGCAGGTCCAGGCTGACCTCCCGGTCGGAGCAGCTAGGCTGTGTCCGGGCGCGCGACGCTCCTTCTTCTGCCGCATGAAGTACCACAAGATCTCGGTCAAACAGGAGGACAAGGAATTCCAGCCCAGCACATCGAAAAAGAAAGGTAGGGGAAAAGTCTGTCCCCATTTATAAAGTATGGTCTTCATAAATGTGATGGACATTTGGAACTTGTCTGTATAACATTGAGAGAATATTCTCCCCTCTTTAATGTGGATTGGTGTGAAGGAAAATAGTTTCCCATCTGTTCCTTAAGTTTGTGTGTGTTTGTATAAGGCAGGACTGCCCTTTTTTTCATAATAAAACATAAAGTGAAATGTATTCTCTGGATTGGAGTAGCTGCTAAACAATGAATGTAAATGTGTTCATTAAGATTTAACTGTAATAGAAAAACAAATGGATGTAAAATGTCTACGTGTTTCGCTGTCCCCCCCATGTAGAGTCTGAGAAGTACTGCACTGTCCACTGCACAGGCTACATTCGCAGCTGGCCCACCAGTCAGCTGGGGGAGGAGGGGGGTGAGGGGGAGGCTGACAAGGACAGCTCTCACTTCAGCTGCCTGGTGGCCGTGGGCCGTGTCCACCCCCACGCCGCCTCTCTTGTCAACGGAGTTAACGAGGTCCTGGTCAAAGCAACGGAGTTCGTCACGCGCTACGCCATGGATGGCAAGTTCACCTTCGTCGACCAACGGTGATTGTTTTCCTCTCTTTTTGATTTAATGTTTAGGTTCTCATTACACTCAATGGGAAGGGGTTTGTCCTCTTGGTCTCCAAGCACTGGATGGCAAATACTGGATAATGTAATTATCCTATAAGACCCATGACAGTGTGGATGTGGTGTCTCTAGAGTCTGGGTCACTGAGTCATATCACTCAGGCTCGAGTTGCCTTGAATTGAAGAACTGCACAAATTTGTGCATATCAGACTGACCTCTTCATAACCACATTGGCTCCTCTGAAGAAGTAATGACTTGAAATCACGTGATTACTAACAATATGTTCTACTCCTTACAGAGCCACTACTGTCCTAGGATACTTACCCCAGGAGCTGCTTGGAACGTCATGCTACGAATACTTCCATCAAGATGACTTGCCACATTTAGCAGAACGACATCGAAAAGGTAGGATCTCGTTAGTTCAGCCAGTGGTTGATTACCAAACTAGTTTATGCTGTCGCTTGCACCATGCATTTCCTGTTACCAACCCGAGAGACGAGAAACATTCAAAGTCTTCCCTAGAATTCCTAGAATGTAGAATCAAATCATAACCCAGGAGCAAAGAGCCAGAGGCTAGCCACAACCCACCAGTAGGGCCCCAAATCACTACATGGGAGAAATGGTCCTAGTTTTGAGCCATGTTGCTACACAACTTCAATGTTTTTCCTAGTTTCAGAATTTCCCAAATTTTTCCCCCCATTGTTTTCCTCCGGTATTCCTCTGAAATGGTCATCAAAAATGAAAAAGAAAAACATTCCTATTTGCATGCCATAAGCAGCTTTTATGCTATTATTACTCTTGTTCTAACCATACCTAGATATTCTTTATTCCATTTAACATCTATCTCCTCTAACTTAAACTTTCACACCTTTTTCCTTTCAGTGCTGCGGAGTAAAGAGAAAATAGAGACAAATTGCTACAAATTCAAAACGAAACATGGCTCTTTTGTCACACTACAAAGTCGGATGTTTAGTTTCATAAATCCCTGGACCAAAGAAGTAGAATACATAGTGTCAACCAATACTGTCATATCGTAAGTACAAATCTTTTCCTTTTCCTCCTTTAGGATCATCATTTGATCTTTCTGTACTGTCATTGTAGCTTTGTGACACTGTGTAATTAAACCTTTTTTCTCAAAACTCTTTCCCAAAATGGTTCTCATGTGTCCACATTCTCTCACGTCTCCAGCAGTGACCAATGTCCAACAGACAGATCTGGAGACAAAGCAGAACAGTCAACTAATTCCAAGGCTTCTGAAGGTTAGTTGAGATGTCAACTTGAAAAAGCTGACGATTGGTGTTATATAAGCATTGAGGTCAATAGCTAAATAGACCTAACCTGTGGCTAATGAATGCTTTCCTCCTAGACGATGGCAATAAGTCTCTTCCCATCATCCCGGGGATCTCCTGTGCTTCCAGTACCATGATCTATGCAGGGAGCATCGGGACCCAGATCGCTAATGAGCTGCTGGACTACAACAGGTGGGTGATGGGGTGTGGTAGCCTATCAGTGAAGACGGACATGTGGCAGAGAAAGGGGAGGAGCGTGTGTGTGTGTGTGTGTGTGTGTGTGTGTGTGTGTGTGTGTGCATTACCAGTCAAAAGTTTGGGTTGTGCAAAGCTGTCATAAAGGCAAACTTTGAAAAATCTAAAATATGTTTTGATTTGGTTAACACCTTTTTGGTTACTACATGATTCCATTTGTGTTATTTCATAGTGTTGATGTCTTACATTGTAGAAAATAGTAAAAATAAAGAATAACCCTAGAAAGACCAGGTGTCCAAACTTTTTACTGGTACTGTCATTTATTTATATGTTTATTATTAACGTTCCAATATAACTATTTTATGTAGAACCGGTATGCTTCCCTGTCTCATTTGGGGAATCGTGTCAGCTCCTAAAAGACATTTCTATCTGCAACGTTCAGTGCTTGGCACCCTCTTGACAAGATTCTGGTGAAACTTTTCAAACTGCAATAAGCTGTCAAAAACTCTCCAACACGCTCTTGAGAAGTTGCAGGTGTGAAAGACGCACAAGTTTGGACCCGCGCCTGGAGATGTCAAAATATGTTCTTTAATTTATATCACTATGAATTAGGTATGCTGTTCAAGCTATTCTTGAATGTGCTCAATGATATTGTTGGTACCTCACTGGATATATTCTGTTTGGCATTGTTGTCACTGTACCAAAGCAGTAAACAAGCTCAGAAATGCCTGAGGTGTGATTGTTGTGATCAGTTTGATCTGTCTGTTTTAGGATGAACTCGTCCCCATCCAGCGGTAATGTCAGCCCCTTCACTGTGCTGAAGGACAAGTCTCCTCTGCAACTTACACTGTCCAGCAGCAACGTAAGTCTCTAGTGTGTGTGCGGGCACAGTCTCTGTGTGTGTGTGTGTGTTCATGTATGTATTGCTTTAACTTTTTTTCCCCTGTCTCATTGAGGTGCCAAATGGAGAGGTGGCAGAGCTGGAGATGCCAGGGAAGTCCAGTTTAGAGGAAGGAGAACAACAACAACACAAAAGACCACAATTCCCTGCAGGAGAATCACTCATGGGTACAACATCACATCTCATCCCTTTAGCCCATTATAATCTTGACTAGTTTAGAATTTGTCCTTTGTGATACTGAACAGAGTTTTTGATGATGGTACTCTTCTTGCTGAAGATCCATTGTTCAGTCGTAGATTATGTGGTTCTGTGACTGGTTTGTAATCCTCTCTCTTCCTTGCTCTCTTTCTCTGCCTCACACACTCTTTCTGACTCTTTCTTTTTCTCTGACCATCTTTCTCTCTCTCTCTTCCCTTCCCTCTCTCTGCTCCCCCAGTGGAAACTTCCCAGCTGGATATGGAGAATATGATGGACCCTGGCCTGGGAGGCCTTAGTAATGACGAGGCGGCCATGGCAGTGATAATGAGCCTGCTGGAGACGGACGCCGACCTGGGCGAGGCCGTGGTCATGGATGAGATCAACTGGTCCCTCTGAACTGGTCCCTCTGTCTCATCTCTACTGAAACTCTCCACGTCTCACTAAAATTGACTGCACTGATCTCTCTGAAACTTGCCACAGCTCACTGAAATTCGCAGCCTCTCTGAAATGCCCCCCCCCCCCCTTGGCTCTCTGAAACACACTACAGCTCTCCATAACTCGACCCAAACACAGCATTTCCCTCAGTACAGTTTTCTCTCTCACCAGGTATCGGCTCCCCTTTTTAAAACATATTTTTATTTATTTATTAGTTGTTTTAGTTTTTTCCACATAAGCTGTGTAATCTTCAGGTGGCTGTTTTCATTTTTTTTTTAAGACAATGGGATCGATTTGGCGGTAAGGGACAACAGCTCTCCACCACTTTCAGTAGGAGGAAGAGAAGAGTCTGAGGCTGTGCCTACAAAGCCTTTCAGGTGGCCATTTTGACTGTTCTTGGCGGCTAATTGTCCGTATCTGCTTTCCTCACACCTACAGATCACGTTCCCCTGCTCAGACGTTGCATGCGTCTACCAATTATTGCGTGCCAAGTCATCGGCTGTGTCATCGACTGACCGATTACTATAACATATGATGTGGTTAGCTGATACGTACAATTCTTATCCAGGGGTTATAAGATCTGGCATGCATCAGCTACGCCTGGGCAGAGGAACGCACCCACAGTCTCTCCCCATCTCTGGAGTGGCCTTAGGAGGCGTGGCCTATTTGAGCAGCAGCCATTTTGTGTCCCCACGTGTCACATCCTGTAAGACTGGCTGAATCCCAAATCACTCCCTTCACCCCTTGACCCTCCATTTGTGCTTTCACGTGTGCCTCCGCCATATGCACAAGTGTCCCAAAGCAGAGGGAGAGATTAGACAGCCAAGCAAACAAGGTTGCAGGCTTTAGAGCGAAGTGCTATCCCGACACGCTCCGCGATATGTTTTGAGTTTGCGCAAATATTTTTATTTGAATATACAAGTAGTTGAATATTGGAATGCATTTGGCAATACACTTGGAAAGTATTGGCATGTATTTGAAAATAACCAGTATTTATACAAATATTTAAATACTCCCATGCTTTTGAACCCAGGTCTGTTTGGTCCTAGGTTTATTTTAAATCATATATTTGGAAGTAACCATTTGAAAATACTTATGCTTAAATAGTAGGCTATTTTATAGGAAATCATTTGAAAATACTTCTAATAGAAGTAATTGATTCGGCACCACATTATTTGAAAATGCTTAAATACACAGGTCTGGTTGACATTGAGAGTCACTGATAGTCCGCTATCAATGTGCCACTTTGAGATTTTCCCACCATCAGAGGAACGGGGTGGGTGTCACGGTCTAACCACCAACTCTCTGGCACACAGCATTTGGACCGACGTGTGAAGACCTGGTATGGATAAATGCCACGTTCATCCGCCATCTTGACACAGTCTTAAAAACAGAAATGGAGGTTTAAGGGAATAGACTTAAATTCTATTATTAAAGTAGAGATGTATCAAATACCTTATATCAAAGTGTACAGTTTATAAATGATCTCTGACTCAGGGATCACTCAGGGAGCAACAGAACAGAAACCACCCCTCATTCCTCCATTTCATGTTTATTCAATCTTTTACTTTTTTTTTAGCACTTGTAGCAGTGTTTATTTCTCAGGCTATATATCACAAACCTATAGTACGTGGCAGTACAGACGTTGGTATTGTTGTAAAGTGATTTTGTTTTTCGGCTTTATGACGCCCATGCTTTGACTTAATTTCATGTGTCATAATGCACTGATAAACAACAGTCTTATACAGCTCGTTCAGGAGGTGCTACTTCAGAGGTCAACCGAGTAGTTTGTGGTGTGTGGATTCTTTAAGGGACTACTATGCAGAGTGAACATTCCAGAACATCAATATACATCTCTGTCTCTCGCTTACTGTTCAAACCAGGGGTTGTAACCATAATTATTTTTCGTTACATTCCACTGTTCCGACCAGCAAAATAAAGTTCTGAACCGGTTCAAAACCCGTAAAAAAATAATGGTTTATATCATTCCTTTCTCTTCCTTTTTAAACTTCTTTAGCTCAACAATGACTTCGCCAATCAGTGTGGATGGAGCAGCTTGCTATGGAGTGGGCAAGCTGTGATAGATGTTTACATACATTGGACAGACAAGTGTAGGGCACAAGATGTGACTGAAATTTTGCAGGTGGGGAGAGAGCGAGCAAGAGGGTGGAGGAGACTTGGCTTGAAGCGCTGGGCATTTTGTTATGACATGCATTATCTGAATTAGGATCACAGCATTATACTTGTGGAGGAACAGATTCAATGAAGGAACTTTGAATGTCTTTGAACTTCGAAGAGTTGGCTTAACTTTGGACCAGAAGCTTGTGTGTGTGCAGAGCGTCACCAGAATTAAAATAAAAACAAATTTGACCTTTTTGTAGTTATTAAAGCCAACTTGAAACATGATAAGTATAGTATCCTAGTATTGTGTAAGTTTATCCATTCTTCTCAAATAAAAAAATCTATCTCCCTAATTTCGGAGTAATCACACTCATAATGTCAGTAGGCTAATAGCCTATGCTTCGGACGGCGAGAGATAGGTAGCCTACACACACTGGCAAAGATTTTCAGCTGGCAGGCAGACACTGGAATAAGTTTCTGAGTGACAGAGTGAGGGCTTTGCATAGGTGCTTTTTTTTGTGGGACTGAGAAAAAATGCCCCGAATGTAAAAGAACAAATGAACCAGTTCTCTTGCTTCAAAAATAACGGTTCTGTTCCGGAACAGTATAGATCACTTTCGTTCTGATTCTGTTCCTCAATTGTTGTTATTTTCCAGTCTTTGGTTTTGTTCCCTGAACCTGTTCAAACTCCTAGTCACAACCTAACCTGTCTGCCAAACAAGTTTGCTCAGAGGTTATAAAATAATGGGCATGCTGCCAAAATGGCAATATGATATGAAGCATGATTTGAGAATTTAAGTGGGTTGTCATCAAACAATATGGATTCCATAGCCAATTACTTTTTTTGTGATCAAATACACCTGGACAAAGAAACAAGTAACAAGACCTGGACAAGACAAAAATTGCCAACTACTTTATTTGGAGTTGCCCATTTTACCATTGCCCCACCAAACTATAAGAAGCTAGATAAGCATGCTTTTTAAATGTGGTGGCTCGAGGTCATGTTAGTAAGCCCATCACCTGCCATCTATGGTCACACTGATTGGTCTATGGTCACCATGCTTTGAATGAATAATGGTTTTGTGGCAGCCTTATGTGAGGTAAGACTAAAGTCATGAAATGTCTTTAAAATTATGCTATTTAAACTCCAATGCCTGTGTGCATACTGCTGTTTTAGCCCATCCCGCCACAGTCGTCACTTTTTAAAGTCTGTTTTGTGCCAGTAATGTTTTGTGCCAGTAATGATTTTGGTTCGGTTCTGAGGGTGGGATGGATGGAGGTGTATTGTGAGTTCTGAAGAACACTGTCTCTGGAGCTCCACTTTTGCTTCAATACTGAGAGAGGCACCAATCCCACTAGGACCCCCACTACCTGTCTGTGTCTGAAGTGCCTCATGCCGTTTCTGCATGGATACCTGAGAAGTGTATGTTACAAACCATCAGTCCCACCTTACCTCTCAACACATTAAATGGTATGGCATTTCCCCTAGCGACTGTTTATTGGATCATGGGATTAATCAGAAGTATGAAACACGATTGGTGGCTGGATTTGACGTGCCAATCACGAGCCTGATCACAGATGATGGCATTCAACAAGCAAGCTGTGAAAGCATGTGCCATAGATACAGGCTGGTCCTATAAAAGGAAAAAAGTTGTATGATTTTAGTTTGTTTTAAGATAAAAACATTTTATTCTAATATCATTGTACTGTATTTGTGAATGCCCTGAATTGTGAAACCGTTAGTGTACGTTTGTACAGTTGGGCTGCCGCCCACCCTATTGTCATTGTGGGGTGGCATTGAGTGGAAGTCTTTGGTTAGAGTCAACCTCAACTGTCCCTGTCCCAGTTTGAAGTACTAAACATTATCCAAGGTATAGTTAGATTTAGTTGGGTTTTTTTGGTTCCTTTTATGTCCCGCTCAGTTGATCTTATTGCATGCAGCTGCATTTGTATCCTTTAAAAAAAAATGTTAATACATTTTTTGTGTTTGCCTTATAAGACAAACTAGAGTATGAGACAGACCGGTATGTGTGTAGGCGTGTGAATGAGTAACCATAAACTGTTATCTGTGGACTGATAAGGCTTCAGAAACTGTTTCCCAGACTAATGCTGTTTCCCAATTGATGCGGATGCCCTAGAATCTAGATATACCACAAACCAATGTTTTATAGTGCTTGTGGCACAGGGATCCCAGTTGGCCACTGTTAGCCTGTTAGCCTTGCCTTTTAGCCTATCCACACACAAGCAAGGCCCTTCTTTACCTGTGGGCTCAGAGAAGAGCTGTTTGTTAGCAGGGGAGGCTAGTCAGTGACACATTCACATTTACAGCTTCAAAATCCCCTGTCCTGTTTTTTTAATATACTGGATTTGTTACTGTTAGTATCTGTTTTGTTTGTTTGTTTTATTAGTGGGCTTAAGAAGCACTTAAAGATTCATGGCATTATTGCTGCTTCAACAGGTCTGGTTTATGGCAGAGAAGTTGTCTCTAAGCTGTCTTGTGAAAAAAAGGTTATTCTTAATAAACATTAGTTTCCTTTTACTTCACAGTGGTGTTAATGTTATGCACACGTGCACAGTCTGCGCACACACATGCGCACTTCATATTAAATCAATGTTTCCTGTCTGTACAAATGTCCTCTTTCAATCCATAGCCTTACTGCGACACCTTCCCTGTAGAGCTCATAATGAGATCACTCATGACTACAGCTTTTTTGGTAATTATATTTAGATCAACCCTGTCCTCTCCTCCTTTTTGCCCCCCTGCTAGGAGAATTACATTTCCATAATTTTACAAATGTGATACCACTTGGGTAAGTGTGATTAAGTGTGCCCATGGTAAGCTGGTGTAACTTCCTGTTTTCATAAAGTATCTCAGAGTAGGAGTGCTGTTTTAAGGATCAGTTTTGCTTTTCAGATCATAATAATTAAGACTGGGGGAACCTGATTCTATGTCAGCGCTCCTACTCTAAGACGCTTTGTGAATATGGGTTGTGGCGTGTACATAAAGTCGGCACTGTGGAGGGTCCATTCTGTTGATGTGACAGGCTGCATCTCTACCCTGCAGGAGAGGAACTACCTATGTCACAGAGCTCTGTCTGTGAGTGGTTTAGGTAAGAATTCTAGCTATGTCATTTCAAAATATTTTTTGTTAAATATAAAATGTCTCTTGTTCACGAATGATAGCAATCAGAAACTGACCATAAAAACCAAAGGACATTCAACTTAAAAGCAAGAAAAGCAATCTACTGTATTACACATTGAACCTCTTAAGAAATCCATTTAACTTTTTTGGGACAAAAGTAGGAAAAAGTATCTGAGAAAGACAGGGAAAGATAAGCTTCTGTTAGTCTAGCTGCCATTGTTTTTGCCATTTTCTATAACTCTATGGAACTCTGTCTTTGTGACATACAGTACAAATGTTTAAACCAAGAAACAGCCACTTTGAAAGTGTTTTTAAAACCGTTACAAATACAGCTTAATCTATATAATTTTACGTTATTGATTGATTAGATAATTTTATAGTTTATAACTAATCTTTTCATTTCAAAATATTTATCTCTTTTCTTTGGTTGTGCATTTGTGATAGAAAGTTTATGAATGTGTGCCCAGGTGGACTGATCACTCTGCATGAGTTGTGGAGATACTTCTGTAATGGAACTGGGGGCAATGAGTCAGCTATGCTGAGCAGATATTCACCACCTTGGAAAGTAACAGGGTAGGCACCAAAAATGTACTTTTCTTATCTTTAAACAAACTTTTTTTCCTTTGTCTTTTCAGTCTTCTCAATACTTTTTTTCAATGTTAGCCATCCTCAGAACAGACAGCAGCTCTGTATTGCTGCATTGTTATTTGCATAATTCTTTACAAAATACTGGCAATACTTTACATTTTGTTACTCTGCTACCGTTGTATCACTAACTATTATCTAACAAAATTGTAGTAATATATTGTCAGTACAGGTAACTGCATAGTAGTAGAATTAAGCCTTTTTTACACAAGTGGAATAGGGAACAGGTGTTACCACACAGGTATCAGGGCAAAGTGTTACCAGAATATTTAATACTGTGTGAGAGACTGACGATCTGTGGTTATGCACAGGGTGGGGTTGTTGGTTTACAGGAGTATGTGACAGCCATCAGTATGCTGATTTGAAGTTACCCCAGTAGAGAGACATTATATTTCATTGTCATCCCAAGGGGTACTGTAGGTGCAATGAATTATGAGGATGAAAATTGAACAATGTTACTGTTCTTTGCCTTGCTCAAATGTCTTTGCTCAAGATCAAATCCCTTCTCAGGGGAATTCAATATAATGTAATCATTAGTGGGATTTGTGTGGGTGCCATGGGAGGCTGGGAATCTACTGGCACTGCACTGGCACTTGCCCTAGCTGCATTTGTAGCAGATGTTACTATGCTTGTTTTTCACTAGATGGTGCTAAATGTCAAATTTCACAAAGTATATGGTCTCTGATTACACAGGCTGTGTACAGGATGAGCGTGGCAGCCTTGTTCCCCATGCCTAACCCACTTACAGCTGTGGAGCGCACCAACAGAATATTTGTAAGATTAGATATAGATAACAATGTTAAGGATCGCACAGGAACCCTTTCAAAACACAGGTAATCCTAATGTAAGGTTACAAAACCTCCAGCATCGCAGGCAGCTGGTTTGCTATTGCTGCAGTTCCTCTCCCTCTATTCTAATTATCCAGCCTTGAACTGTATTTTCTGGGATTTGTGATTGTAACTACATCTTGTGAGTGTGCAGCCAATACAAGGCTGTAAACATATGATGTTGATCATTCTATTTTCTTCCATAACATTCAGTTCTATTTAGCTATCAGCCTGGAGGAGTTCATCGTGGGGGCCCTGGATGATGAGTGGATCAAGGAGATGCTGGAGTGTGACCCCGACACTGAGTGTGGAAAGGATGGCGTTTGAGTAAAGACAGACAGAGCGGTGATGTGGATGGATCCAGACCTTAATTTCATTCTCTCCTTGATGTCAGCTGATGCACTGAACTGGGGACATATGGACTGGGGACATATGGACTGGGGACATATGTCCCGGGGACAATCTCTGGAATCTAGCTATCTGTGCAACGTTTCAACAGTTTCCAAAGGCCAAGACTATCAGTGTTTTTATGTGTTACAGATCTTGAAAGCAATACTGTAGCCGACTTCCATTCCTAAACAAAATACCATTCTATTAACAAGGTCTAAGATGTTTTTTTCCCCCTTATTGTACAAGAAAGGCAATAGAACACTGGAAATTTGAAAAAAGTAATTATGAAATACATTTTCCAGACCACTTCACTTAGGCTACGTGTGTGCCCCCTACAGACCACATAGGGCTTGCTTTTTAAAATTGATTGGCAGGCACGTCCCAAACTCTGAAAAGATCACAGAGAAGTTCCTCTTGCCAAACCAATCCAGTCGGGAGCGGGGCGGGATGTGCCTGCCTGCGATGACGTTTCCACTTTCCAACTTCCCATTGTCCCGTTTCCGACATGGCGTAGAGAAGAGGCAACGCAGCGGGCTGGCATTGTAGCGGAAAAGTTGATCAAGTACAGGGATTTCGTTATTTCAGTAGGTGGATATATAAACAGTTGAAGTTATAACAGGGATTCAAGCAAAGTTTCGGTAAGTGCGACATTTATGCAGATGTTTTGTATCCATCTAATTCAGTCACAGTGAGTAGCGGCTGCTGTGATTTGGCAACAATGACAATGTTGACAGTCGTAATGTTACTTTTATCCAACTCATTCTAATATGAGCACTTTTAATGACATACTATTGCAATGTTAGTTTTGCACATTGAGTTCTTTGCAAGGAAACTTGACAGCTTTTATTTTGTTCCAGTGAATGAGTGTAGCCTACGTACGTCAAATTAGTTAAAAAAAAGTGAAATTGTATAAGAATTAATCCTAACAGATAGCATGTAGCCAGCAACGTGGCTTCTCACTTTAATCTACAGCAGGGGTCTTCAACCTTTTCTTGCCCAGGGACCCCAATCATATGTTAACAAAAACAAAATGTCACGTCCTGTCAGGTGAATAATAATGGCAAGGAGAGGTAATGAACATTTTAAAAAATTATATAATTGAGTTTTTATTATTTTGACCTCCCCACGTTGTTGGAAGAGGAAGTATAACTCGATAGCAGGGATTTTCAACTAAATATAGCTGCGGGACGATTTATTTTTTTCTTCTTGAGCGATGGTCAGGGGGCCCAGTCTGGTCTCATTCTGTCTGTTAATCTGAGACACTCGATTTAGTATGGTATGTTGTTACTTTTCGTATGGTATGTATTAATTTGTGGATGTCATCAACCTTATATTTATTTCGGATTGGACGTTAAATGGATGTCCTGACTCTCTGTGTTCACTAAAGATTCCATATATCGTAAGAGTAAGGGTGTTAACCCCTGTGTCCTCGCTAAATTCCCAATCTGGCCCTCATACCGTCAATCAACTAATCATCCCCAGTCTAGAATTGGCTCATTCATCCTGGTAAAATAAGGGTTCTTTATTATTTTTTAAATATGTTACTAATTACAATTTGTATTATATGTTAGGAATTAGCGACACGTACAATATGTTACAAATCTGAAAAATTTACTATATGTTAAGAATTTGCTAAATGTATGATTTGTTACAATTCTAACTAGGTGACTGTTAGCTAGCTGGACATTCGCGTTATACGCCCACCCATCCACCCCGACCAACCACCCTACTTTTGTTTTTTCCTTAAATAACCATATGTCTTATGTAACCATACCAAACACACACTACATGACCAAAAGTATGTTATGTGGACACCTGCTCGTTGAACATTTCATTCCAAAATCAAGGGCATTAATATGGAGTTGGCCACCCCCTTTGCTGCTATAACAGCCTCCACTCTTCTGGGAAGGCTTTCCACTAGATGTTGGAACATTGCTGCAGGGACTTGCTTCCATTCAGCTACGAGCATTAGTGAGGTCAGGCACTGAAGTTGGGCGATTAGGCCTCGCTCGCAGTCGGCGTTCCAATTCATCCCAAAGGTGTTCGATGGGGTTGAGATCAGGGCTCTGTGCAGGCAAGTCAAGTTCTTCCACACCGATCTCGACAAACCATTTCTGTATGGACCTCGCTTTGTGCATGGGGGCATTGTCATGCTGAAACAGGAAAGGGCCTTTCCCAAACTGTTGCCACGAAGTTGGAAGCACAGAATTGCCTAGAATGTCATTATATGCTGTAGCGTTAAGATTTCCCTTCACTGGAACGAGGGAGCCTAAACCATTAAAAACAGCTCCAGACCATTATGCTTCCTCCACCAAACTTTACAGTTGGCACTATGCATTTGGGCAGGTTGCGTTCTTCTGGCATTTGCCAAACCCAGATTCGTTCGTTGGACTGCCTGATGGGAAACGTGATTCATCACTCCAGAGAACGCATTTACACTGCTCCAGAGTCCAATGGCGGCAAGCTTTACACCACTCCAGCCGAACTTGGCAGTGTGCATGGTAATCTTAGACTTGTGTACGGCTGCTCGGCCATGGAAACCCATTTCACGACACTCCCGACGAACAGTTATTGTGCTGACGTTGCTTCCAGAGACCGTTTGGAACTCGGTAGTGAGTATTGCAACCGAGGACAGACTATTTTTACTCGCTACGCACTTCAGCACTCGGTGGCAAACTGACTTTTTGGAAAGGTGGCATCCTATGACATTGCCATGTTGAAAGTCACTGAGCTCTTCAGTAAGGCCAAGCAAAGAACTTGGGTTGCCAAGTAAAATCACCCGTGGGCCAAATCCGGCCTGTGGGCCGCCAATTGGTGAAACCTGTTCTGTAGCCTATTAGTTAGAAAGGTACTGTAACTCCAAACCACATTTTCTTCAAGAGCAGCTGTTTAGCTAGTTAAACAATGGTTAGCCCTGTGTTGGCAAAAATGTCTGTCCAAGTCAAGAAAGCCTTTACACGGGTGCTTTTTCAAAGCCTATGTCAGATACTCCAGTGAGTATAATTGGCGCCAATGAGTGTAACTTGCTCAATATTAGGACTTGAAAAATAAAGTTGCCATAATTTGACAGAAGATGATCTCCTCTGTTAATACTGTAGGTATGTAATTCAAAGTTTGTTCGGTTGCTAGCAATATTCATAAAAACATGGGGGGGACCAATCCATATTTTAGCGGACCAACTGCAGTACCTCCGCGGGCCCCAGGGGGCATATCCCTGATCTACAGACAGCTGTGATGCTTCCATTCATCAATATGTTACCGATTTCGCAACAGTTGTTCAAACAGCAGCGTTTTAACAGAATGCCACGAATGTTCTCACCTAGATTCAGGTTGATTCATTCTTTTCGCTAAGCTTATAAGGTAGAATTTATTTTGATCCACACACTAGTTGAGTCAACTGTTATGACTTAGAACAAAATATATATATATATTTTGTTCTATTTCTTTAGCGCAGGGCTCTCCAACCCTATTCCTGGAGCGCCACCCTCCGGTAGGTTTTCGCTCCAACCCTAATCTAGCACCTGATTTTAATAATTTGCTAGTTGATTAGCTGAATGAGATTAGTTACAGCTGGTTGGATTGAAAACCTACATGAGGGTAGCTCTCCAGGAACAGGGTTGGCGAGCCCTGCTCTAACGTCTTCTGTTTACATTTCTGCATGAGCTGTTCGATGGAGAATGCTTCTCAAAAGGAGGCTACTGCAGCAAATAGCCAAATAGACTTCAAGATGACGACAATTATAATTTTGCCCCTTTTTCAGAGCACTGCTCTCCTCCTGTCTTTTCCACAAATGTGCTGCTACACTGTTTCAAATGTCAGGGAACCCCTTGAGCTCATTTGTCAGAGCTTGCTCTCCTCCACTGCACAATAGCAAATATATGCTAAGTGGGATCCTTGGGACATCCCTAACTTTAATCCGTACCTTAACCATTTTAAATGTGAACTTCAATGAGGTGATGTCAGAGCTGGACGTCACCCCATTGCAAGGATCCCATTTAGACTTTTCCGATAGCAAATATCTTTCAGTGAAATGGAAGTGAATGGTAAAATCAGTTTGACTGTTCAATGGAATCATTGGTATGTTCCCTTATCAGGCATATGTTTAATGTCTTTTTTGTTGAGTGGCATTTTTTATTTATTTTATTTTACCTTTATTTAACCAGGTAGGCAAGTTCAGAACAAGTTCTCATTTACAACTGCGACGTGGCCAAGATAAAAACAACAGAGTTACACATGAGATAAGCAAACATAGTCAATAACACAATAGAAAATCTGTAAACAGTGTGTGCAAATGAAGTAAGGAGGGAAGGCAGCAAATAGGCCATAGTAGCGAAGTAATTACAATTGAGCAATTAACACTGGAGTGATAGATGTGCAGATGAGGATGTGCAAGTAGAAATACTGGTGTGCAAAAGAGCAGAAAAAAGACAAATATGGGGATGAGGTAGGTCGTTGGTTGCATGGGCTATTTACAGATGGGCTGTGTACAGCTGCAGCGATCTGACAGCCGATGCTTGAAGTTAGTGAGGGAGATATAAGTCCCCAACTTCAGTGATTTTTGCAATTCGTTCCAGTCATTGGCAGCAGAAAACTGGAAGGAAAGGCGGCCAAAGAGGTGTTGGCTTTGGGGATGACCAGTGAAATATACCTGCTGGAGAGCGTGCTACGAGTGGGTGTTATGGTGACCAGTGAGCTGAGATAAGGCGGAGCTTTACCAAGCAAAGACTTATAGATGACCTGGAGCCAGTGGGTTTGGCGACGAATATGTAGCAAAGACCAGCCAACGAGAGCATACAGGTCGCAATGGTGGGTAGTATATGGGGCTTTGGTGACATTAAATAGCAGGGCTCTAAATTAACATTTTGGGAGTGAGTCTGATCTGCTCTAGAGGTCCAAATTGGAATGCAAATGTTTCTTCCTATTTGTGCTCTTGGAATGCTTAAGCACCGAAGCTGAATAACTGCTTCTCTTACGTTCACTCAGGTGTATAGTAGAGGTCGACCTCATTGTCCATTTGGAAGACCCATTTGCGACCAAGCTTTAACTTCCTGAGTGATGTCTTGAGATGTTGCTTCAATATATCCACAGAATTTTTTTTCCTCATGATGCCATCTATTTTGTGAAGTGCACCAGTCCCTCCTGCAGCAAAGCACCCCCACATCATGATGCTGCCACCCCCGTGCTTCACGGTTTGGATGGTGTTCTTCAGCTTGTAATCCTCCCCCTTTTTCCTCCAAACATAACGATGGTCATGCTGAGCCGCCTTTCAGGTTATGTCAATATAGGACTCGTTTTACTGTGGATATAGATACTTTTGTACCTGTTTCCTCCAGCATCTCCACAAGGTCCTTTGCTATTGTTCTGGGATTGATTTGCACTTTTCGCACCAAAGTATGTTCATCTCTAGGAGACAGAACGCGTCTCCTTCCTGAGCGGTATTATGGCTGCGTGGTCCCATGGTGTTTATACTTGCGGACTATTGTTTGTACAGATGAACATGGTACCTTCAGGCGTTTTGGAAATTGCTCCTAAGGATGAACCAGACTTGAGGTCTACAATTTTTTTTCTGAGGTCTTGGCTGATTTGTTTTGATTTTCCCGTGATGTCAAGCAAAGAGGCACTGAGTTTGAAGGTAGGCCTTGAAGTACATCCACAGGTACACCTCCAATTGACTCAAATGATGTCAATTAGCGTATCATAAGCTTCTAAAGCCATGACATTTTCTGGAATTTTCCAAGCTATTTAAAGGCACAGTCAACTTAGTTTGCAAACTTCTGACCCACTGGAATTGTGATACAGTGAAATAATCTGCCTGTAAACAATTGTTGGAACAATTACGTCATGCACAAAGTAGATGTCCTAACCGACTTGCCAAAACTATAGTTTGTTAACAAGAAATTTGTGGAGTGGTTGAAACACTTAGGTTGGAGTCATTAAAACTAGTTTGTAAACTTCCGACTTCAACTGTGGTGTGTGTGTGTGTGTGTGTGTGCGCGTGCGCGCGGACGCCCCTTTAGCCATCTCTCTTTTCTTATAGTTGTGGGGGGTGTAACTTATAGTTGTGGGGGGTGTAACTTATAGTTGTGTGGGGTGTAACTTATAGTTGTGTGGGGTGTAACTTATAGTTGTGTGGGGTGTAACTTATAGTTGTGGGGGGTGTAACTTATAGTTGTGTGGGGTGTAACTTATAGTTGTGGGGGGTGTAACTTATAGTTGTGGGGGGTGTAACTTATAGTTGTGGGGGGTGTAACTTATAGTTGTGTGGGGTGTAACTTATAGTTGTGTGGGGTGTAACTTATAGTTGTGGGGGGTGTAACTTATAGTTGTGTGGGGTGTAACTTATAGTTGTGTGGGGTGTAACTTATAGTTGTGGGGGGTGTAACTTATAGTTGTGGGGGGTGTAACTTATAGTTGTGGGGGGTGTAACTTATAGTTGTGTGGGGTGTAACATTTGTGATATATTTTGCCATCTCACCCAGACCCAGGTTTGAAATAGCTGGGGGCTATTTCAGATCAGCCAGTGTCCTAGAGGCTGCCTGCCCTGGATGGCTCAAATGCATCTCCTGCCTGGGGAATAGCAATGCCGTGATCGTATGCAGGTGGGAATACCTCTGGACAGCTCTGAACGTGAGGACAGCACGTGTAAATTAGGGATGGAAATGATTTCACTACTATTAGAATAATATCATCATTTTGGGGGGGTTCAGGATATCCGGATAGTCAATGCATGTGTTTTTAAAGATATTTGATTTTTTTCTACTTCAATGGGGACTTGCTCACGCGGTCAACTGTTCTTGTTTCCTCACACACAGGTGGGGAGGGGCGCGAGAGAAGCAGGGGTCAGTGTGTCTGACATCTAGGGGAGGGTGAAAGTAGCCAAACCGACTCGCGCAAGTTAGACAAAATAGGCAACAACAAAAAATATGAATACCCTTGCAAGTAATTTAATACTAATGTTTCTTTGGCTATTAGAATAACTGTGCCTATCCTTAGTGTAAATAGCAACATGTTGGCATACTGGCACTGTGTTTGTTGCACGCACATTGGCATATAGAAATGGGGCACTTATAATAGAGAGCAATATAATAGATTTATTGGGGAACCAAACTTACAGTAGAAAAACATCACTAGACCGCAGCGAATACTGCTGTACGAGAAGGTGCTGCATGCTGAATAGCAAGAGATATGGCATGAGCTAAGTAACTTTCGTGACTGAAAAGATCCAGGTAACCTCCAGTGCTCTGTCACTTAGCAATGTTATTACCTTCTGTCCTTCACCCTCAGTACAGCAGTCTGGTGTTGCTATTTCCTGTGCTGGGGAGTGCATTACGCCTTGGAGCTAAGAGGAGAATATTACAGAGTAAGAAAGCAAGGCTCAGAATTGGTCAAAAAGTTTGCGTGTTCAGTGTCGTTAACTGGGGAAAGGGGTTTAGTCAAGGCATATGAGTCAACTCGAGATCAAATCCTAAAAGGGAAGCAAGTCTTTCTACAACTCTTTAAATGACATCTTCGGTAGATCCAGCACTAGCTGAATCAGAGGTTTGTATGTTTATGAGTATCTTTAGATTTGCATTTATTTTATTGTCAACTGGATAAACATTACTGTCCCTCAGTGGCTGTCTGATGCTACACATAGGAATTGGTGCCAACATCGTAAAATCCTCTTTCCTATACAGAGCACTTTACTGCCAGAGAAACAATGCAACGCGTCTCAGCTCGATCTCTTGGAAGTCAGAGCCAGAGTTGCATGGCTGCCATCAATGCTTCTTTTCTTCCCAGATGAGTGGCCCTCAGGACAGTGTTTTTCTGCAGCATGTACCAGGAGATGGGTTTCTCTCTGTTAGGCAGGCAGGCAGAGTTCAGCATAGGACAGGGTTTTGTATGTCAGGGTTGTGTTCATCAGGGCACACAGCGGAAAACGTTTTAAAACATTTCTCAACTGAAATGAAAATGAGCATTTCTTATAGGACAAGTCCAAGTTGTCCCTCTCTTTTTCAGTCCATTTTCTTCTGTTTGGTGTCTGATTAAATATGACCTGGGACTAGCGTAGTGCTCTGTGCTGTGCAGAGGATGGGTTGTGATGCTTTCTCAGCCTGAAGAGCCCAAAACTGATGGATCTGAAAAGCCATTAGTGAGAGTCTCTCTCCCTTCTTTCCCTTGAGCTCATTACTCTGCCCCAGTGGATTGCATGCCAGAAGTTTCCTCTTGAGGACAAGTGTTTGTGAGTGACTGTTGAATAATGTTTTTACTCAGTAGAGTACTGTAGGTCTGAAAAGCATATTCAGTCAGACAGCTGCCGTTACTGTGCAGTGTGTTGTGGCTTGGTATTGTCATTGTGATTTCTTGCACACGTTCTTAGTCTTTGTAGGCTTGTCAGTTCAAACCCCTTTCAGCGTCAACAATAGCTGATTGTGTCTTCTTGCACTTAGTAGAAGTGGCGCTTATGGAACACAGAGACTTGATGTGCATGGCAGGGTTTCCATTAGGAAAAAGTGGTGCCGTACAACATGCCCGGGAAGCAACCAATAAAACTTCATTTTCAAACATTTGCCAACATGCAATACAGTACCAGTCAAAAGTTTGGACAAACCTATTCATTCAAGGGTTTTTCTTAATTTTTACTATTTTCTACTTTGGAATAATAGTGAAAACATCAACTATGAAATAACTCTTTAAAGTTGCCACCCTCAAATGCTGAGCACTTGGTGGCTGCGTTTCCTTCACTCTGCGGTCCAACTCATCCCAAACCATCTCAATTGGGTTGAGGTCCGGTGATTGTGGAGGCCAGGTGATCTGATGCAGCACTCAGTTACTCTCCTTCTTGGTCAATTATCCCTTACACAGCCTGAAGGTGTGTTTTGGATCATTGTCCTGTTGAAAAACAAATGATCGTGCCCCTAAGTGCAAACCAGATGGGATGGCGTGGCGTATCACTGCAGAATGCTGTGGTAGCTATGATGGTTAAGTGTCCCCTGAATTCTAAATAAATCACTGACAATGTCACCAGCAAAGCACCCCTACACCATCGCAGCTCCTCCTCCATGCTTCACAGTGGGAACCACACATGCGGAGATCATCCGTCCATTGCTCGCGTTTCTTGGCCCAAGCAAGTCTCTTCTTCTTATTGATGTAGTGGTTTCTTTGCAACAATTTGACCATGAAGGCCTGATTCATGTAGTCTCCTCTGAACAGTTGATGTTGATGTGTCTGTTACTTGAACTCTGTGAAGCATTTTTATTTGGGCTGCAATTTCTGAGGCTGGTCACTCTAATGAACTTGACCTCTGCAGCAGAGGTAACTCTGGGTCTTCCTTTCCTGTGGCGGTCCTCATGAGAGCCAATTTCATCATAGTGTTTGATGGTTTTTGCAACTGCAGTTGAAGAAACTTTAAAAGTTTTGAAAATGTTCCACATTGACTGACCTTCATGTCTTAAAGTAATGATGGACTGTTCCTCTAATTTGAGCTGTTCTTGCCATAATATGGACTTGGTCTTTTACCAAATAGGGCTATCATCTGTATGCCCTCCCTACCTTGTCACAACACAACTGATTAGCTCAAACGCATTAAGAAGGAAAGAAATTCCATAAATTAACTTTTAACAAGGCACACCTGTTAATTGAAATGCTTTCCAGGTGACTACCTCATGAAACTGGTTGAGAGAATGCCAAGCGTGTGCAAAACTGTCACCAAGGCAAAGGGTGGTGACTTTGAATAATCTCACATATAAAATATATTTGGATTTATTTAACAAATTTTTTTTTTGGTTACTACATGATTCCATGTGTTAGTTTTTATGTCATCACTATTATTCTACAATGTAGAAAATAGTAAAAATAAAAAAATAAAAACTTGAATGAGTAGGTGTGTCCAAACTTTTGACTGGTACTGTCTACACTGTGTACAAAACACAAAGCTCCTTCCATGACATACAAAAGCTATGATCCGTTATTGATTTCACTTGACAAATAACATTTGTCACATGCGCCACGTCACGCGTAAAACTGAAAGCTCGATCTACCACTTTTAACCACGGAAAGAGGTCTGGAGGTATGGCTGAATGTGTAAACATTGTAGTTATTTGCTCCGCAAGGCAATCAAACAAGCCAAATGCCGATACAGGGACAAGGTGGAGTTGCAATTCAACGGCTCAGACACATGACGTATGTGGCAGGGTCTGCAGGAAATCACTGACTACAAAAACAGCCACGTCACGGATACCGACATCACGCTTCCAGACACACTAAACACCTTCTTTGCCCGCTTTGAGGATAATACAGTGCCACCGTTGTGGATCGCTAACAAAGACTGCATCCCCCTCTCCTCCTCAGTGGCTGAGTAAAACATTTAAACTTGTTAACCCTCGCATGGTTGCTGGCCCAGGCAGCATCCCTAGCTGCGTCCTCAGAGCATGCGCAGACCAGCTGGCTGGTGAGTTTCCAGACCTATTTAATCGCTCCCTATCCCAGTCTGTTGTCCCCACATGCTTCAAGATGGCTACCATTGTTCCTGTACCCAAGAAGGCAAAGATTACTGAACTAAATGACTACCGCCCCGTGTCATCATGAAGTGCTTTGAGAGGCTTGTCAAGGATCATACCACCGCCACCTTACCGGCCACCCTAGACCCACTTCAGTTTGCATACCACCCCAACAGGTCCACAGATGACGCAATCGCCATCTCACTGCACACTGCCCTATCCCATCTGAACAAAAATAATACATATGTAAGAGTGCTGTTCATTGACTACAGCTCAGCATTCAACACCATAGTACCCTCCAAGCTCATCAAGCTGGAGGCCCTGGGTCTCAACCCCTCCTTGTGCAACTGGGTCCTGAACTTTCTGACGGGCCGCCCACAGGTGGTGAAGGTAGGAAACAACATCTACACTTCGCTGACCCTCAACACTGGGGCCCCACAAGGTTGTGTGCTCAGCCCTCTCCTGTACTCCCTGTTCACCCACGACTCTGTGGCCATGCACGCCTCCAACTCAATCATCAAGTTTGCAGACGTCACAACAGTAGTGGACTTGATCACCAACCATGACGAGACGGCCTACAGTGGGAGGTGAGGCCACTCGGAGTGTAGTGTCAGGAAAATAACCTCACTCAATGTCAACAAAACAAAGGAGATGACCGTGGACTTCAGGAAACAGCAGAGGGAGCACCCCCCTATCCACATCGATGGGACAGTAGTGGAGAAGGTGGAAAGTTTTAAGTTCCTCGGGGTACACATCAGACACTGAAATGGTCCACCCACACAAAGACTTGTGGTGAAGAAGGTGGTCTGCACAACATATCACCGGGGGTAAACTACCTGCCCTCCGTGACACCTATAGCAGCCGACGTCACAGGAAGGCCGAAAAGATTAGCAAGGACAACAACCACCCGAGCCACTGCCTGTTCACACTGCTATCATCCAGAAGGCGAGGTCAGTACAGGTGCATCAAAGCAGGGACCGAGAGACTGAAAAACAGCTTCTATCTCAAGGTCATCAGACTGTTAAACAGCCATCACTAACTCAGTGATTTGGCTGTTGCTTACACTGAGACCCAATCACTGGACACTTTAGTAAATGGATCACTAGTCACTTTAAACAGTGCCACTTTTAAATAATGCCACTTTAATAATGTTTACATATCTTACATTACTTATCACGTGTATAATGTATTTTATACCATCTACAGCACCTTGCCTATGCCACTCGGCCATCGCTCATCCATATACTGATATGTACATATTCTCATTTACCCCTTTAGATTTGTGTGTATTAGGTAGTTGTTGGGGAATTGTTAGATTACTTGTTAGATATTACTTCACTGTTGGAACTAGAAGCACAAGCATTTCACTACACTCTCATTAACATCTGCTAACCATGTGTATGTGACCAATAAAATTTGATTTGAATACAACAGGTGTAGATAGACCTTATCTTGAAATCCTTACTTACGGGCCCTTAACCAACTTTTTAAAAAAAAGTAATACAAATTAGCAAAATAAAGGAAAAATAGTAACACAATAAAATAACAACTAGTCTATATACAAGGGGTACCAATACCGAGTCAATGTGCTGTGATACGGGTTAGTTATTAACATGTATGTCGGGGTAAAGTGACTATACATACAGTGCATTTGGAAAGTATTCGGACCCCTTCCCTTTTTACACATTTTATTACGTTACATCCTTATTCTAAAATGTATTAAATAATATTTTTTTCCTCATCAATCTACACACACTACCCCATAATGACGACAAAGCCCAAAAATGTTTTTTAGAAATTTTAGCAAATTACAAATAAAACGGATACCTTATTTACATAAGTATTCAGACCCATTGCTGTGAGACTCGAAATTGAGATCATGTGCTTCCTGTTTACCTTGATCATCCTTGATGTTTCTACAACTTTTGCTGCAGGAGGGACTGGTGCACTTCACAAAATAGATGGCTTCCTTGAGGATGGAAAATTCTGTGGATATATTGAAGCAACATCTCAAGACATCAGTCAGGAAGTTAAAGCTTGGTTGCAAATGGGTCTTCCAAATGGACAATGATCCCAAGCATAGTTGTGGCAAAATGGCTTAAGGCCACAAAGTCAAGGTATTGGAGTGGCCATCACAAAGCCCTGACCTCAATGGCATAAATTTGTGCGCAGAACTGAAAAAGCGTGTGTGAGCAAGGAGGCCTACAAACCTGACTCAGTTACACCAGCTCTGTCAGGAGGATGGGCCAAAATTCACCCAATTTACTATGGGAAACTTGTAGAAGGCTACTCGACACGTTTGACCCAAGTTAAACAATTTAAAGGCAACGCTACCAAATACTAATTGAAAGTATGTAAACTTCTGACCCACTGGGAATGTGATGAAAGAAATAAAAGCTGAAGTAAATCATTCTCCACTATTATTCTGACATTTCACATTCTTAAAATAAAGTGGTGATCCTAACTGACTTAAGACGCGGAATTTTTACTAGGATTAAATGTCAGGAATTGTGAAACTAAGTTCAAATGTATTTGGCTAAGGTGTATGTAAACTTCCGACTTCAACTGTATGTGTGGAGTTTGTAGTTCAGATTATTTGTTTGCTCTATGTAATCCATAGGCTAAGAGCGCTTCATTAACTGTTAATTCGATTGTGGGATTTGAATAGTGTGAGAAGGCAACATTTTTTGGTGAGAATCAATTCTAGCTCTTAAAGGGGCAGTAGGTCTTCCATATAAAACAACTTGTTGCATTGAATTCACTTATACCGACATTTTCAGTTGCAATTTGCTTTCATCACATGTACTGATTTGCATGATATTGATACAACAAACCCAGGCTTCATTTTTTTAAGATAGGTCTACTGTTCTTTTTTTTTTCATATGAGAAGGTTAATCATTCATTTTTGGTAGGCTAACTTTACTTGAATTGCTCTTAGCCACTCTCTTGAAGCTAAAATGTAATGAGTGTAGCCAACAGACGAGAAAATAAACCCTTTAATTGTCTGCACATCTTGCATTATTCAAGAGTGTAATATGGTTTGGTTGCATTATTCAATATTATAAACTGGGTTGTTCAAGCCGTGAATGCTGAATGGCTGACAGCTGTGATATATCAGACCATATTCCATGGGAATGACAAAACATTTATTTTTACTGCTCTAATTACGTTGGTAACCAGTTTTTATAATAGCAATAAGGCACCTCGGGGTTTGTGGTATATGGCCAATATACCAATGCTAAGGGCTGTATCCAGGCACTCTGCGTTGCGTCGTACATAAGAACAGCCCATAGCCGTGGTATATTGGCCATATACTACACCCCTTCGTGCCTTATTGCTTAATTATAAACTGGGTGGTTCGAGCCCTGAATGCTGATTGGCTGAATGCCGTGGTATATCAGACCATATACCATGGGTATGACAAAACATTTTATTTGTATTATTCTAGTTACGTTGGTAAACAGTTTGTAATAGCATTAAGGCACTTCGGGTTTTTGGTACTGTATATGGCCAATATACCACGGCTAAGAGCTGTGTCCAGGCACTCCGCATTGCACTTGCTTAAGAACAGCCCTTCGATGTGCCGTATTTCTTAAGTGTAATATGTTTAAGAGGAAAAGTTTGTCATTGTTGAATAGTTTGTGCTTACTGGCTAGTGGTTACTTTGATATTTACGGTTAATTTGAGCTGCGGACCAAGAATGTCGCGTTGCCAGACAACGAAAGGTAAGGCAAGGATGTAATGTGAATTGAAAAGTAGATATCTCTGCTCCTCACTCTCATTCATATCTCATAGTGGGAATGGGGCCTAATAGCATATTTCTCTTGACCTCGAAGAGTTCATGGTCTTTTTTGTATTGTGCTGAGTCAAGTGCAGTCTACTGTGGCGAGTGAAAAAGACAAAATAAAATACTTTTTTTAGCTGATTTTTGCCGTGAGACAAGTCTGTTTCAATCTCCAATCTCTCTAATCTTTAAAGCTTTGAACATTTTGCAGCTAACATAAGTGAAGATGCAACTTTTTAGAAAGAAAAGTGACTGACTTTTGTTGTGCTTTATGACAGTTTTGTGTCACTGACGTTCATTGTCTTGGTGACATGATTAGGCTAGTTCTATTTTTCGTCATGAGTTTTGGAATATTTTTTCCTTTTTAAATGACTTCAAACGTGGGCCTGATACAAATCCAAACTATTTAGAAAAACGACTGCTTCTGAAAGTTACTAAATAAAGATTTACCAGGAACTCTGGAATTACATTTCTGGGACAGAGAAAAGATAAAAGGGTGTTAGCAACTCTTGAAGTGTTTAACAGAAATCCTTTGAATGACTTTAAAATGACTGATTAGCCCCAAATTATGTATGGAGACCTTTTGGGGGGTAGCATTAGCAAAGCACACATTTTTGTGCTCTTTTGATAATGGCAGCTAAATACTAATTTACTTAACACAGCTCTTTAAGTTAGTGTGAAGTTAATTTCAGGCCTTCTCTCAAAAACCTAGGCAGAGATTTTTGGTTGTTAGCTACTGTAGCCTAAATCATCTCAACAAAATCTCCAATTTACACAATTTGCTGAAGATATGAATGACTCATAAATCATCTGATAACGATAATACAACGTTGTATGATGTAGGTGTTTTCAACAGCATTTTCAACACTAGCGGGGGAAATCCTGATGCATTCATTGTATGTGTTTTCCATAAGGAAGATGTTGACCACAGGAATGCTGAAATGACAGTGGTAGGTGGCTGGGTGGTTTCCATAAAAGTAGAACAGTGTTACGCCCTAACACATTGGGGTCCTCCCCCCAGGAAGTGAGTCAGCAGCCAGTGAAGGAAAGCTCTCAGGAGTGGAGTTTTTCTTGGCCCATACCATGGAGAACACTGCACTGTGTGAGTGGGAAGGGTAAAGGGGGATACCTAGTCAGTTTTACAACTGAATGCATTCAACTGAAATGTGTCTTCCGCATTTAACCCAACCCCTCTGAATCAGAGAGGTGTGGGGGGCTGCTTAAATCGACCGTGATGATTGTCTGAGAAGCAGGCAGAACCTTATAGACTCAAATTGTAAAGCAGTGTCGTACTCATGCAAGACTGTTGTAGCTCAAAACATAAATTCTATGAGAATGTAGTTTTGGCATAGAAAAGGTCTGTATTGTTAGTGATGAAGAGTCTCTGTGTGTGTGTGTGCCTTTTGATCAGGAAGCTAGACTGAGAGAATGGCCATGCTGTGCTTTTTGGGCCTTTCTCCAAACTAGGGCCCAGAAGATGTTTCCTCGCTGGTCTCCAAAACAAAGTGTCCAGTGTCCATAGCGGTGGCTCACTCACTGTGCCAATAAGTGGGGTAAATGGCTTAATTATTATTCTAAATGTGTGTCCAATGACCCACGCCTCACAGGGTAACCTAGGGAACACAGGAAGGGCTTAACATTGGCCAACATTTCACCTTAAGCACAAGAAGGAGATCGTATTTCTCGTTTGGATGTTAATTTGGGTGGATAGATTATGAAATGACAGGCTTATCAACACAGCTCCTTATTGAGGTGTACAGTCAGGGGCTGCTGCTGGGGCTTTAGGACTGCTCTGGATTTACTACATGGCTGCTCAAAAGCTGTTCAAATGTTTGATACTACTGAATCCAAAGATGTCTGGCTATTTGTATTTTCCAAAAGAGAACCTTTAACTCTGCACAACATCATTTTTACCACATGATTCTGGTCCAGAATGCCCTGCACTTATTTTCTTTATACATTTTATTATTTCCAGTTCCTTGTTTTGCAGCCCTTGTATACACACAGAGCCACTGTAATACTGTAGCTTATTTATGACTGACGTTTATGGTGTTGTGGAGACAAGTCCATGTGAAATACAGACTATTTACAGAATACAGATCTATGAATGCCATTTCTCTAAGATGATGATGCTCCATTTGTCACGTCTCCTCCATGATATGACGTTATTAACTGTAAGTCTGCACTCGCATATTTCTGTCTCCTCAACAGTTGTCTACTTAGTGTAAACTATTCTACCCAACCATGTGTTTTCATGACCGGCTATGCTGTCAGCAGCCATGTATGACTAAGAGGAATCCTTTAAGTTCTAATAGTATTCTTCTTGTTGCTACCATGTTGTCATTTGGTGTTGCTACCATGCTGTGTTGTCTTAAGTCTCTATGTAGTGTTGTGGTGTCTCTCTTGTTGTGATAATAAATATATATATATATATATATATAAAATTATTATTTTTATCCCAGCCCCCATCCCCGCAGGAGGCCTTTTGTTAGGCCATCATTGTAAATAAGAATTTGTTCTTAACTGACTTGCCTAGTTAAATAAAAATAGCCAAAACCTAGCCATGTTTTTTTATGTTCTTGCGCATTCTGGTTTAAGCTCTTGCTCTGGTGATGTGGAGATTACATCTAAGTAATAAGGTGTAAGTAGACCTACAAGCCTATACCTATGGCCAGCAGTTTTTCCTTCGCTTTCACGAGAATTTTCAATCCCAATGGTAATAACTAACAATCAATAAGCTTTGACCAATCCCCGAGGTTTGTAAGACCCTGGGTTTAATAATAATTAGGCAAAGACTCGGCTTATGCAAAAGGTCCGTAAAGTTTATTCACGAGAACGTTCTGAATACAAAGAACATGTCATTTTATAACTCACTCCCTCCCTACTTACGTGCATAAACTACACACAAACAGTAGATAGCCTACGCCCATACATACACACGGACAGTAGGTGGGATGTATCCTTCCCCATAGTTCTCACCACTGTTTATCACTACCAAGCTGGCAGTTCCATCCCCCAGAGATTAGAGGGGCATTGATGGGACTCCCTGTCCTGCCGTAAGTTTCTCAGAGTTCTAGCCAGGTCAGGTCATACAGAGTTTAATTGTTCTCTGTATTTTCTTAGTCACACACATTTCTACTTGTCTCGACCAAACCTTTTTAGACTGAGTTTATCATTCTAATTCATTATACATGTTACAGAATCGAATTATTACTAATAGTTACATTTGTCTAATTATTTGTTATATATGTTACATAATGTCATAATTACGTTTCAGGGTGGAATTGTTTAATCATTACCTTTAAACATATACATTCCCTTATCACCCGACCACGGCTCAGTTGGTAAGACCATGGCACTAGTAATGCCACGGTCATGGGTTCCATTCCACAGGGATCACATACAAAAAATGTATGCACTCACTGCAAAGTAAGTCAGTCAGTGGAGGCTGCTGAGGGAAGAACGTCTCAAATGGAATGGCATCAAACACCTGGAAACCATATGTTTATAGTATTTGATTCCATTCCACTCCAGTCATTTACCATGAGCCCTTCCTCCCCATTTAAGGTGCCACCAACCTCCCATGAAGTCAATAAGTGGCATGTATTGCCAAACCCTAGTGGGTCAGGAAAAACTCCTAGCCCTTAATTACATATAGCTTAATGGTTCATTGCCCCTTTTCTTTCTCCCAGGGTGCCCACTGAGTGTTGAAGATGATGTCTGATGCCAGTGACATGTTGGCAGCAGCCTTGGAGCAGATGGATGGGATAATAGCAGGTAAGAATATCAGTCTCTGTCACTGCTGTGTTGGCGTGCTGAAGAACAATGACTGATCTCTGTGGCGCAACACTATCGGAGTTGGATAGTTAGACCTGGGACTGTGTTAACAAAGAGTCTGAGTAGGAGTGCTGATTCGGGATCAGTTTGGCCTTTTGGATCATAATGAATAAGATTATATGGAGGGGGCGGAGAGCTGATCCTAGAGCAGCACTCTTCCTCTGAGACACTTGATACATACAGAAATTAATTTACAGTACAATATTCCTTTCTCAATGCTCACTGAAGGATTAATGGTCATACCTGGTCCAACCAGTGTAGCTCTGCAACACACATTTCAAGAGGCAGAAGAACATTTTTAGACTGACTAACTGTGAATACCAGATCATTATGATGATCACACTCTCAGGCTAGTTTGAGCAAGTACTATCCCCTCATGTCTCTGTCCCTAATGTTAACTGTTTTTGATGATCATGTTTTCAGGCAAGAACTGCTATGTCAGGCCATTCCCTAAAGTCTTTTCTTCAAGAAGTGGACATTTCCCATTGTGGTTTGATAGATGAATTCAACACGTGGCAGTTAAATGTATTACTGTAGCTGATGGGGATAAATGTGAAGCCCATCTCAGTACTTCAGTATGGCTGTATTAGTACAGTAATGTTAATGCACAGAGTCAGCATGGACAAGCTTTAAGGCTAATCTTATTTTATGCATTGGGTTAATTATAGGCCTGACATTTCAGTTAACTGTCCGATCACATGATGTCTACGTTTCCCAAGTAACTCTAGCCTTTCTTCTGTCCTCATTCAAGCTCTTTCTCTGTCTTGCTCTCTCTCTTGTTCTCTTTCTCTTTCTGTCTCTCTTTCGCTATCCCACTCTTTCTCTGGCCTGTAGCTGTGTTTCCCTGTTGAGTTTCGTGTGTAAATTAGCTAGATTTCCTCACTTGTCGTGTCGGCTAGTTCCTGTAATGAGGAGCAGTGACGTAATGGTATAACCGAGAGTTATTTTCACTCTACTCTAGAAATGCAGGGCTGTTGTGAACCTGTTATACATTGCACAGAATGTCCTCTTTCTTGGGCTAAAATACAACATAGTCATTTGATGAAGTTATATCATTTAATAGACCTTATAAATGACTGAACTTCTTTCATGGGGAGGCTAACTGCAAATAGAGCATCTTTCTCCATCTTTAAAGTATGGAAATTGTTTAATTGAGTTTCCTCCCCCCCAGGTTCCAAGGCTATGGACTACTCTAACGGGCTGTTTGACTGCCAGTCGCCCACCTCTCCCTTCATGGGCAGCCTGCGGGCGCTGAACCTGCTGGAGGACCTCCGGGGCGTGCTGGAGCTGATGGACACAGAGGAGAGGGAGGGCCTGCGCTGCCAGATCCCTGACGCCACCGCAGACAGCCTGGTGGACTGGCTGCAGCAGGGACACCTGATGGTGAGACCAGTCAAAAGTAGTGCACTATATAAGGAATAGGGTGCTGTTTCAGATGCATCCACCCATGATGTTGATGATAAATCTCTGTGGTTGAATGTGCTGTATCACAGTGTGGGGACTGCAAAGTCTTCCTGGTTTCGCTGGTGCTAAAATGTACTTTATCTAGCACCTACTCAAAGCCATGTGTATGAAATCCTTTGTCACATCTAGTGATTAGGGAGAGACACACAAATCTGTGATGAGAGGACTAAGAGAATGTCAGACGTACTGTAAACCGACATAGGAGACGACTGTTGCATTCATTTAAAGTTCATGTTCAGCTCCAATGACATCCCTCATCACATTAGTCTCCACAGCGGTGTCGTGTTACGGCTGGTGTTTGTCCAGACATGTCACGGAATGTGTAAATATAGGCCTGCTGTTGCTGTGTGGTGATTTACGGTGTGATAAGGTTAGGTCCACAAAGGGGACCTCTGTTGTTGTGGTGTCCCTCCTGTTATTCTCTCCTGTGTCACTGCAACAACAACATGCCTGAGACTCGTCTTGTGGGGAATCTGGGATGGTACGTTGAAGAGCTCTACTGCTATTTAAAGGAGAAGTATGGTATCAGGGGATACATTATCACAGACATTTCCTGGTCAGTTTTAGCAGCAGAGTAGTAATATATAAACTCTCTAAATGTTGGTTGGGGTTGAAGCTCCATTGGGCAGCTAGAGGATCTTGCTGTAGAGCAACCAGCCAGCACACCCTTATCAAAGGCAACTGGTAAAAACGTTGATTCTTTGTGCTGACTAATAGTATATGAATGATTAAGCCTATAATCTCTTCGTTCCATTCTGTGTTGCAGCTGTTTTACAGCAGAAATGTTTCTGGAACACGGAGTTCAAACTAACTATGTGAAGCCCATCTGGCCATTTACCTGATCATCTTGTTCGCAGTTCTTCAGCCTGTCCTTGCTTTGAATGTTACAAGAACACCTCTAATATGAGGCTCCAATGTCCGGAAACAGGTCCTCGGAATTTACAAAGCAAACATCTCCCTGAACTCTTAGAGTATGCTGTAGTCAGTATTCTCCTGGAAATGGGAGATAAAAGCCAGGGTTTGTGACAGACCGCTGTGAGAAACAACCCACTGATGTGGTGGGAACCCACTGCTTGCTGCGGAGACCACTGGGATCTAGGATCTGGGCCAGGGAAATGCCAGAGCCTGTGTGTACACCAGTAACTCTCAGCTGAAACCCACTCTGTGTGTACGCTAGTCTCTTCGACCATTTAAGGTGTTGCAGGCAAAGGAAAGGGCAAATGCAACATCAATCACACAAAGCTGTCACTCGAAAGACTCTTGTGCGATTTGTTGTCTGATAATTGTCTGTGTTTAAGGCACTTCAAATATGCCGTGTTCACCCTAGGACATACTCCAGAGTACCTCAGTGACCAATGTTGCCACAGCACCGCTCTTTAGCTTGATCTGACTGGATCTTGACACATTAAGCACTGAGCATGTCATAAAGCTTTACCAGTGTAATAGAGACTTCATCTCAGAACCCAAAGCCACCTCGTGTCCACGCTGTCCAGCTACTCATAACTTGAACATTTATGTTTAACAGTATCACAAAATACTATTGGAGGCTGTATGTTAACACTCACAGACCAATCCCAAGAGCTACTCTTTCACTGACTCTTAATGTTGTCTTCTCTGTGCCTGCCTGCAGTCCAATGGTCACCACATCTCCATGGGCGGGGACCTCTACCAGGAGAGACTGTCTCGGCTGGAGGGTGACAAGGAATCCCTGGTGCTTCAGGTACTGTACACAACAACATGTCATAGGTAGTAGCCATCTTTCCCAGGCAGCATTAATGGCTCATTTAAGGGCATTACAACAAAACTGATTGTCAGTAAGTTACCTTTTTATTGTAATGAACTTAGCTTTGTCCCAGAACTGATTTGACTTAAAATAGCCAATTTACAAATATGTTTGACATGACAATGACCATAACCTCCTAACCTGCTACCAAAACCTGCGGGCTCTCCTTCACCGCAACCAACGTGAGTAAAACATTTAAATGTGTTAACCCTCGCAAGGCTGCCGGCCAAGACGGCATCCCTAGTCGCTCCCTCAGAGCATGCGCAGACCAGCTGGCTGGTGTGTTTATGGACATATTCAATCAATCCCTATCGCAGTCTGCTGTTCCCACATGCTTCAAGAGGGCCACCGGTGTTCCTGTTCCCAAGAAAGCTAAGGTAACTGAACTAAATGACTATCGTCCCGTAGCACTCACTTCTGTCATCATGAAGTGCTTTGAGAGACTAGTCAAGGATCATATCACCTCCACCCTACCTATCACCCTAGACCCAGTCCAATTTGCTGACCGCCCCAATAGGTCCACAGATGACGCAATCGAAATCATACTGCACACTGCCCTAACCCATCTGGACAAGAGGAATACCTATGTAAGAATGCTGTTCATCGATTACAGCTCAGCATTTAACGCCATAGTACCCTCAAAACTCGTCATTAAGCTTGAGACCCTGGGTCTCGACCCCGCCCTGTGCAACTGGGTCCTGGACTTTCTGACGGGACGCCCCCAGGTGGTGAAGGTAGATAACATCTCCACCCCGCTGATCCTCAACACTGGGGCCCCACAAGGGTGCGTTCTCAGCCCTCTCCTGTACTCCCTGTTCACCAATGACTGCATGGCCATGCACGCCTCCAACTCAATCATCAAGTTTGCAGACGACACTACAGTGGTAGGCTTGATTACCAACAACGACGAGACGGCCTACAGGGAGGAGGTGAGGGCCCTGGGAGTGTGGTGTCAGGAAAATAACCTCTCACTCAACATCAACAAAACAAAGGAAATGATCGTGGACTTCAGGAAACAGCAGAGGGAGCACCCCCCTATCCACATCGATGGGACAGTAGTGGAGAAGGTGGAAAGTTTTAAGTCCCTCTGAGTACACATCACGGACAAACTGAAATGGTCCACCCACACAGACAGCGTGGTGAAGGCGCAACAGCGCCTTTTCAACCTCAGGAGGCTGAAGAAATTTGGCTTGTCACCAAAAACACTCACAAACTTTTACAGATGCACAATCGAGAGCATCCTGTCGGGCTGTATCTCCGCCCATAACCGTAAGGCTCTCCAGAGGGTAGTGAGGTCTGCACAACGCATCACCGCGGGCAAACTTCCTGCCCTCCAGGACACCTACACCACCCGATGTCACAGGAAGGCCAAAAAGATCATCAAGGACAACAACCACCCGAGCCACTGCCTGTTCACCCTGCTATCATCCAGAAGGCGAGGTCAGTACAGGTGCATCAGCTGGGACAGAGAGACTGAAAAACAGCTTCTATCTCAAGGCCATCACTAACATTGAGTGGCTGCTGCCAACATCCTGACTCATCTCTAGCCACTTTAATAATTAGAAATTGGATGTAATAAATGTAATAAATGTATCACTAGTCACTTTAAACAACGCCACTTTATATAATGTTTACATACCCTACATTACTCATCTCATATGTATATACTGTACTCCATACCATCTATTACATCTTGCCTATGCTGTTCGGCCATCGCTCATCCATATATTTATATGTACATATTCTTATTCATTCCTTTACACTTGTGTGTGTGTGTATAAGGTTGTTGTGAAATTGTTAGATTACTTGTTAGATATTACTGCACGGTTAGAACTAGAAGCACAAGCATTTCACTACACTCTCATTAACATCTGCTAACCATGTGTATGTGACCAATAAAGTTTGATTTGAGGAATTGACTATACAGCACATACACATCTGGGACCAGGCTTTAATGAACTTGGTGTAGTAACTCAACTCCATTACTATGCACCATAATTATGTTTATGTTAATATTGTAATTACTCTCTTACTACACAGGTATAAGAGCAACTTAGTCTTACCCATGTGTTCCTGTGCAGGTGAGTGTGTTGACAGACCAGGTGGAGGCACAGGGGGAGAAGATAAGGGACTTGGACATGTGTTTGGATGAGCACCGGGAGAAACTGAACGCCACTGAGGAGATGCTGCAACAGGTCAGTTTGGAGGAGAATGGCCCCTGAACATGGGGCTCTGTTGAAGTTATGTTATTGTCACCACTGCTGAACAGCAAAACCAAGCAAGCAAGGCAAGCTCTGTGCGTGTGTGTTGACTATATTTAGTCTGTTTTGTGGTTTCACAGGAGCTCCTGTGCAGAACGGCTCTGGAGACTCAGAAACAGGACCTGATGGCTGAGGTGTCCAACCTGAAGCTGAACTCATCCGAGACGGACAGACTGCACTTTGACTTCAGCGACAATGAGGTATGGAATGGGAAGCCTCTGCTTTAGGATTGATTCTTCTTGCAGTCTTTCTCTCTTTCTCTCACTCTCACACACACACACACACACACCCTTTCTTGCTGCCTGAAAACTGTGTGGGGAGGGGAGGCTTATGTCATCGTGTTCAAAGCCACAGTGTGTTGGGGCAAGTAAAGAGACTGTTCACTGCCAAGAGAATGCCAGTTACCATGGCCAGGGGCACTGGAATTGTGCCTTGTTTGAAAATATGCATGAGTTGCTCTTAAACATAAATGTCTGTCATTTGGGTTTTGATAATGGGGAAATGTGTAGATTTGACTTACCTCTGGATGTGTGGTTGCCAACAAAGACCAAAAAGGTTGTTCATATCTTGTTTACACGACAGTTCGGAGCAAAGCAGCACAGCTCTGGGATTTCTACTGTCCCTGTAAAGTAGTCCCTCATCACATTTATTCTTATTTCTCCTTTATTTAACCAGGTAGGCAAGTTGAGAACAAGTTCTCATTTACAGTTGCGACCTGGCCAAGATAAAGCAAAGCAGTTTGACACATACAACCCAGAGTTACACATGGAGTAAAACAAACATACAGTCAATAATACAGTAGAAAAATAAGTCTATATACAATGTGAGCAAATGAGGTGAGATAAGGGAGGTAAAGGCAAAAAAAGGCCATGGTGGCGAAGTACATACAATATAGCAAGTAAAACACAGGAATGGTAGATTTGTAGTGGAAGAAAGTGGCAAGTAGAAATATAAATAATGGAGTGCAAAGGAGCTAAATAAATAGAGTAGGGGAAGAGGTAGTTGTTTGGGCTAAACATAGATGGGCTATGTACAGGTGCAGTAATCTGTGAGCTGCTCTGACAGCTGGTGCTTAAAGCTAGTGAGGGCGATAAGTGTTTCTAGTTTCAGAGATTTTTGTAGTTCGTTCCAGTCATTGGCAGCAGAGAACTGGAAGGAGAGGCGGCCAAAGGAGGAATTGGCTTTGCGGGTGACCAGAGA
Source organism: Salmo trutta (assembly GCF_901001165.1). Taxonomy (NCBI): domain Eukaryota; kingdom Metazoa; phylum Chordata; class Actinopteri; order Salmoniformes; family Salmonidae; genus Salmo; species Salmo trutta. Next base: position 39,248,393 of record NC_042963.1, read on the forward strand.
GATATACCTGCTGAAGCGTGTGCTACAGGTGGGTGCTGATATGGTGACCAGTGAGCTGAGATAAGGGGGGACTTTACTTAGCAGGGTCTTGTAGATGACCTGGAGCCAGTGGGTTTGGCGACGAGTATGAAACGAGGGCCAGCCGACGAGAGCGTACAGGTCGCAGTGGTGGGTAGTATATGGGGCTTTGGTGACAAAACGGATGGCACTGTGATAGACTGCATCCACTTTATTGAGTAGGGTGTTGGAGGCTATTTTGTAAATGACATCGCCGAAGTCGAGGATCGGTAGGATGGTCAGTTTTACGAGGGTATGTTTGGCAGAATGCTTTGTTGCGAAATAGGAAGCCAATTCTAGATTTAACTTTGGATTGGAGATGTTTGAGTGAGTCTGGAAGGAGAGTTTACAGTCTAACCAGACACCTAGGTATTTGTAGTTGTCCACATATTCTAAGTCAGAGCCGTCCAGAGTAGTGATGCTCGATGGGCGGGCAGGTGCAGGCAGCGATCGGTTGAAGAGCATGCATTTAGTTTTACTTGTATTTAAGAGCAGTTGGAGGCCACGGAAGGAGAGTTGTTAGGCATTGAAGCTCGTCTGGAGGGTTGTTAAGTGTCCAAGGAAGGGTCAGAAGTATACAAAATGGTGTCGTCTGCGTAGAGGTGGATCAGAGGCTCACCAGCAGCAAGAGCGACATCATTGATGTATACAGAGAAGAGAGTCAGCCCAAGAATTTAACCCTGTGGCACCCCCAGAGACTGCCAGAGGTCCGGACAACAGGCCCTCGATTTGACACACTGACACACTTCTATCAGAGAAGTAGCTGGTGAACCAGGCGAGGCAATCATTTGAGAAACCAAAGCTATTGAGTCTGCCAATGAGGATGTGGTGATTGACAGTCGAAAGCCTTGGCCAGGTCAATGACTACGGCTGCACAGTATTGTTTCTTATTGATGGCGGTTAAGATTCGTTTAGGACCTTGAGCGTGGCTGAGGTGCACCCATGACCAGCTCTGAAACCAGATTGCATAGCGGAGAAGGTACGGTGGGATTCGAAATGGTCGGTAATCTGTTTGTTGACTTGGCTTTCGAAGACCTTAGAAAGGCAGGGTAGGATAGATATAGGTCTGTAGCAGTTTGGGTCAAGAATGTCCCCCCCCCCTTTGAAGAGGGGGATGACCGCAGCTGCTTTCCAATCTTTGGGAATCTCAGACGACATGAGAGGTTGAACTGGAAGGAGGTGCTCTTATTTTCCATGGACTTTAGTGTCCCAGAACTTTTTTGAGTTTGTGTTGCAGGAAGCAAATTTCTGCTTGATAATGCTAGCCTTGGCTTTTCTAACTGCCTGTGTATATTGGTTTCTAACTTCCCTGAAAAGTTGCATATCACGGGGACTGTTCGATGCTAATGCAGAACGCCACAGGATGTTTTTGTGTTGGTTAAGGGCAGTCAGGTCTGGAGAGAACCAAGGGCTATATGTGTTCCTGGTTCTAAATTTCTTGATTGGGGCATGCTTATTAAAGATGGTGAGGAAGGCATTTAAAAAAAATAACCAGGCATCCTCTACTGACGGGATGAGGTCACTATCCTTCCAGGATACCCGGGCCAGGTCGATTAGAAAGGCCTGCTCGCTGAAGTGTTTCAGGGAGCGTTTGACAGTGATGAATGGAGGTCGTTTCACCGCTGACCCATTACGGATGCAGGCAATGAGGCAGTGATCGCTGAGATCTTGGTTGAAAACAGTAGAGGTGTATTTAGAGGGCAAGTTGGTTAGGATGATATCTATGAGAGTGCCCGTGTTTACGGCTTTGGGGTGGTACCTGGTAGGTTCATTGATAATTTGTGTGAGATTGAGGGCATCAAGCTTAGATTGTAGGATGGCTGGGGTGTTAAGCATGTCCCAGTTTTGGTCACCTAGCAGCACGAGCTCTGAAGATAGATGGGGGGCAATCAGTTCGCATATGGTGTCCAGAGCACAGCTGGGGGCAGAGGGTGGTCTATAGCAGGTGGCAACGGTGAGAGACTTGTTTTTAGAGAGGTGGATTTTTAAAAGGTGAAGTTGAAATTGTTTGGGTACAGACCTGGATAGTAGCACAGAACTCTGCAGGCTATCTCTGCAGTAGATTGCAACACCGCCCCCTTTGGCCATTCTATCTTGTCTGGAAATGTTGTAGTTAGGGATGGAGATTTCAGAGTTTTTGGTGGTCTTCCTAATTCAGGATTCAGACACGGCTAGGACATCCGGGTTGGCAGAGTGCGCTAAAGCAGTGAATAAAACAAACTTGGGGAGGAGGCTTCTAATGTTAACATGCATGAAACCAAGGCTATTACGGTTACTGAAGTCATCAAAAGAGAGCGCCTGGGGAAAAGGAGTGGAGCTAGGCACTGCAGGGCCTGGATTCACCTCTACATGCCAGAGGAACAGAGGAGGAGTAGGATAAGGGTACGGCTAAAAGCTGTGAGAATTGGTCGTCTAGGACGTCCGGAACAGAGAGTAAAAGGAGCAGGTTTCTGGGGGCGATAAAATAGCTTCAAGGTATAATGTACAGAAAAAGGTATGGTAGGATGTGAATACAGTGGAGGTAAACCTAGGCATTGAGTGATGATGAGAGAGATATTGTCTCTAGAAACATCATTGAAACCAGGTGATGTCATCGCATGTGTGGGTGGTGGAACTGAAAGGTTGGATAAGGTATAATGAGCAGGGCCAGAGGCTCTACAGTGAAATAAGCCAATAAACACTAACCAGAAAAGCAATGGACAAGGCATATTGACATTAAGGAGAGGCATGCTTAGCCGAGTGATCATAAGGGTCCAGTGAGTAGTGAGGTTGGTTGGGGTCAAGGTGATTCAGACAGCTAGTCGGGCCATGGGTAGCAAGCTGGCAGACGATGGTCTGTTTTTAGCCACCTCGTGCGTTTCCGTCGGTAGATTAGTGGGGTTCCGTGTGGTAGAGGGGACCAATCCAATTGGCAAAATAGTTATAGTGGCCCAAGAAAATTGTCCGATAGACCTATGGTATGGTCTCCGTGGGGATCAGTAGTTGGCCTTGGAGTATGTGGGAGAACATTCTCTGTATTGGCTTATTTTGATAAGAAAAAGCAAAGCTGCACACTCGAATCACTCCGATGTGATAAGACGACAGCTAAGCTGCCTTCTTCAGGGTTCAAAATATTTATTTTGATCAAATGAAAACCATGGCCAAGTTTTGACGTATCTTAAGTAGCGCATGAGGAACAAGCAGTCTTACCATATGGTTTATCAAGCCATCGGGGTGACTGTTGTAGGACTCCTTTTACTTTTGAGAAATTCTCTGATTGAACAAGCATGTTGTATGCAGCTTCCCTCCTTCCCCAGTACACTGTGGGTAATGCGGTCTTTCTCTCCCCTATCAGGACATGGTTCTGGAGATGAATGAACTGAGGTACAGAGTGACTGAGATGGAGAGTGAAAGACTACAGTATGAGAAGAAACTGAAATCCACTAAGGTGAGTTATCATGTGGTCCTGTGGAGTAGGCTTACCTATACTGCAATATGTAAGCATGAATGATTCATTCTGCGAAAAGAAATCTACCTCCAGAAGGAAAACTTTTCCCTATAGCCTAAATTTCTTCTTTACACATATATCCTCTCTTCTTTCTTTGACTATTTTTCAAATCTTGAGTGTCTCCTCCTCCTCCCCCTTTTGCTGTCTTTTCTTTTATAACGTCTCTTTCTCTCTCTTTCCTTGGCTTACCTCTTCCTCCACCGCTACTAGTCGTTAATGGCCAAGCTTTCTAGCCTGAAAATCAAAGTGGGCCAGATGCAGTATGAGAAACAGAGGAAGGAAAACAAACTGCAGGCCCTGAAGGTTGGCTTCTCCCAGGGTTTCTGCTTGTTGCCATCTGATATGGGGGTTTGGCCTTGTTTTTGTGTGTTCAGTTTTTTTTAGTTTTTACATGTTTCTAGCCAAGATTAAAGGTGTGTTAGCAGAAAAAGACAAACTCAACTGACTTATCATAGAAAACAATCGAATGATCCAAATGGTTAAATTGGTGTGCTTTTTTTGGTGCCGGTACAAAAAGCTAAGCACTTATACATACAAATTTAAACATATCCTGAAATATACCACTTCCTTTAGGTGACATCCACAAGACACCAATTTAAGCATATAGCACATTTAATGTAAACCACAGGTATGTCTTCATTTTGGCCTTTTGTGACCTCTTTTGGAAGTCTGTTTTGCAGTTTCTTTCATTTTTTTTCCCTCCCTCCCTATTTCTTATGGATGAAATGTGCTTTCTCTGTTTTGTTTTGAAATAATTCATGCTTGATGTTCTATCCCATTACATTTGACACTAGCCAGGTCCCAGATCTGTTTGTGTTGTTTTGCCAACACCTGTGGTCAATGGATTCGGCAAGACAGCACAAACAGGCCTACAACCAGGCTATTATGACACTACCATGTAAAATGGCTCCTCCAACACTTGATGAGACATCAACCACCCCAGACCCCCGCACTGACCCCCACCTCCTCCCGTAGTCACACCTGTTCTGGGTGTATCATTGTCTCTGCCTGTCAAGTCAGCATCTGAATGTTTGTGTTGTGGTTTGTTTGTGATGGTGGGTGTTTGGTAAAGATGGCGTTGGGAGAGGGGGCGTTAAGTCAGTGGCCATGTTCCTGGCTGACTACATTGCAGAAGCCTGCCAGATCTCACAACACCTGGATAAGTGGTTAACATATCGGTTAACCACACCATAGTTATTGGGTGCGTTCCTCTGCCCAGGTGTTGCTGATGCATGCCAGAATTTACATCAGCTAACCACGTATGTTATAGCAATCTGGTGACTGACGGCACAGTCGATGACATGGCACACAACCATTGGTTGATGCAATGCAATGTCAAAGCAGGGGAACACGACCATTCTCTTGCTCGACTGCGCTGTTGATGACGTGGCACACAACCATTGGTTGATGCAATGCTGCAGTACGTCTGCAATGTAGTTGGCCTGGAATGCAACCAGTGTTTTTGTGAGGATGTCGCTGACTAACTGTTGTGTGTTGAGCAGGAGGAGCTGGCAATGCTGAGGAGGCATCTGGAGGGAAGGGACAGAGAGCTGAGGAGGTTACACGACGAGACTGGGTTCAGAGGCATCACACCGGTTGGAATGGACAGTGGAGACAGAGGTGAGATCATGGGCCGCAGTTGACTTTCTCTCTGTCTTTACTCAATGGGCCGGTTTCCCGGACACAGATTAGGCCTAGTTCTAGACTAAAAAGTATGCCCAATGGAGATTCTCCATTGGACTCGGCTAAATCTGTGTCTGGGGAAACCCACCCTGTAAGACACATGTACCAGTTCCATTAAGCAAAGATAACATTTTGGTAACACTTTACTGAAAGCAGACCGGTATAATGCGTTATAAGCTTGTATGAGCATTTGTCTTATTATTATGCTTATAATATATTATGTCTCTGAAATTGCAGTTTGTCATATCTTGTAACCAATCAACATGATTTAAAAGAATACAGTCTTGATAGAAGTCGTGATGAAACTGAAGTCTTCAGAAACTGAAGCCAGTAATTGTTTGTCCTGTTTAGTCTCTCACCCAGATGAAACTCTTAAATTGAGGCTGAAAGAGAAACGTAAGGTTATGCGTTTTATCAATGCTTGTATTTATTATTATTTGCTCTTGCACATCTGTCCCCTGTTTGCATGTATGGGCATGAATGACCCATCTGAACTCTGCTTGTCCATAACCCATTGGAAAGCTATTTAATACAGTGGATATACTCTGTGAAATCATTTTATCAGTTCAGCCACCGATATTTTTGAACTCAAATAAGAGAATGAAAAGATGATATCAGTGGTTTGTATTGCAGAAAGGTTGGCCTTTATGTACTGTAAGAATGGTAAAGTTAGTTGACTTAATGGAAATATCTTAAAGGTGCAATCTGTTAGTTCTCTGTCCTCCATGGCAACTAGATGAAGTTCAAACGTAAACGTGTAAAATGCAACCTATACACAACAACAAGAAATATGTTGTTCAAATTTATTCACCTGCTCTTCTTTGGTATTGTGATTGCAACGGTCCCAAAAGCTCTCTACACAACATATTGATTACAATGTAAATCGAATTTATGGATTGTGCCTTTAAGACTGCCCTAGGGATTTCTAAATATATACGATGATAGACCGTCTACATGTCAAAACGTCCCTTCCTCTCATCTGTAATGGTATAGATGCCCGCTCGCTCACTGTTCAGTCTGTTCTCCCATCTTCCTGCTTTCTCCTTCAACCAACACCTCCTTTTACCACAGACCTCTCCTCCTCACCCTTTCCTTACCCTTCTCTCCTCTCACCACTTGCTCTCTCCATCAACACCCAGCGTGCTGTCTGCTAACCCTCATCGTCAGACCATCACCGTTGTCATCCTCATGTCTTTATTGTGACAGCTATAGAAAAGCGCATTGACATAGTTTGACCCACCAAGTCGAAATCCTTCACCTCAAGGTTCCCTCAACTGTTAGATGTGGTGCTCTTTTCACTGTGAGGCTAGGAAGTAGTTAGACTACATGGATAGGGAGTCGCAATGTCCCCCAGGAGGGCTCCCTGACTGTTTAGATAGTACTGTTGGATACTAATATATATTGACAACTCTCTAAATAGATGTACTGTTGTACCATAGATCACTATGGATGAGTTAGTCAGAGAACCCCAGACATACCTTTGCCCAGAGTTGACCCAGCTGTATATTCTCTGGCTAAAATCCATTTCTTTACCCTTCAGATGTGGAAGTGCAGAGAATGAAAAAAGCAGTGGAATCACTGATGGCAGCCAATGAGGAGAAGGTACAGTAAACTACAGTTGACCCCACGTCCCTCCATCTCATGATTCTCAGATGGTTCGTTTTTTTCAAGTTTGATCTTTGTGACCCCTCTGCACCTGTAGGATCGTAAGATTGAGGAGTTGAGGCAGTCGCTGCTGCACTACAAGAAGGTCCAGGACAGGAGCTCAATGCAAGGGGAGAAAGGTATGAGAAAACAACATGTTTTATCTCTCAAACAATGTGCTATTACCATGTTCTATTTCTAGGCCAGAAACACTCTTGTTATCATACTGTAGTTTGTTTGTTCAAGATCAAAGAAGTAACTACAAACGATGCTGAGTGACCTTGTGAATGATCAGTCAGATGCAGTTTAATGTTAGCAGTGATTTGTAAGAGCAGATAGAAATGTTCTTGAGGTAAATATTTTAAGAATTTGAACGTCAAAGCCTCATATCTGGCAGTGGGCTCCAATAGAATGGCCAACTCTGAACTCTCTCTCTGGGCTACATAAATATCTGCCTGATAAAAATAACTTTCATATTCCATTCCAGAGAGAACCCAAGACGGCGAGAGTGACGAGAGTAACAGCGACAGCTCCCTCTCCGTGATGTCAACGACAACCGCCCTGGTTGCCATGGAGTCGGAGAGGCACGCTCTAGCCGGAGACGAAGTTGCAGGGAAAAGCCCAGACGAGGTACAAGATGACATGTCATAACTACTTAGCTTCATGCATAGAAATATATTGACTAGAACGGGTCAAGGCCCTCTGATCACAGAACAGATTATATTTCTATGAATGAATGTTTCATCCTCAGAAAACCTCAAAGCCTTCAGATGTCCTCCAACCAATAAAACAGCCAGTTACACATTTTTGAACGAGGTGTTGAGTCACTGTCACTTCGTCAAATTAGGTTGATAACATTCAATATCACTTTGCAGTGACACTTTGGATGGTTGTCTGTTTTGAAAAATGACAAGCACCATCTTTACTGCTCGTTACCCTTAATCTACTAAATTGTGACAACACAGACACGAGGAAGGTAAACTCTGGCATTTTTGGCGGTTGTATAAAACTAAATGTTCTTTCCTGTTTGGTCCTCTGCTTCATTGCGAAGCTGGAGATGCACTATGGAGTTACTGAAGTGTCTTCGCCCACACCCAGCCCTTCAGTCCAGTCAGCATGCGATCCAAAAAGGGGGCCAGAGCTGGACCAACCTGAACCAGAGAGGTGAGCTGAACTAGAGATAATAATGTTCTAGAATCCTTGAAACAACAGGCTTTGTCTAAACCTCTGGGACAATTTCCAAATTTCTTCCAGAACAACATTGGTGTCTGTCCAGTGCTGGGGTGTTTTCGCTAGGAACCAAACAGGAACAGATCTACCTGAATTTCTCCAATTCTTACTTTAGTAAACTTTTGTTTTTGCTATGGTGTAGACCTAATTCCTGAAATGAGACCGGCCTTGGAAAAGGTCAATATCTAGGCGAGCTACTATGCTTCATCTCGCCCTTAGCATGATAAATGTGGCATAATTGATGACATGTCGACACCACAAGGTCCATTGTGTCTCACAAATGTGTATATATCAGCTTGAATGACTAAGGCTTCCTTGGACAAATATTTATAGCCTCCACACCCAGGTTTGACCACAGCCAGTGTACAGTATAGGTGCAGCAGACTGCTCGCAGCTTGTCCATGTTAGCATCGGGTTAGCATCCCAACACTTGTCTGTTTATCCCCTGCAGCGAGGCAGGGGGCCAGGAAGAGTCACAGCAGGCCCCCCTTTCATGTGATACTCCACAGTGAGTATGTCTATGGTGTGAAGCTGCATGTCATATCCTGTCGCTTTACGCTTCAAGGTTCTGTCAGAATTCCTTCCTCCCAAAGGTCAGCGGTTCAGTACATATGTTGGCCAGATGTTGTTAATGTTCACTGTGATGAGCTTTGTCATTTCAGGACCCTGGATAGCCCCAATTCAGGGAGTCAGGACAACTTGTATGTCAGCAACAGCGAAAAGGTAAAGAGATTTCTGATGAATTCTAAAGTCCTCAGTGAATTTCATCACTAACACTCCATCATATCATCTGTGCCAGATGACATTGGTGATGGACGAAAAGCCAACAGTCTTTTCTCTGTGGTCTTCTTTCCAAATTTCAGTCAGACACTTTTTTGCTCATCCTCTCTTTATCATTCTTTATATTCTCTTCCTCTTTATCATTCTTTATATTCTCTTCCTCTTTATCATTCTTTATATTCTCTTCCTCTTTATCATTCTTTATATTCTCTTCCTCTTTATCATTCTTTATATTCTCTTCCTCTTTATCATTCTTTATATTCTCTTCCTCTTTATCATTCTTTATATTCTCTTTATCATTCTTTATATTCTCTTTATCATTCTTTATATTCTCTTTATCATTCTTTATATTCTCTTTATCATTCTTTATATTCTCTTCCTCTTTATCATTCTTTATATTCTCTTCCTCTTTATCATTCTTTATATCCTCTTTATCATTCTTTATATCCTCTTTATCATTCTTTATATCCTCTTTATCATTCTTTATATTCTCTTTATCATTCTTTATATTCTCTTTATCATTCTTTATATTCTCTTTATCATTCTTTATATTCGCTTTATCATTCTTTATATTCGCTTTATCATTCTTTATATTCGCTTTATCATGCTTTATCATTCTTTATATCCTCTTTATCATTCTTTATATTCTCTTTATCATTCTTTATATCCTCTTTATCATTCTTTATATCCTCTTTATCATTCTTTATATCCTCTTTATCATTCTTTATATCCTCTTTATCATTCTTTATATCCTCTTTATCATTCTTTATATCCTCTTTATCATTCTTTATATCCTCTTTATCATTCTTTATATTCTCTTTATCATTCTTTATATCCTCTTTATCATTCTTTATATCCTCTTTATCATTCTTTATATCCTCTTTATCATTCTTTATATCCTCTTTATCATTCTTTATATTCTCTTTATCATTCTTTATATCCTCTTTATCATTCTTTATATTCTCTTTATCATTCTTTATATCCTCTTTATCATTCTTTATATCCTCTTTATCATTCTTTATATCCTCTTTATCATTCTTTATATCCTCTTTATCATTCTTTATATCCTCTTTATCATTCTTTATATCCTCTTTATCATTCTTTATATTCTCTTTATCATTCTTTATATCCTCTTTATCATTCTTTATATCCTCTTTATCATTCTTTATATTCTCTTTATCATTCTTTATATTCTCTTCCTCTTTGTCTCTTCCGTCTTGTTAGAAAGCCTCCTGAAGGTTAGCATCCTCAGTAAGGCTAATGTTTGAGTGTGTGTGTAGGGATGGACATGTGTACTGGAACGGACGACAAAGCTTGATCTTTAACTTCTATGGGCTACGTGGGATGCTGGCCCATGTTGACTCCAATGCTTCCCACCGTTGTGTCAAGTTGGCTGGATGTCCTTCTTGATACACATGGGAAAATGTTGAGCATGAAAAACCCAGCAGCATTGCAGTTCTTGACACAATCAAACCGGTGCACCTGGCACCAACTGCCATACCCCGTTCAAATGCACTTCAATCTTGTCTTGCACATTCACCCTCAATGTCACACGTACACAATCCATGTCTCAAGGCTTAAAAATCCTTCTTTAACCTGTCACCTCCCCTTCATCTACACTGATTTGAAGTGGATTTAACATGTAACATCGATAAGGGATCATAGCTTTCACCTGGATTCACCTGGTCAGTCTATGTCATGGAAAGAGCAGGTGTTGCTAATGTTTTGGACACTCTGTGTAAATGCCTATAAAAACGTATATCTAAATGATGGGATACACACGCTACATTCCTTGCCAAATGATGACAGTTTTATCACACATTCAAAATGGACTGGTTGATTGAAATAGGAAATATGTGTTCCAAAAAGAGCTGCAGTTATGAAATAATTTTGTCCCGTCTATTTTCCGCTTAAGCTACTTTGCGAACTGCTAGTGCTATATAGAATTGGTTAGCTTAGGCCCCTCAAACTCAATTCTGGACCTCGAAGCCAGTTTCACTGCATTGTTTTATTGTTCCTCTCTAATCAGGGACTGATTTAGACCTGGGACACCAGGTGCTTGCAATTAATTATCGGGTAGAACGGAAAACCAGCAGGCTCTGGACCTTGTAGGATAAGTGTTAAATACCCCTGGCCTAGGTTATAACCCACCTAAACATAGACAGGATCCACACTGAAAATATGCAAAAACATTAGTTTGATCAAGACAGAGCGTATTTTCATCAGAATCATTAAGCATATGCATACTCCCCAAACATAAAATGGGTGTCTTGACTGGAAATAAGAGCGTCTTGTCTGCTAAATTAACAAAACAAGGCTATGCCATTGTACAGCCATAGGCTTCTACAAGCTATCGCCACTACTTAATTTATTTCATTTTATTTTATTGAATATCCAAAACATACAATATACTTGCAGTGAGGCCACTCAACAATTACACCATACCAGTCACACAACAGATTCTCATTCAGAGCGACACACAGAAGCATCCAGGGTCAATGCCCTGCTCAATGGCACGTCGACAGATCTCCCACAAGGACAAAAACAGGGACCCGACTCCTCCAAGATCCCCCCCACAGTTCCCCAAGAGCTACCCCTCAACCATCCAAGACCCCTCCCACAGTCGTTGCCCCCCCCAAGAAAAAAATACAAATAATTCCATTCCCCAACCCCAATGCACCAATAACCAAGAAAATGAACTAAATAGAGAAAAAGACAAAACAGAAAACAATGCAAATAAACAAAGGACAACTAAAATCATAACAGCAAGGCCAACTGTATATGTTTGAGTGCATGTCTGGCACTATTTGTGTGTGTGTGTGTGTGTGTGTGTGTGTGTACAAACACCTGAATGGCATCAGCCTCAGGCTGTAAAACTCTGCCTTTCAGTATCATACAAACTTTTTATTATGTTTTATTTTTACTTTATTTTTTATACTTTTATCTTTGACCATCATTCTATCCCCCACCCAGCAACTCCTCTCCCACTTGTCTCCAATTCCACATCCCTTCCCTCAGCCCACCCCACCCATCTCTGTTCATCTCCACTACTGAGGTTACTGCCTTTTGGAAGATTGTGTTGCACAATGTTATATAACCAGTTGATATTACGGTTTCAATAAATTCATCTTAAATTGCACTTGCTTTTTTATTGACTGAATATACAGTATATGGGGCAATTAGGATGTGTTATCTGTAATGGTTATGATACATTAGGCATTGTTCCGATCTGTTGGGGCGGGAGGTAGCCTAGTGGTTAGAGTGTTGGATTAGTAAGGTTGCAGGATCGAATCCCTGAGCTCACAAGGTAAACATCTGTCATTCTGCCCCTGAACAAGGCAGTTAACCCACTGTTCCTAGGCCGTCATTGAAAATAAGAATTTGTTCTTAACTGACTTGCCTAGTTAAATAAATTATTTAAAAAATACATATAGACAGGCAAGTGAAATTCCATTGCGTGTAAAAAATGTAATAAATAAATATTTATTCATTTGAGTACTTGAAATAAAATCAGAGTACTCTCGAACAGTAAACTTTTTTATTCCCATCCGTGTGTCACCTTGATTTTGTTGCATGCATTGGGTTGCCTTTTATCACATTCAAGTTCTTTACGCTTTAAGCCAACTCTGCACTGTCTGGTATCTTCAAATCCAATTTCCCATAGTTTGTTTTATGTTAGTGCGTGTGTGTGATATGACACGGTTCTGGTGTTGTGTGCACTGATTTAGCAGATAGCGGCTATTTTGAAGAATAATTTGACTTGCAGTGATTGTCATGTTTGTTTTGGCTCTGGATAAGAGCGTCTGCTAAATGACAATGTAAATTTGATGTGTCAGCTCTTTTCTGCTACTGTTCAGAATAAGGCTGTGGAGGAGATCAGTAAGATCAGCGAGCGCCCGCCCAAGTCTCCCTCTTCGTCTCACCCCGTGACCACGGAGGATGACCGCTTCGGTAACAAGAAGGCTCGCTCCTCCTTCGGCCGTGGCTTCTTCAAGATCAAGGGAGGCAAGAGGACAGCCAGCACCCCTAACCTGGGTAAGAGAGGGTGGATGGATGGCCTGGTGTGGGTGGATGGGCTCTGGGTCTCAGGTGGAAGCTTTGTGGTAACAGATCCCATATTCACAAAGCGTATCAGACTACGAGTGCTGATCTAGGATCAGGTCCTCCCCGTCCGTATGATCTAAAAGGCCAAACTGATCCTAGTTTAGCACTTCTACTCTGAGATGCTTTATGAATAAGGCCCAGATACTGTAACACTGATACTCACTGGTTCCTGCCTGCTAACTCTGCTTCTTTTGGGCTCTTTTGACTTGTATGATGTGGTATCTTGTGCATTTTGACCAATTCATGTTAGGTATGATTAGATTTGTGAGAGTTTTTTAGTTTTTTTATAATAAAAAAATACTCTTCATTAACAAAAGTATGTGGACACCTGCTCGTCGAACATCTCATTCCAAAATCATGGGCATTAATATGGAGTAGGCCCCCTCTTTGCTGCCAGAACAGCCCCCACTCTTCTGATAAGGCTTTCCACTAGATGTTGGAACATTGCTGGGGGACTTGCTTCCATTCAGCCACAAGAGCATTAGTGAGGTTGGGCACTGATGTTGGGCGATTAGGCCTGGCTCAGTCTGCATTCCAATTCAGTCGGCGTTTGATGGAGTTGAGGTCAGGGCTCTGTATGGACCTCTTTGTGCACAGGGGCATTGTCATGCTGAAACAGGAAAAGGCCTTCCCCAAACTCTTGCCACAAAGTTGGAAGCACAGAATTGTCTAGAATGTCATTGTATGCTATAGCATTAAGATTACCCTTCACTGGAATGAAGGAGCAAAACCATTATTCCTCCTCCACCAAACTTTACAGTTGGCACTATGCATTAGGGCAGGTAGCGTTCTCCTGGCATCCTCAAAGTCCAGATTCGTCCGTCGGACTGCCAGATGGTGAAGCGTGATTCATCACTCCAGAGAAAATGTATCCACTGCTCTGGAGTCCAATGGCGGCGAGCTTTACACCACTCCAGCCGACGCTTGGCATTGCGCATGTGATCTTAGGCTTGTGTGTGGCTGCTCGGCCATGGAAACCCATTTCATGAAGCTCCCGACGAACAGCTCTTGTGCTGACATTGCTTCCAGAGGCAGTTTGGAACTCGGTAGTGATTGTTGCAACCAAGGACAGACGTTTTTTTCGCGCTTCAGCGGTCCTATTCTGTAAGCTTGTGTGGCCTACCACTTACCGTCTGAGCCGTTATTGCTCCTAGACATTTTCACTTCACAATAACAGCGCTTCCAGTTGACCGGGGCAGATCTAGCAGGGCAGACATTTGACGAACTGACTTGTTGGAAAGATGACGTCTTATGACGGTGCCACATTGAAAGTCGTTGAGCTCCTCAGTAAGGCCATTCTACTGCCAGTGTTTGTCTATGGAGATTGCATGGCGGTGTGCTAGATTTGATACACCGGTCAGCAATGGGTGTGGCTGAAATAGCCAAATCCGCTAATTTGAAGGGATGTCCACATACGTTTGTGTATATATAGTGTATATATATTTTAGGAGTTTCTGCCACTTAATTCAGACAGTAAGGAACTTAGAGGGGTAGACAGGCAAGTGAGAGATGGTGGAAAGGGTGTTGTATGTGACGTGCTGGGGAATGTTACCATTACAGCGCAGCACAGCCTTTTGGTTTATTCTGAAGTCTGAGCAGGTCTTAACAAAGAGCTTGGTTTTTCTATGCAGCATTTAATGTTTATTTTTATTTTTTTATGTTCCCCAAAACCACACCCATAGTTAAAATACATACCATACCATAATGACTAGTCCCAGAAACTTCTCCTGGTCTAATTATGAAAATGTTGCCTACTGTGTGTGCTTTGTAGTTGTGTTATGTATGTATCTTATCTGTCTCCTCCTCCTACCATTATACTATGAATCTCCCCTGTTGTTTTTTCCCTTCAGTAACCTTTGACCTCTGTCTTGTTCCTCTCGTGTCATGTGTCTGCTTTGTGTAACACATTGTGAAGATCGCAGCCGGAGTGCGAGTGCGCCTATGCTAGGTACAGTATAATGGAGCCATCATGTCCTCAGGGCAAGGCAGGGCAGCAGTATGGCCTTCCTGGGGGAATTACCACTACTGGATATGACCCTTGACCTCAGTCCTCTTCCTTCCCAATCCCTCTCAACCAACTCCTCAACCAACGGTTGAATTTCTACTTTCACCTAACTCACAAATGTTATGTGAGCTGAACTGTCTTTTGTAATTCAATTTCATAAATCATGATTCTCCCCAGACTTAGTTAAAAAAATGTACAATTTCTTTCTTTCTTGGGTGACCGCTCTATATGGAATATGAGTTGAAGGTGACTTTACATATTCCATAAGCATGCTCGTGTTGATAGAGGTGTAAGGGTAGGAATTTATATTTTTATATATATAATTCATGATTAACCCAAGTCTTATGCTAGGTCTTGGTGGTGACCTCGTTATTTCAAGACTTAATGAAGCATGCTCATGTAGATATAACTTGGGAGTTCACACATAGAAAGGTTTGAATTTCCACTCTAAACATTAGACATTTGAAAAGAGGTTACTTACTCTCCGGCAACCATTAGCACATGGCAAGGCATTATCGTTGCTGCTATTTTGGTATATAATTCTACAGTAGCTACAGTAGACATCCTCACATGCAACCACACCCATGTTACCAGCAATTGTTCCGAGGCAAACAGCTTTGCAACATGACTGGATAACATCAAAGATCGGAGCCTTTTTTTGTATGTTTTGTTCTGTGTGTCGGCAAACTGCATGTATATGATCATTTCTGTTCATACTCCCCTCGGAACAAACCATATCCCAGTTTTATAACCAAATGTCACCTGCAATGACGTTCCCTGATAGTCTTCCTGAAGTACATTTCTTTACTTGAATTATGTTCTTCCTGATGTTTTGGCTCTTATCAGTTGATATGCTGTTCACTATTCCTGAAAGCTAAATTCAACTCCAAATATTCAAATAACCTTTTTCCTAAACCCACCAAACACAGTTAGATCCTGATTATGTTGTGGTTTCCTAACTTGGACCACCTCACTCTCCCATGTACAGGTTGAGTTCAGTGAAGTGTCATGCGTGCTGTAACCAGAAGCCTAGTGAGTCTCATTTAGGAATGTGTGTGTGCATGAATTACACTCTTTAGCTCCCGAGTGGTGCAGTGGTCTAAGGCACTGCATCTCCGTGCTAGAGGCGGTTTGATTCCAGGCTGTATCACAACCGGTGATACACAATTGACCCAGCGTCGTCCGGGTTAGGGGAGGGTTTGACCTGGGGGAGGCCGTCATTGTAAAATAAGATTTTTTTTCTTAACTGACTTGCCTAGTTAAATAAATGTTCAATAAATATAAACACTGTTCAAGATTCAGGATGCCTCCAATATCTCTTCAAGTATAATATTGACATTTGAATTGTATGCGTGTTTTGTCTATACACCAGTGCACAACTAGTCTTTGACTGCAACTAAAATAAAATAACTCTAGTGCTTCAGGAGTCTCCACTCCATTGCATGCAGACATTAACAGACCAGATTCAAATCAAAGTTTATTTGTCACGTGCTGAATACAACAAGTGTAGACCTTACCGTGAAATGTTTACTTACAAGCCCTTAACCAACAGTGCAGTTCAAGAATTAGTTAAGAAAATATTTACCAAAAAACTAAAGTAAAAAGTAACACAATAACAATAACGAGCCTATATACATGGGGCACCGGTACTGAGTCTATGTGCGGGGGTACAGGTTAGTTGAGGTCATTTGTACATGTAGGTAGGGGTGAAGTGGCTATGCATAGATAATAAACGGTGAGTAGCATTGTCTGGGTATTAGTGTTATACCATCCCTATGATTTCTCTGTCTGGGAGTTGTGTGGCTGGCTATAGGGTGTTTCTGGGCCACAGCCTCTGGCCCTGAGATGCAGATATCTGTGCATGGCTGCATCTGAAATGGCATCCAATTCCCTACAGGTGAGGAATCTTTGACCGGTTTTTCACAGCAGGAAAGTAATCCTGCAGCAACAGTAAATGTGAATTATGTGGACTATAATGAATGGATAATTTTGTAGGGGTCGATACATTTTTATTTGGGGCAAATCAAGTCTAACATTTTAAAGTGAAAATTACACATTTTAGAATCCTTTTTAAACCTACAGGTTTGCATTTCCTGCTGTGCAGAACATTTCTACAACAGGAAGATCAATTTAAGATCCTACACCTGATTTATATTGCACTACTTTTGACCAGTGCCAAAAGGGTGCCATTTTGGATGCACCCCATGGCTGTCACCATGGTGACATGGCGGTGCTGATGTCCTGTTGTCATTGCTGATGTCCTGTTTCTACAGCTGAGACTGAGCGAGAGGAGGGCACTGACCATCTGGACCTGGCCGGTCTACCCCAAAGGTCAGCCAACAGCGACAGCACCAACACACTGACAAGTGTAACCTCCACTACATCCCCCGAGTGCAAGAAGAAGTCCAAGGGAATCAAGGGGCTCTTTGGAAAGTAAGTGTTAAAGTTGTTTGGTACAGAACTCTTGATGACACTGTCCTGTAAGACATCAATATTGAGATTTGGGTGCCTGGGTCATATTCATTAGGCACCAAAACAGAAGGAAACTGACTGAAACGGGGAGGGAGTACTTGAACTTGTTCAATACAAAATGCTTATTTTTTGGTTTTCTGTTGCAAAACATTTTGCTACAGTGTGCCCTAATGAATACAACCCTGGTTAATATTGATCTGATTTAAAACTCTTAATTACGTCTTGACTTATCAAAAAACTAAGCTTGCAATATAAGGAAGAGAAACATGTTTTGTGTATTCTTTTATAATAATTTAAAAAATGCTTTCAGCTATGGTAACCCCACCAGAACCATGGTACATTAGTTTGGAGTCATAAGTGCTTAGCTTTCAACCATGACCAGACTTGAATTTAAATTATGTATTTAACATTTTTTAAGGCTGAGGAGAAGTCAGTCCACCACGTTCAACCTGGATGACAACCTATCAGAGGCAGTCGAGTTCAAGAGAGGCGGAGTCCGAGCCACAGCAGGTCCCAGACTGGGCTGGTCCCGTGACCTACAGAGATTACCCAAGAAGTTAGTGTGCACTGTGATTTCACCTTGAATTAATGAGAAACAACAAGTTGGTGTGCTCAGTGCACTCCCCTTGAGCGCTGAGAAACATCATGTGCGTCACTTGGCTTTCCTTTAGCTTTCTGTGTGCTGAAATACACAGGAAAAACAATGCTATAAATTACTTTCTCTTACACTACTCTTATCCAATCATGTAGCCTGTTGGTGCTCTCTTGCCAACTCCTACAGGCATAGAGAGCCTAGCCAGATCTGGGACCAGGCTATGTGATGAAAAGGAAGTTGAATCTAAACTAGTCCGGTATTGCGCCCTACCATGGTCAACTCATTGTTAGAAGGCAATACTGTGTTCCTTTATGAACGGGTGACCCACATTAAGCCAGCATGTCCTCATTCTTTCGCTCGTAGTGACTTGGACACCCCGTTTGCCCGCTGGTCCAAGGAGCAGGTGTGTGACTGGCTGCAGGAGCAGGGGCTGGGGCTCTACCTGAACATGGCCCGCGTGTGGATCTCTTCTGGACAGACTCTGCTGCAGGGCTCACAGCAGGACCTAGAGAAGGTGAGCACTGAGCAGGAGAGATTGTATCTCAATGAGACTAACCTGTATGAATAAAAACACTTGGACTCCGCAGTACAGCCAGATGTCATTTGTATTGATCCCCTATGAGGCAATTCGCCCCATTAGGTTTGTGGTTGATGCTACCCAGGTGTAAAACCTCTATTCATTCTACTGTACATTAAGGACCTTAAATATGTGTCAAATAATCCTGTAAGGGATGGGTCACTAAGGGTGACTTTACACATAAATGAAAATATTATTCATTCAGCACTTTATTGTTAACCAAGGCACTGCCTCTCTTTATACTCTGTGGCCAAAAATACTGTACTCTATGACTGGAGAAAGTGGATGGAACTAATCCTCTGTTCTGTCCTGGGGGTGTGGCTCTGGGTGGTTGTTATCTCTCTCTGTGTGTGTGTGTGTGTGTGTGTGTGTGTGTGTGTGTGTGTGTGTGTGTGTGTTTAGGAGCTGGGCATTAAACACCCGCTGCACAGGAAGAAGCTCCAGCTGGCCCTGCAGGCCCTGGGCTCTGAGGAGGATGACAACAAGGGCAAACTGGACTACAACTGGGTGACCAGTGAGTAGATGAACTGCCAGTATGGGGGTCATGGTTTATACTGGGGTTTTACTATGCTTAACATCTCATGTTGTCAAATATATGGTGGTTGTTTCAAATTAATTGTAATCCAATAAACAAGTTCTGAATTTGATTCAAGTTTTCTCGAGATGTACGTTTTGATTTATTTGATTTCTAATGTGGAAATTGACTGGCAGGTTGACATATTTCCCCCCCCCTCTCTCATCTCCTCCCATAGGGTGGCTGGATGACATTGGCCTGCCTCAGTATAAGACCCAGTTTGATGAGGGGAGGATGGATGGCCGCATGCTGCACTACATGACAGTAGTGAGTGTCGAAGAGAGAGAGACACACGCACACACTGACACTCCTGTCCTCAGGCCATGCATGGATAGGCCTGATCAGATTCAGAGCCATAGATTAAGATACTGTATGGCTCTAGGCCTAATGATCACACTGCCAGTTCACATTAAGCTGAACAGACTGTACAGCATGGACTACAGAGTGTGGTTAGTAACACTGGAGAAGGCCTAGTCTCACCCTCTGTGGATGCAATGACTACACAATGGCTTGAATCAAGACGGCAAAAACAAACACTAGCCATATACCACACTACTATTAGTACAATCAAATAGAATCTCGTCATTGTCGGACCTTACCTGCTGGGAAATAGTTTTTTCTTTGCGAATGGTAAAATCCTCACTAACTCAATGTAGGAGTCCTCCTGCTAACTATTTCCATCTGACCTGACACTCTTTTTAACATTCTTGCTCCTGTGTCCTCTGTCAGGATGACCTGCTATCTCTGAAGGTGGGCAGTGTGCTCCACCACCTCAGCATCAAGAGAGCCATTCAGGTGCTGCGCCTCAACAACTACGAGCCCAACTGCCTGCGCCGACGGCCCTCCGACGAGGTAGGTCCACTGTTTGTTTTCATTAGGCCCCAAATAGAAGAAAACAGGCACATTTTTGCTTTCTGTTGCAAATGTTTTAAATAGTTTTCCGGTGTGTGCCCTAATGAAGACCACCCTGGTTCCAGAAATACATGAACACTAGTCAATGCTACTGTACCATCCACTTTTTGTTGTGTCCTCCTTCTCCACTTTTTCAAGCTAAACAAGTATTTAACAAATATTGGCGCACAATCATTTGGTCTGTTGATAAACACCATTATTTTCTCTCTCTGTCTCCTGATTGGTCAGAACAACATCACGCCGGCAGAGATCTCCCAGTGGACCAATCACAGAGTGATGGAGTGGCTGAGATCAGTGGACCTGGCGGAGTACGCCCCCAACCTGAGGGGCAGCGGCGTTCACGGGGGACTCATGGTGAGAGAGAATTATCAGAGAGCCTATGATCCGGTTTAATGTGGCCCACAGTGGTCTTGGTAAAATAAGACCTACGTTTTTTGTTGTTTTTGAAAAATGACTAAACGGCTAAAACCAGTTGGAGACTACATAGAAATGATAATGGGGTTTTATCTTAGAATGGGATGCGTCTCAACCTAGCTCACATCTTACAATGTTCCCTTTTCCCCCAGGTGCTGGAGCCACGGTTCAATGTGGAGACCATGGCCCTGCTGCTGAACATTCCCCCCAACAAGACCTTGCTGCGGAGGCACCTGGCCACCCACTTCAACCTGCTAGTAGGCTCTGAGGCCCAGGGGCTCAAACAGGATTGTCTGGAGAATCCCGACTACACCCTGCTCACCGCCACCGCCAAGGTCAAGGTAGGGGTCAAAAGTAATGCACAATATAGGGAATAGGGCACATTTTGGACACAACCATGGTTTTGGGTAGGGGTAAGGAGTGATGGAGAAGGGGAAGACGTGTGTTTGGGTGTGGCAAGATTGTTTTCATGTGTTTGACACTGGTTTTGGTTATGAGCTGTAGTCTCAATTTATAATCATTTGAGAAATAATCTGTTCCCACCAGCCGAGGAAGATGTCGTTTGGGAGCTTCGGCAGCCTGAGGAAGAAGAGGCAGGATGACAGTGAGGAGTATATCTGCCCCATGGACGTGGAGATGCCAAAGGGACGTAGCTTCCAGAAAGGCTATGAGCTTCAGCTCTACGAGGACGACATTGACCGGGTAAACTTTAGTCTGGTACTAAGTTTGTTTGTGCTGTCTTGCTAACTCCTATGGTCATTGTCAGACCAAGCATTTTGGCAAAGCATTTCTCTGTAAAGGTTGCATGGTGCTCAGTACACACTTAATATGTTCTCCAAGTAATTAGTAAGTCATCTCATCAATACTAAGATTCAACCTCCACCTTTTAGATTGTTCTCTATTCGATGTTTCCAGTCTGCCTGTAATTAAATACAGACCTTTTTGGTCGTTCACTGCCGTGACAGGAGATGGCAGCACTGCCTAGTTTCTATATTCACTCAGAGCAGCTGCACAGACAGGTCATCTTAGTAATGGTGTTGAGTCTCAAACCATAACTGATATTGCAGATGGAGGACTCAGAGGGAACTGTGAGGCAGATCGGAGCTTTCTCCGAGGGCATCCAAAATTTGACGGTAAGAAGGAATCTTTTTTTTCTTTCTGTTTTAACTGTGCTTAAGTGTTATGTTTATGTTTTGTGGATAACAATATTTAGGGTATAAGCATTACGGTGCCTTCAGGAAGTATTCATACCACTTGATGTATTACAAAAGATTTTACAGCCTGAATTCAAAATTGGTGAAACATTTTTTTTTCATCTACACACACTACCCCATAATGCCAAAGTGAAAACATGTTTTTATTTTAGCAAATATATTGAAAATGAAATACAGATATCTCATTTACATAAGTATTCACACCCCTATGCTATGACATTCCAAATTGAGCTCCGGTGCATCCGTTTGATCATCCTTGAGATGTCACTCGGACTTGGCTGGAGTCCACCTGTGGCCAATTCAGTTGTTTGTACAGGATTTAGAAAGAAACACACCTCTCTAGATAAGGTCCCGCAGTTGTCAGAGCAGAAAATATACCATGAAGACCGAAGGAACTAGAATTGTGACGAGGCATATTTCATTTTCAATACATTTGCAAACATTCAAAAACATTAAGAACTTTGTCATTATTGAGTATTGTGTGTAAATGGGTGAGCGAAAAGCATCTATTAAATCAATTTTAAATTGTGGAAAAAGTCTAGGGGTATGAAAACTTTCTGAAGGCACGGTATAAATATATAAGGCATTTGTGACATAAATATAGGTTGTTACATTTCTTCTCCAGTATTAATTTCTTATTTCATGCATTGTGTCCTTGTGTTTCCAGAGCATGCTGAAAGACGATGAATTTTTCAGAGAGATCTCCAACTCACCCAACCCCAGCATAACAGATGACGATTCCAACATGTGACGCTGACCGTCGCCATGTGACCCTGTTCCCTAGTGCCGTTGTGAATGAAACAGTCTCCACTAGCAGACCAGGATTCAAATACTATTTGAAATCATTTCAAATGCTTCAGCTGTGCTTGTTTGAGCTTGCCTGTTGGAATACAATGGGAAGAGAAAAGTCAGCCCATCTAGCACTCCAGGCAGGCTAAAGCAAACGCTCAACGGATTTCAACCCGGGTCCTCCACCAGCACACACTCCAGACTCCACCGTAACCCCTACAACCCTCGCAGAGCAAGCACCAGATCTCCTTTTAGTATTTTAGATGAGGTATAAAAAAAAATCTATATTTTAAAGAAATTCAAGACCATGTCTGATGTCATGTGAACTGACACACTCCTCTGTTTTTGTAAGGTGCCAATCCATTTTAACTGACCTATTGGGAGAGGATTTATTTCAGAGCAATACGCCACCATAGTTTGCCTACCAGCTGGATACTGGAGACATTTGTAATCCTTGTTTGTATACTGGCCATCTTTCTGTGGAATTAAGTATTAAAGTGAGCCATATCAATATCTGATACTTTTTTACAGTAACATGAACTGTAGGACTATTGCAAAATCTAATATATAATTTTAAAGAATATGTTTGGCTTTTGAACGAAGTTACTGTCTGTAGAAAAATAATGGTGTATGCTGTGCAGATTTGCCCAAGTTAAGTGGTATGCCCATAAAAAAGTTGATAAGGTTTATGCAGAAAACCAGACTTTTAGCTGCATAATTTCTATACTTTCAACATATCGCGCCATATCCTAGACACTCCAAGTAATGGTGTTTCTTTGCATGCATTGGCACCGATACTGTATGTATTTTAGTACAATACACAGTTCAATGCAAATGGTTCCTGTTAAGTGTCATCATTGCATATTATTGAAGCCTTTCTTGTAGCCAAAATGTTGTACACCTGCCAACAGAAGACAGACTTTGTTTTATCATTGTACTGAGAACTATTCTTAAACATTGCCAAATAGCATAGTTATTTTCCGAGTATTGTAGCTAGCCTGGGTGCCTGTCTGTTTCTGCTCTCTTGCCAACTCTTATGGAATTGTCATGCCAAACATATTGTTTGGAGTGAAGAGGAGTTGACAGAGTAGGAAGTGACTGGCACCCAGGCTACGTTGTAGCATGTTGAGAGAGCTGAAGCAATGCAAGAATGTCTCAAAAGCAAAGATACTATTATGGAACGCCCTAACCACATGACAAGAAAGTGTGTACTGGTTGAGGTTTTACCCATTTCTATGGTTAATAAAATAATTTAAACCAAGTGATGTCTTTCAATGCTCAAGTAGGAGGCTTGGAAATGTAGAACATAAAGTGTATAGGTAATTTTTGCTCTGCAGTGCAGATTCAATACCATTTAAAAGCATCCATGTTCGTACAGACCCTTATTTTTGTCAACACCAAGCAAATAAAGGGATACTTGACAGTCACAGACCATTGCGTAGTTAGTTGTTGCCAAAATTGAACAACTGTGTAGGCTACACATTGTGTGCACTTTAAATTAAAGGTTTGACAAGCCATTATTTATTTATTTATTAAAAGTAAAATACATTAGGGGCAGGAGCATTGCTCCTCCAGTTCTGTTCAGGCAGAAGTAAAGTATGCTGCTCATGTGAAACCATAACTGAGCCACCTCTTTCACAACTGGCTGCTATTGATGTAGTCTGAACAATGTGTTTTGCATGGAAATCCTCTTGATCTTCCAGCATGATATATTGGTACTGAGCTGAACCTTGGATACTGGATACCTTGGATAATGAAGGAATGACTAGAGGTTTCATTGAAGAAAAATAACACTACTCATCTAAGGGTCTTGTAAATGGTTTTAGTATTGGCTCTAATGGGGGAAACACTTTTTCATTAGCTTGTCATGACGTTGCCCTCTCTGGGTTTTCTATGCACCATTCCCCTACCTCTGTTTCCCACACCGAGGCTCTGTGAGAGCGGTCGTAAATTCCTAAAGAGAATGTCCTGCCTCATGGCCACAGTATGGAGACAGAGTGGGTTTCATAGAAAGAACCAAGGAGTTCTTCCACCTCACAGGACTGGAGAAGTGAACGACATTTATGTTCTGGAGAAGGTATAAAAGATCGGTGAAGAATCCAGCTACGAACTGGTCCGTTTAGTACAATTTTGTGAAGCTCATGAGAGACAATATGGCCACATTACCATGGCGCTGTTTATATAATAGCCTCAGTTGTGAGACTTACATCTAGTAGTTGTATAAAAATTAATGAATAAGGATAAAGCAATTGGGAATATGTTGGGATGCTTGCAAGATGTTCATGTGAGAGAATTGTATTTCTGTTTAAAGTTTCACCAAGTCATCGGCACGCCCCCATGAACAGACGGGACCTGGCGTCATGAGACAGCCTTTTTCTGTTATTCCGAATATAACCCCCACCCAGGGTTTCTATCACCAGACCAGCTTACCTCGATAACGAGAGGGCCAAGGTTTGACCATGTATTCCTCTTTCTGAACGTTAACCGTACCACGTGGTTAAACTCTTAGACTATTGATACCGACAGAATAAGAACAAGTCTTTGATATTAATTACTAGTCTGCAGCTAGGAATTCGGTATCATTGAACGCGAAGACCGACGAAACATCTGTTCTATAACGACATTAATGAATGTCACTTTGAAATATCCATTCAAACCGAGAGAGAGAGAGAGAACACGAGGACAAACTCTCCAACAGAATGAACTTTTCAACAAAGATCCCGACGACACACTGAGCGTAAATATATATATTGATTGCAATTGTTCCCGAATGAGTGAGCGTTCATGTGCAAAGGATTAGCATTTCAATTGTTATAATTATCAACTCTTATCAACCCTTTTGTCTAACAAGCCGCCATGCCAGTTTAGCCCACTAGGGCACATTCCTCTATCATTTCTTGTAACGATATCTACTGTTTGGTATGCATTTCTGTGAATTACTTAGTTAGTAAATAAATGATTTTAAGACAATTGATGTATGGATGACTCATAGTGAAGATTGGGTTCGTGCAGAACCAACAATTTACGACGTTTGGAATGAGACTGACGAGGTTAACAAATACATCATTAATCAGAAGATGCATAGATCAGATATTATGATATCTGAAAGTTATATTAGGAAAATTATAACTTTGTAATCTGAATATTTTCCTTGGTGCCCCGACTTCCTAGTTAATTACAGTTACACGATTAATCAGTTTAATCGCATAATAATAATCACAGAGAGTTATGTGGTGGCTAATTTCTGCATTACCAAATGAGGAGAGTTAAACACACCAGTCCGAGTTAACTACATCTTTAACAATTAAGATACTTTTGCAAAAGCACTTGACCCCCAATAATGCACTCTCTCGAATGAACCATTGAATGAGGTAATTACACAATGGCTACAGAGATCTTTTATAGCAACGATACACCCCCTTCAACGTACATTGACAAACCACAGATACTTAGTAACAGTTCACAAAGGTTAAGTTTTGTATGACAGATATCCATAAAACACAGCAGACAGTAACTGCTATGTCAACAGGGTTCATTATATAGACCAGTATCTGGTCCCCTTAGAACTCTCCCTCCCTGGTACGGTATTGAACAGAACCATTAGCTCATGTCCTCTGGAATGCTTTTTAGGCGTTCTTATCAAAATACATCATACATCTCCTTTGTAAGTGCTATCTCATAGTGGCCCATCCTCAGTAAAACACCTCTTGACCCTACTCCTGGACAGGCTCACTGGGGAGTGAGCCTCTAGGCCATATATTATCACAGGATAAGTGCGAGATCTAAGAGAGGACATACAAGGGTCCATTTACTGCCATAATCCTCCCCACAATAAAGAAAAGGAGGGAGTGACTTGCTCACAGACATTGTGGAGACATTCATTGGTTCCCCATTAATCACGCCATCCCTTCACATGGTTTAACAATAAGTAAAGACACATTCCCATGACGACACATCTGACCTCTCCCCTCTCTGGGCCCCAAGTGTCTGAGCCCCAGCTAAGGTAGACATGCAACTGAAAAGACACCAGAGTCCAATGGACACTTTCTAATGACAAGTACCTCAAATAAGCATATTATACTAATAAAACATCTTAATTATCTATGTTACCCAACTAATTCTGATTCATCCACGACAGTTATTTGATAAATATGTCTTCAGTTTTAATGATGCCAAAGACATGACAAGCTCTACAGTCATGGCCAAAAGTTTTGAATGACACAAATATGAATTTTCACAGTCTGCTGCCACAGTTTGTATGATGGCAATTTGCATATACTCCAGAATGTTATGAAGAGTGATGAGATGAATTGCAAAGTCCCTCTTTGCCTTGCAAATTAAC
Organism: Salmo trutta; assembly: GCF_901001165.1. NCBI lineage: Eukaryota > Metazoa > Chordata > Actinopteri > Salmoniformes > Salmonidae > Salmo > Salmo trutta. Next base: position 39,275,272 of record NC_042963.1, read on the forward strand.
TGAATCCCCAAAAAACCTTTCCACTGCATTTCAGCCCTGCCACAAAAGGACCAGCTGACATCATGTCAGTGATTCTCTCATTAACACAGGTGTGAGTGTTGACGAGGACAAGGCTGGAGATCACTCTGTCATGCTGATTGAGTTCGAATAACAGACTGGAAGCTTCAAAGGGAGGATGGTGCTTGGAATCATTGTTCTTCCTCTGTCAAACATGGTTACCTGCAAGGAAACATGTGCCGTCATCATTGCTTTGCACAAAAAGGGCTTCACAGGCTTGGATATTGCTGCCAGTAAGATTGCACCTAAATCAACCATTTATCGGATCATCAAGAACTTCAAGGAGAGCGGTTCAATTGTTGTGAAGAAGGCTTCAGGGCGCCCAAGAAAGTCCAGCAAGCGCCAGGCCCATCTCCTAAAGTTGATTAAGCTGCGGGATCGGGGCACCACCAGTACAGAGCTTTCTCAGGAATGGCAGCAGGCAGGTGTGACTGCATCTGCACGCACAGTGAGGCGAAGACTTTTGGAGGATGGCCTAGTGTCAAGAAGGGCAGCAAAGAAGCCACTGCTCTCCAGGAAAAATATCAGGGACAGATTGATATTCTGCAAAAAATAAAGGGATTGGACTGCTGAGGACCGGGGTAAAGTCATTTTCTGTGATGAATCCCCTTTCCGATTATTTGGGGCATACAGAAAAAAGCTTGTCCGGAGAAGACAAGGTGAGCGCTACCATCAGTCCTGAATAAAGAATGGTACCAACACATCCTCCGAGAACAAATTTTCCCAACCATCCAGGAACAGTTTGGTGACGAACAATGCCTTTTCCAGCATGATCGAGCACCTTGCCATAAGGCAAAAGTGATAACTAAGTGGCTCGGGGAACAAAACATCGATATTTTTTTGGTCCATGGCCAGGAAACTCCCCAGACTTTAATCCCATTGAGAACTTGTGGTCAATCCTCAAGAGGCGGGTGGACAAACAAAAACCCACAAATTCTGACAAACTCCAAGCATTGATTATGCATGAATGGGCTGCCATCAGTCAGGATGTGGCCCAGAAGTTAATTGACAGCATGCCAGGGCGGATTGCAGACGTCTTGAAAAAGAAGGGTCAACACTGCAAATATTGAATCTTTGCATCAACTTCATGTAATTGTCAATAAAAGCCTTTGACGCTTGTGAAATGCTTGTAATTATACTTCAGTACTCCATAGTAACATCTGACAAAAATATCTAAAGACGACAAGCAGCAAACTTTGTGGAAATTAATATTTGTGTCATTCTCAAAATGAGATGAAATGTATGCATTCACTACTGTAAGTTGATCTGGATAAGAGTGTCTGCTAAATGACTAAAATGTAAAATGTAAATTTATCCAGTTAGGTCAGTTGAGAACAAGTTCTCATTTACAACTGTGACCTGGACAAGTTAAAGCAAAGCAGTGAGACAAAAACAACACAGTTACACATGGGATAAACAAACGTACAGTCAATAACACAATAGAAAAATATATGTAGTGTGTGCAAATGTAGAAGATTTAGGGCAATAAATAGGCCATAGAAGTGACATAATTGCAATTTAGCATTAACACTGGAGTGATAGATGTGCAGATGATGATGTGCAAGTAGAGATACTGGGGTGCAAAATAGCAAGAACATAAATAATATGGGGATGAGGTAGTTGGGTGTGCTATTTACAGATTCGCTGTGTACAAGTACAGAGATCGGTAAGCTGCTCTGACAGCTGATGCTTAAATTTAGAGAGGGAAATACAAGACTCCAGCTTCAGAGATTTTTGCAATTCGTTCCAGTCATTGGCAGCAGAGAACTGGAAGGAAAGGCGGCCAAAGGAAGTGTTGGCTTTGGGGATGACCAGTGAAATATACCTGCTGGAGCGTGTGCCACTGGTGGGTGTTGCTATGGTGACCAGTGAGCTAAGGCTGGGCTTTACCTAGCAAAGACTTATAGATGACCTGGAGCCAGTGGGTTTGTCAACGAATATGTAGCAAGGGCCAGCCAACGAGAACATACAGGTCGCAGTGGTGTGTAGTATATGGGGCTTTGGTGACAAAACAGATGGCACTGTGATAGACTACATCCAATTTGCTGAGTAGAGTGTTGGAGGCTAATTTGTAAATGACATCGCCGAAGTCAAGGATCGATAGGATAGTCAGTTTTACGAGGGTATGTTTGGCAGCATGAGTGAAGGTGGCTTTGTTGCGAAATAGGAAGCCGATTCTTGATTTAATTTTGGAGATGCTTAATGTAAGTCTGGAAGGAGAGTTTACAGTCTAACCAGACACCTAGGTATTTGTAGTTGTCCACAAGTCAGAACCGTCCAGAGTAGTGATGCTAGTCAGGCGGGCGGGTGTGGGCAGCAATTGGAAAAAAAGCATGCATTTAGTTTTACATGCATTTAAAAGCAGTTGGAGGCCACTGAAGGAGTGTTGCATGGCATTGAAGCTTGTTTGGAGGTTTATTAGCACAGTGTCCAAAGAAGGTCCAGATGTATACAGAATGGTGTCATCTGCGTAGAGGTGGATAAGAGAATCACCAGCAGCAAGATCGACATCATTGATATATAAAGAGAAAAGAGTCAGCCTGAGAATTGAACCCTGTGGCACCGCCATAGAGATAAGAATGCGGTGGTTGACAGTCGAAAGCATTGGCCAGGTCGATGAAGATGGCTGCACAGTACTGTCTTTTATCGATGGTGGTAATGATATCGTTTAGGACCTTGAGCGTGGCTGAGGTGCACCCGTGACCAGCTCAGAAACCAGATTGCATAGTGGAGAAGGTACGGTGGGATTCGAAATGGTTGGTGATCTGTTTGTTCACTTGGCTTTCGAAGATTTTAGAAAGGCAAGGCAGGATGGATATAGGTCTATAACAGTTTGGGTCTAGAGTGTCTCCCCCTTTGAAGAGGGGGATGACCGCGGCAGCTTTCCAATCTTTGGGGATCTCAGACAACACGAAAGAGAGGTTGAACAGGCTAGTAATAGGGGTTGTTAATATTTTGGCTGATCATTTTAGAAAGAGAGGGTCCAGATTGTCTAACCCAGCTGATTTGTAGGGATCCCGATTTTGCAGCTCTTTCAAAACATCAGCTGTCTGGATTTGGGTGAAGGAGAAGCGGAGGTGGCTTGGGCAAATTGCTGCAGGGGGTGCAGAGCTGTTGGCCGGGGTAGGGGTAGCCAGGTGGAAAGCATGGCCAGCCGTTGAAAAATGCTTATTGAAATTCTCGATTATCGTAGATTTATCGGTGGTGACAGTGTTTCCTAGCGTTAGTGCAGTGGGCAGCTGGGAGGAGGTGCTCTTATTCTCCATGGACTTTACAGTGTCCCAAAACTTTTTGGAATTAGTGCTACAGGATGCAAATTTCTGTTTGAAAAAGCTAGCTTTTGCTTTCCTAACTGACTGTGTGTACTGGTTCCTGATTTCCCTGAAAAGTTGCATATCGCAGGGGCTATTCGATGCTAATGCAGAATGCCACAGGATGTTGTTGTGCTGGTCAAGGGCAGTCAAGTCTGGGGTGATCCAAGGGCTATATCTGTTCTTAGTTCTACATTTTTTTAAATGGGCATGCTTATTTAAGATGGTGAGGAAAGCACTTTTAAAGAGCATCCAGGCATCCTCTACTGACGGGATGAGGTCAATACCCTTCCAGGATACCCGGGCCAGGTCGATTAGAAAGGCTTGCTCGCTGAAGTGTTTTAGGGAGCGTTTGACAGTGATGAGGGGTGGTTGTTTGACTGGGGACCCATTACAGACACAGGCAATGAGGCAGCGATCGCTGAGATCCTGGTTGAAGACAGCAGAGGTGTATTTAGAGGGCAAGTTGGTCAGAATGATATCTAAGAGGGTGCCCATGGTTACGGATTTAGGGTTGTACCTGGTAGGTTCCTTGATAATTTGTGTGAGATTGAGGGCATCTAGTTTAGATTGTAGGACGGCCGGGGTGTTAACCATTTCCCAGTTAACAGTATGAACTATGAAGATAGATGGGGGGAAATCAATTCACATATGGTGTCCAGGGCACAGCTGGGGGCTGAGGGGGGGAGTCTATAATGAGCAGCAACGGTGAGAGACTTGTTTCTGGAAAGGTGGATTTTTAAAAGTATAAGCTCGAATTGTTTGGTCACAGACCTGGATAGTATGACAGAACTCTGCAGGCTATCTCTGCAGTAGATTGCAACTCCGCACCTTTTGGCAGTTCTATCTTGAAAATGTTGTAGTTGGGGATGGAAATGTCAGGATTTTTGGTGGCCTTCCTAAGCCAGGACTCCGACACGGCTAGGACATCAGGGTTGGCGGAGTGTGCTAAAGCAGTGAATAAAACAAACTTAGGGAGGAGACTTATGATGTTAACATGCATGAACCCAAGGCTTTTACGGTTACAGAAGTCAACAAATGAGAGCACCTGGGGAATGGGAGTGGTGCTGGGGGCTGCCTAGTCCAGTTCCCAGTGTAGACCTGGCAGCTGTCAGACCAGGCAAGGCCCATGCTTTCAGAGATCTGGTTGAAGGCTGAGAGGCTGGGGAGGAGCACAGGGAAAGGGTGGCCACCAACGCTCTTTTTTGGAACAAGAGTCATCTGGAGAAGCTGGAAGAGTTCTGTGGCCTAGTGGAGAGGGATTGTTTGGGGATGGTGCTGGTGTTTAGCCTCCTCGGGAGGCCCATGGACATCAGGGGGGTAATGCTGAGGTCCTTGACGACATGGGCAACTCAAAGACTGCCTCTGGATGGAGAAAGGCTGCTCAGGGACTTCTTTGCGAATACATCCTCTTCCCTGTCTGTCAAAGAGATGCTGGAACACTGCATGTGTCACATTCTGACCAGTAAAGGGGTTATTTGTTATTGTAGTTTGGTCAGGACGTGGCAGGACGTGTTTGTTTTATGTGGTTCGGGGTTTGTTGGGCTATGTGTTTATGTAGAGGGGTGTTTGTTTAGAGTGTTCCGGGGTTTTGGTTAATGTTCTATGTTAGTATATATCTATGTTCTAGTTTAGTCTTTCTATTTCTATGTTTAGTTGATGGGGTTGACCTTCAATTGGAAGCAGCTGCTCTTCATTGCTTCTAATTGAAGGTCTTATTTAAGAGGGGTGTTTTTGTCATGGGATTTTGTGGGAAGTTGTTTTTGCACTGCTAGGGTTAGCCTGCAAAACTGTTTAGCTGTCGTTCGTTTTGTTATTTTTGTTAAGTGTTCAAGTTTATTCAAATAAAACGTTAAAATGAGCATTCAACCCGCTGCGCCTTGGTCTACTTCATACGGCGGCCGTTACAGCATGGACAAGAGAGATGTAGGGAATGTTTACATTAGATTTATGCAGGAGCTGTCTGATCGTGCCTTCTTTGACCGATGCTAACATGTACCATAAGTAACTATTCTTCCTTTTGATATCTCATTTGAAATACTTTGGATAAAATGTATATTAAAATGTTTCAACAGAAAAACAGACGTTTAACATTGATTTATTAAATTAATCTGTCCTCTCATTTATTTAATTTGGCAATAGTGGAATGCAAGGGCTAAGGATAAAAAATGTCAATGACCAGGATTTATACCTGTACTGTAATTTAGTGGTGGAGATCAGGCATTTGCCTTGCATTTGAACAGTTGTTGACTATTTAATTTAATTTACTGTAGTTGATGTGTTATTATTAGCGCCCTAAATAAAGCATTCAGTTCACTTATAATATGATCTGATTCAATGTATGTTGTCCCTACTTTGTACAGAATACATTAAAGCTGCAATAAGTCACTTTTTGGGCGACCTGAAATAAAATCAAATTGTATATGTCACACGCGCCGAATACAACAGGTGTAGAGCTTACTGTGAATTGCTTACTTACAAGCCCTTAACCAACAATGCAGTTTTAAGAAATAAGAGTTAAGAAAATATTTACTAAATAAACTAAAGTAAAAAAGAATACAATTATAATTTTTAAAAAATATAACAATTATGAAGTTACATTACCGGTCAAAAGTTTTAGAACACCTACTCACTCAGGGGTTTTTCTTTATTTTTACTATTTTTTTACATTGCAGAATAATGGTGAAGACATCAACTATGAAATCATATAGTAATCAAAAAAGTGTCAGTATATATTCTATATTTAAGATTCTTCAAATAGCCACGCTTTGCCTTGATGACAACTTTGCACACTCTTGGCAGTCTCTCAACCAGCTTCATGAGAGTCATCTGGAATGCATTTCAATTAACAGGTGTGCCTTCTTAAAAGTTCATTTGTGGAATTTCTTTCCTTAATGCATTTGTGCCAATCAGTTGTGTTGTAACAAGGTAGTGGGGGTATACAGAAGATAGCCCTATTTGGTAAAAGACCAAGTCCATATTATGGCAAGAACAGCTCAAATAAGCAAAGAGAAATGACAGTCCATCATTACTTTAAGACATGAAGGTCAGACAATACGGAACATTTCAAGAACATTGAAAGTTTCTTCAAGTGCAAAAACTATAAAGCGCTATGATGAAACTGGCTCTCATGAGGACCGCCACAGGAAAAGAAGACCCAGAGTTACCTCTGCTGCAGAGGATAAGTTCATTGGAATTACCAGCCTCAGAAATTGCAGCCCAAATAAATGCTCCACAGAGTTCAAGTAGACACATCTCAACATCAACTGTTCAGACGAGGCTGTGCAAATCAGACCTTCATGGTCGAATTGCTGCAAAGAAACCACTACTAAAGGACACCAATAAGAAGAATATACTTCCTTGGTCCAAGAAACATTAGACAAGTGGAAATTTGTCCTTTGGTCTGGAGTCCAAATTGGAAACTTTTGATTCCAACCGCGTCATTGTGAGACGCGGTGTGGGTGAATGGATGATCTCTGCATGTGTATTTCCCACCGTAAAACATGGAGGAGGAGGTGTGATGGTGTGGGGGTGCTTTGCTGATGACACTTATATTATTTAGAATTTAAGGCACACTTAACCAGCATGGCTACCACAGCAATCCCATCTGATTTGGGCTTAGTGGGACTATCATTTGTTTTTCAACCGGACAATGGCCCAGCACAGTTTGAGGTTTGAAGTTTGAAGGGTCTGAAGGGTCTGAAGTTTACCAAGAAGGAGAGAGATGGAGTGCTAAATCTGATGACCTGGCCTCCACAATCTCCTGACCTCAACCAAATTGAGATGGTTTGGGATGAGTCGGACCGCAGAGAGAAGGAAAAGCAACCAACAAATGCTCAGCATATGTGGGAACGCCTTTAAGACTGTTGGAAAAGCATTCCAAGTGAAGCTGGTTGAGAGAATGCCAAGAGTGTGCAAAGCTGTCATCAAGGCAAAGGGTGGCTATTTGAAGAATCTTAAATATATATTTTGATTTGTTTAACACTTTCTTGGTTACTACATGATTCCATATGTGTCATTTCATATTTTTGATGTCTTCACCATTACTCTACAATATAGAAAATAGTAAAAATGAAATGAGTAGCTGTTATTAAACTTTTGACCGGTATTGTATGTACAGGGGGTGTCACGGCTGTTTGAAGGAGCGGACCAAGATGCAGCGTGTTCGTAGTTCCACATATTTATTAAAAGTGAAACTGAATGCAATACACTGAAATACTTGAAAATACAAAACAACAAACCGTGACGCAGAGAGGATAACACACTACTCAAAAGACAATAACCCACAAACCACAATGAGAAAAACCCCTACTTAAATATGATCTCTAATCAGAGGCAATGAGGATCAGCTGCCTCCAATTAGAGATCAACCCCAAACAATCCCAACATAGAAATAGACAAACTAGAAGCTAAACATAGAAATAGAAAACATAGATTAGCCCAAAAACACCCCTGTCACGCCCTGCCCTACACTACTATAGAAAATGACATCTTACTAGGGTCAAGACATGACAGGGGGTAATGGTACCGAGTCAATGTGCGGGTGTACAGGTTATTCGAGGTAATTTGTAGGTAGGATTGAAGTGACTATGCATAGATAATAAACAGCGAGTAGCAGCAGTGTAAAAACAAAGGGGGGTATCAATGCAAATAGTCCGGGTGCCCATTTGATTAATTGTTCAGCCTTCTTATGGCATGGGGGTAGCTCCGGTACCTCTTGCCGTACGGTAGCAGTCCATGACTTGGTTGACTAGAGTCTTTGACCATTTTTTGGACCTTCCTCTGACACAGCCTAGTATATAGGTCCTGGATGACAGGAAGCTTGGCCCAAGTGATGTACTGGGCCATACACACTACCCTCTGTAGTGCCTTATGGTCGGATCCCGAGCAATTGCCATACCAGAAGGAGATGCAACTGGTCAGGATGCTCTCGATGGTGCAGATGTTGAACTTTTTGAGGATCTGGGGACCCATGCAAAATCGTTTCAGTCTCCTGAGGGGGGAAAGGTGTTGCTGTGCCCTCTTCACAACTTTCTTGGTGTGTTTGGACCATGATAGTTTGTTGGTGAGGTGGACACCAAGGAACTTGAAACTCTCGACCCGCTCCACTACAGCGTGTTCGGCCCTCCTTTTCCTGTAGTCCATGATCATCTCCTTTGCCTTGCTCATCTTGAGGGAGAGGTTGTTGTCCAGGCACCACACTGCCAGGTCTCTGACTCCTCCCTATAGGCTGTCTCATCGTTGTTGGTGATCAGGCCTACCACCGTTGTGTCGTCAGCAAACTTAATGATGGTGCTGGAGTCGTGATTGGCCACGCAGTCGTGGGTGAACAGGGACTAAGCACGCACCCCTGAGGGGCCCCCGTGTTGAGGATCAGTGTGGCAGATGTTGTTGCCTACCCTTACCACCTGGGGGCGACCCGTCAGGAAGTCCAGGATCCAGTTTCAGATGGAGATGTTTTGTCCCAGGGTCCTTAGCTTAGTGATGAGCTTTGTGGGCACTATGGTGTTGAATGCTGAGCTGTAGGCAATAAACAGCATTCTCACATAGGTGTTCCTTTTGTCCAGGTGGGAAAGGGCCATGTGGAGTGCGATTGAGATTGTGTCATCTGTGGAACTGTTGGGGTGGTATGCGAGTTGGAGTGGGTCTAGGGTTTCCAGGATGATGGTGTTGATATGAGCCATGACCAGCCTTTCAAAGCACTTCACGGCTACCGACATGAGTGTTACGGGGCAGTAGTCATTTAAGAAGGTTACCTTCACTTTCTTGGGCGCAGGGACTATGGTGGTCTGTTTGAAATATGTAGACATTACAGACTCAGTCAGGGAGAGGTTGAAAATGTTAGTGAAGACACTTGCCAGTTGGTCCACGCATGCTCTGAGTGCATGTCCTGGTAATCCGTCTGGCCCTGCGGCCTTGTGAATGCTGACCTGTTTAAAAGTCTTGCTCACATCGCCTACGGAGAGCGTGATCACACAGTTGTCTGGAACAGTTGGTGCTCTCATGCATGTTTCAGTTTTGCTTGCCTCGAAGCGAGCATAGAAGGCATTTAGCCCGTCTGGTAGGCTCACATCACTGGGCAGCTCGCGTCTGTGTTTCCCTTTATAGTCCGTAATAGTTTTCAAGTCCTGCCACATCCGACAATCGCCAGAGCCGGTGTAGTAGGATTCAATCTTAGTCCTGTATTGATGCTTTGCCTGTTTGATGTTCGTCGGAGGGCATTGCGGGATTTCTTATAAGCATCCAGATTAGTGTCCCGCTCCTTGAAAGCAGCAGCTCTAGCCTTTCGCTCGGTGCGGATGTTGCCTGTAATCCATGGCTTCTGGTTGGGATATGTACGTACGCTCACTGTCGGGATGACGTCGTTGAAGCACTTATTGATGAAGTCGGTGACTGAGGTGGTATACTCCTCGATGCCATTGGATGAATCCTGGAACATATTCCAGTCTGTACTAGCACAGTCCTGTAGCATAGCATCCGCGTCATCTGACCAGTTCTGTAGTCAGCGAGTCACTGGTGCTTCCTGCTTTAGTTTTTGCTTGTATCCAGGAATCAGGAGGATAGAATTATGGTCAGATTTTCCAAATGGAGGGCAAGAGTTGTACGCGTCTCTGTGTGTGGAGTAAAGATGGTCTAGAGTTTTTTTCCTCTGGTTGCACATGTGACATGCTGGTAGAAATTTTGCCTAAAATGACATCCAAATTTATCTGTCTGTAGCTCAGGACCTGAAGCAAGGATATGCATATCTATTTGAAAGGAAACACCTTGAAGTTTGTGGAAATGTGAAATTAATGTAGGAGAATATAACACATTAGATATAGCAAAAGATAATACATAATAATGTTCTTTTTTGTTACATCATCTTTGAAATTCAAGAGAAATACCATAATGTATTATTGCAGTTTAGGCGCAATTTAGATTTTGGCCACTAGATGATAGCAGTGTGTTTGCAAAGTGTAAGATTGATCCAGTGAAGCATGGCAATACTGGACAATATTTTGTATCAAGTCTTCCCAAATGTGCTGAATTGATCAATTGATACATTTTCAAGTACATAACTATAGAGAACATACAAACATGATATGGTAATACAAAATTGAAGTTTAAACACTCCCAGGAATGTCATACATGATGGATCATTAGCTTATACATCTAGATGGCCCGGGCGGGATGGGTGTGGAGCCAGAGACAGCAGGGGTTCAAACTGTAGAACCCAGTTCCTATATTTGAATATAAAAATAGATTTTTATCGAACAAAACTATGCTATGTTTTATCTCTGCGGCTCTCATGATGACAGATCAGAGCACAGAACTCTCCTCAAACAATAGCATGGTATTTTTTACTGTAGTAGCTACTGTAAATTGGACAGTGCAGTTAGATTCACAAGCATTTAAGCTTTCTGCCTATATAAGACATGTCTATGTCCTGGAAAGTTTGCTGTTACTTACAACTGTCATGCTAATCACATTAGCGTACGTTAGCTCAACTGTCCCGGTATAGGGACACCCATCCTGTGGAGGTTTTAAAGTCCCCGGCCACTACGAGCGCTGTTTTTGCGTCTTTTACTTTTGGTTTTGTACACCAGCTTCAAACAGTTGAACATAATATATTTTTGGTTATGGTAAAGATATTTCACAGCGCTTTAGATGGTACAGTCATTTTCTACACTATAACGTTAGTTGCTTGTTTTGTCACATACACTGAAATTAGGAGAGCAATTAGAAGTTTAGCAACCAGGAAATGGCGGAGCGATTTCTGGATAAGGCATCTTTAAGAGGCCTGTTATTTGAATAAAAATGAATGACCAGTCCGCCAAAATAATTTGCTGTTGTGACGATTTTCGACAGAAATGCAAGAGTGCTTTGGGTAGCCTACTTACTATCACAGCCATTTGCTACACAGTTTGTTCCTCTATGCGCACGCGCGGTTTGTGACGATATCTTTTTTGTCGACTGTATATACAGTGTTTCGGGTGGAGTGGCAGAGTTATTGTTGCAATCGTTCAAGACAACTTTGAACACAGCATACCTTTGGACCTCGAAAATTGTAAACTACCAAAGCCTACATTTGGAGGTACTATGGCACCACGGTAAGATAACGTTTTATTTGACATAAAGGTTTACATAAAGGTTTTTACTCTGAAACTTTAGAATCACAGCATAATTTACACTGCATTCATTTAAAAACATCACTGACTGAACCATGTCTGAACAAGTTGAGAATTTTGCCTGTGTTTGCACTCTGTTCTGTTCTCCATTGCGTAATTTATGAAGAATGTTGTAATGTTGTTATGTGTGTTATTGCCATAGAGTAGTGAGAAAAGTCCAAAACATGCACTACATGCATAACCAACATCTTTCAATAGTGATTGTCAATAGGTTATGGATTGACCATGGAGTCAATCAGTCCGTTTATAATATTTTTTTTTTAACTTTTTCGATTTATTAAAGGAATTGCATGCATCCATGTTTTAAAACCTTTCTATGGAAATCTGTTACCATAATATTATGTTTAAAATTGTGTAATCTACAGGTCTGCTCTGCTTGGCTGTGGATTCCTTGTCATTTTGCTGGCAGTGGTGTTCCCCCCTCTGGATGCAGCAAGGTATATCAATCACTGGAGATGACGTTTGCTCACTCTACTGTTCATCTGTGTTTTTGATAATCTAGCACATAATCCAGTCCAATGTAGCCTTTAGTTTAAACCATCCAATTTCATTGCATTTACTGTTATTATTGTACGAATGTGGATATTCCTAAAATATTCACGAGATATTCTGTATTATACAATAATAACAGAAATCAAAATAATTAAACGCAAATCCAATGAATAGACAAACAATATTGGTTCATGACTACTTTCAAGAGTCGGCGTTTTTACAAATGTACAAATAATACATAGTATTTTAATAGTGCTTTTCTCAGACACCAAAATGCTTTTACAATAGGCAATTTTAAGGAAAACAAAACAAACCTGGGGTAGAGTAAAGATCACAGTTCACTCAATGCTTCATTCAGAATCATGATGGGTTCAACATGGATTTAAAAGCCTTAATAACTATTGTTTACATGGACATTACTGATCTGGTTATTACAATATTTCTATACTTGATTATTATCTACTTATAACATAATTATTACACTTTATTATAAAACATGTTTTGCTCTCCTGTTGTTGTAGTCAGGCAATAAACCAAGAGTTGTCAGACCTCTTCAATGAGCTCTGGAAGCTGGATGTGAACCGCATGAAGCCTGGGACTGACTATACCATCTCTGTGCAGGTGGGACATGACTAGGGCCCCCATGACTAGAGTTTTCCCTGACCACCTTACCTGACACACATTCCATTATTAGTTACAGGCTATAATTAGGAGCTGGACAGGAACAAACTCCTGGCCCTAATTTACCCCTCATAAGTAGGCCTCCTGTACCGGAAAACCCCTGAAATGTCCCTCCTAAAATGGCCTGTTCAGGAAAACCCCTGAAATGTCCCTCCTAAAATGGCCTGTTCAGGAAAACCCCTGAAATGTCCCTCCTAAAATAGCCTGTTCAGGAAAAATTCCAGTCCCTACTAAAATACCACTCCCTACGATGTAGGCTTGCTCAAGAAAAACTCCTGTCCTTATACTGAAATATGTCTCATAAGAAGAAGGCCTAGCATATGTTATTTTGACATGAGAGAAGTGTTTAGTTGTTGGTGTATCTGTATGTGTTGTCCACTCCAGGGCAAAGCTGGCTATGTCTCTCAAGGCAGTAACCATGCCAGGGACCATGCCTCATCTCCTCTCTTCTCCAATGTCAATGAGAACAAACTGAAGACCATTACTACCTTCTCCCGTAAGTATCTGTGACCACATCAAAATTGGCAAACAAATTGTTATAGACTATATGAACTGAATTTAGTAGTGAACTGAAGTAGTCTCAAATAGACTACACTTGTTAGTGTTTTTCTGAGACTTTAGAATTACTTAATTACTTTCTGTTAGTTTCAAATGCCTTTCTAATGGCTTTCTGTGACTTTAAATCTCTTCTTTGATGTCTTCAACGACATTCTGCTGCAGGCTTCATGAAGCTCCTGGACAACTATGAGAGGTCAACAGGCGTGGCAGAGCATGTCAGCCGAGAGGAGGTCACAGAGAACAATCTCTTCCTGGATGCCGTTCTGAACACAGAGGTTATGAAGGTACAGCAGAACAGGTCACCTTGTCACCTAAATTGCCTACAATTGGTATAGTGGTCCTGTGTGGCTCAGTTGTTAAGAGCGTGGCTGAGGTTCACTTCAGAAGTATTGTATTATTTTCGCCGATTTCATATCGATACTGTGACTTCCAAGTATCGATTTGTAAAAACAAATAAAACATGTTTTGAACACTTTTTTCTCAAAAACACTTTTTTCTCAAAAACTCTCTTCTAATCAATTCAAATTCGATTGGTTACATACACATGTTTAGCAGATGTTATTGTGGGTGTAGCGAAATGCTTGTGCTTCTAGCTCCGACAGTGCAGTAATATCTAACAAGGAATATCTAAAAATTACACAACTTATACCAATACACACAAATCTAGTAAAGGAATGAAATTAAGAATATAAAAATATATGGACGAGCAATGTCAGAGCGGCATAGAATAAGATACAGTAGAATAGTATAGGATACAGTATATACATATGAGATGGGTAATGCAAAATATGTAGACATTATTACTTGTTCTTCTACAGCAGACATATAGTGAGCAATATGTTTGGAACATCGGATCACAATAAAATCGCAGTATCAAATTGCAATACATATAGAATTGTGATACATAAAGAATCGTGATACAGAATCGCAATACAAATCATATCGGCACCAAAGTATTGTGAGGTCCCTGGCAATTCCCAGCCCTAAGCTATATGCATAAGTGCTTTTGGGTTTGCCTGAAAAGAGTGTTTGTGAGTGGACTCCCATGCTCTACTCAAGGTCAATAGCTACTCTGAAACCAAACTCCAGAGGGAGTATTGGCTCTTCCTGTCACGCTCTGTTCTTGGATGCTCATGGCCACGATGTTAGGAGAAAAACACAGGGAACAATGCAGTACATCTAAAACATCTGGGGAGTCTTGGCACGCTGTCTTGGCTGGGGCCTCTTTCTCAAATAAAAACCTTACAGCCTGTGGGGACACATGTTCAAAATGTGTTTAATACAACTTATCATTTTGAGATGAACATTTCTAAGAAAATTATAACAGGCAAGTAAAACACAATTTCTGTCAAATTGTGTTTTACCCTCTTATGCATAAGACTATTAGTCATTTCGACATCTGACATTGACAATATGGACAGAGAAGAGTTTGGTGTGTGTCACCTGGTGAATTTATTTATGTATGTTTTTCCCACAGCGTGCCCACAGGTATCTGGTTAGCAAGGGCCACTCCCAATCAGACCTGAGGACGTTCAAGCGTCAGCTGTACACCATCTGGTTCGACCTCTACTACAGAAGTGGAAGGTAAGAATTGGGGAGTATTCATAAGTGCACATCATAGTGAAACATTTTGCAAAAGAAAACATGTTGCAATTGTTACTAATTGCTAGTTCTGCAATAAACAACATACTATCAAAGGAATGCACAAAGGATAATTAAATATGACATGGTACACAGTGAACAAGTGCTCATGGCAAACAGAATGTCAAAAAGCAAACAATTTGTCAAAGGAGAGAAGACGAGTTCTGACATTTCACATATGCATTAAGATAACAATTAAAGAATTCACATAATCTACAGGGTTTCAAACGTTCATCAAACAAACCAAACTCACTTTTGCTGCAATCATGTCCATCCCGGAAACTTGTATTGAACGCAGGATTTGTTCAGCTAACACTCTTTATTTGAAACACAGTGTCCCAGGAGAAAGTGTAGACATTCATCTGCACTGATCTGAACTGGGAAGTCTCCAAATACATCAAGGTTTTTGTAAGGAAAGGTGTTGGGGAGTAGTGAACTACATGTATTTCAACTAGTATTTTTTTTTACGTTTTGCAGTAGCTTGGTGGTAGATGAACTAAATTCAAATCTTGTTTTCAGTAGTTACATTTCTGCCTTGTAGTAGCGGAGTTAACAACTGGAACTACACGCTACGTTTTTTGAAGGCAAAAATGTCCTTTATTTTTTGGTGTGAAACCTACCTTATTCTCACTTGAACTAAAGTTTTTGTGTTTAATAGGCTAAATTACACATTCTGTTAACATCTGACTTTAGAGTGATCTGTTCTTGCAATTTGTAGTCTAAGACATTTTAGATTTCAGATATGATATTTTACCACAAAGTAGTTTGGATGTAGTGAACAACTTTTTTCAGAGTAACTTTAAATAAAATTAAATAACATTTTATTGGTCACATATATGTGTTTTGCAGATGCTATTGTGGGTGTGGTGAAATGCTTGTGTTTCTAGCTCCAACAGTGCAGTAATATCTAACAAGTAATATCTAACAATTTCACAACAATACACACAATACACACAAACCAGAGTAAAGGAATAGAATTAAGAATATATAAATATTTGGACGAGCAATGTCGGAGCGGCATGGACTAAGATACAGTAGAATAGAATAGAATACAGTATATACATATGAGATGAGAAATGCAAAATATGTAAACAGTATTAAAGCGACCAGTGTTCCATTATTAAAGTGGCCAGTGATTTCAAGTCTATGTATATAGGGCAGCTTCCTCTAAGGTGCTACTGATGGCTATTTAACAGTCTAATGGCCTTGAGATAGAAGCTGTTTTTCAGTCTCTTGGTCCCAGCTTTGATGCACCTGTTCTGATGCTCGCCTTCTGGATGATAGCAGGGTGAACAGGCAGTGGCTTGGGTGGTTGTTGTCCTTGATGATCATTCTAGCCTTCCTGTGACATTGGGTGCTGTAGGTGTCCTGGAGGGTAGGTAGTTTGATCCGGTGATGCGATGGGCAGACTGCACCACCCTCTGGAGAGCCCTGCGGTTGTGGGCAGTGCAGTTTCCGTACCAGGCGGTGATACAGCCTGACAGAATGCTCTCAATTGTGCATCTGTAAAAGTTTGTGAGGATTTTAGGTGCCAAGCCAAATTTCTGAGTTTGAGTTCTTCACCACACTGTCTGTGTGGGTGGACCATTTCAGTTTGTCAGTGATGTGTACGCAAAGGAACTTGAAGCTTTCCACCTTCTCCACTGCGGTCCCGTCGATGTAGATAGTGGGGTGCTCCCTGTGCTGTTTCCTGAAGTCCACGAATCAGCTCCTTTGTTTTATCGACGTTGAGTGAGAGTTTTTTTTTCTGGCACCATACTTCCAGGGCCCTCACCTCCTCCCTGTAGGCTATCTCGTCATTGTTAGTAATCAGGCCTACTACTGTTGTGTCGTCTGCAAACTTGATGATTGAGTTGGAGGCATGCGAGGCCACACAGTCATGGGTGAACAGGGAGTACAGGAGGGGGCTGAGCACACACCCTTGTGGGGCCCCTGTGTTGAAGTTCAGTGAAGTGGAGGTGTTGTTTCCTAACTTCACCACCTGGGGATGGCTGATCAGGAAGTCCGGGACCTAGTTGCACAGGGCGGGGTTGAGACCCAGGGCTCCGAGCTTGATGATGAGCTTGGAGGGTACTATAGGGTTGAATGCTGAGCTATAGTCAATGAACAGCATTCTTACATAGTTATTCCTCTTGTCCAGATGGGTTAGGGCAGTGTGCAGTGCGATGGCGATTGCATCGTCTGTGGATATATTGGGCGGTAAGTAAATTGAAGTGTGTCAGGTAAGGTGGAGGTGATATGATCCTTGACTAGTCTCTCAAAGCACTTCATGATGACAGAAGTGAGTGCTTCAGGGCGATAGTCATTTAGTTCAGTTACCTTTGATTTCTTGGGTACAGAAACAATGGTGGGCATCTTGAAGCATGTGGGGACAGCAGACTGGGATAGGGAGAGATTGAATATGTCCATAAACATTCTAGCCAGCTGGTCTGTGCATGCTCTGAGGACGCGGCTAGGGATGCCATCTGGGCCAGCAGCTTTGCGAGGGTTAACACACTTAAATGTCTTACTCACCTCGACCATGGAGAAGGAGAGCCCACAGTCCTTGGTAGCGTGCTGCGTCGGTGGCACTGTGTTATCCTCAAAGCGGGCGAAGAAGGTGTTTAGCTTGTCCGGAAGCAAGATGTCTGTGTCCGCGACGGTTAAGTAAACTATGTTTTTTTAAGGGTAGCTTTGGTGTAGCTTAACTTCTTCCAGTGTGAAGTAATTAGTAGCTTCGTAAACTATACTGCTCAAAAAAATAAAGGCAACACTTAAACAACACATCCTAGATCTGAATGAAAGAAATAATCTTATTAAATACTTTTTTCTTTACATAGTTGAATGTGCTGACAACAAAATCACACAAAAATAATCAATGGAAATCCAATTTATCAACCCATGAAGGTCTGGATTTGGAGTCACACTCAAAATTAAGTGGAAAACCACACTACAGGCTGATCCAACTTTGATGTAATGTCATTAAAACAAGTCAAAATGAGGCTCAGTAGTGTGTGTGGCCTCCACGTGCCTGTATGACCTCCCTACAACGCCTGGGCATGCTCCTGATGAGGTGGCAGATGGTCTCCTGAGGGATCTCCTCCCAGACCTGGACTAAAGCATCCGCCAACTCCTGGACAGTCTGTGGTGCAACGTGGCGTTGGTGGATGGAGCGAGACATGATGTACCAGATGTGCTCAATTGGATTCAGGTCTGGGGAACAGGCGGACCAGTCCATAGCATCAATGCCTTCCTCTTGCAGGAACTGCTGACACACTCCAGCCACATGAGGTCTAGCATTGTCTTGCATTTTGAGGAACCCAGGGCCAACCGCACCAGCATATGGTCTCACAAGGGGTCTGAGGATCTCATCTCGGTACCTAATGGCAGTCAGGCTACCTTTGGCGAGCACATGGAGTGCTGTGCGGCCCCCCAAAGAAATGCCACCCCACACCATGACTGACCCACCGCCAAACCGGTCATGCTGGAGGATGTTGCAGGCAGCAGAACGTTCTCCACGGCATCTCCAGACTCTGTCACTTCTGTCACGTGCTCAGTGTGAACCTGCTTTCATCTGTGAAGAGCACAGGGCGTCAGTGGCGAATTTGCCAATCTTGGTGTTCTCTGACAAATGCCAAACGTCCTGCACGGTGTTGGGCTGTAAGCACAACCCCCACCTGTGGACGTCGGGCCCTACCACCCTCATGGAGTCTGTTTCTGACCGTTTGAGCAGACACATGCACATTTGTGGCCTGCTGGAGGTCATTTTGCAGGGCTCTGGCAGTGCTTCTCCTGCTCCTCCTTGCACAAAGGCAAAGGTAGCGGTCCTGCTGCTGGGTTGTTGCCCTCCTACGGCCTCCTCCACATCTCCATGTGCCATCCTGGATGAGCTGCACTATCTGAGCCACTTGTGTGGGTTGTAGACTCCGTCTCATGCTACCACTAGAGTGAAAGCACCGCCAGCATTCAAAAGTGACCAAAACATCAGCCAGGAAGCATAAGAACTGAGAAGTGGTCTGTGGTCCCCACCTGCAGAACCACTCCTTTATTGGGGGTGTCTTGCTAATTGCCTATAATTTCCACCTGTTGTCTATTCCATTTGCACAACAGCATGTGAAATGTATTGTCAATCAGTGTTGCTTCCTAAGTGGACAGTTTGATTTCACAGAAATGTGATTGACTTGGAGTTACATTGTGTTGTTTAAGTGTTCCCTTTATTTTTTTGAGCAGTGTATATTTTCAGAGTAGCTTCCCCAACACTGGTAATGAATAGGGTGTTTTCCCCGTAGCAGGGCCTATCATCAATGATTAGGCTAGGATATTCTACACGCAACAGACTGAAGATGGAACACACACTCACATCATTAGCTAAGAGTTTCTATTGGACAAATTCAGGTAGGTCCCTTCCCGTTCCATGTTAGAAACGTTTTGCAACAGTATCGGCATAATGAATTCACCCCCAGGCGATCCAGCGCGAGGGAGAGAGGAGAGTTTTATTTATATTATACAACTTTCCCCAGGCCTTTATAGCCTATTGAATATATAGCACAGTTAATAATATGTTTTGTGATAATTGCACTGTGATTTAATGTTGTGGGGTAAATAAAAAAATAACATTGTTAAATATCATTTCGGTTTGGGATTTTTGTGCATGTTAAGGATCCCAATTTTGTTTAACAATTTTAACATTTAAATGTTCACACCCCTATACTATACTGTACTTGACTATACTCTATTGTACTGTACTGTAGCCTACTGTACTGAACTTTACTGTACTTTACTGTACTGTACAGGACTGTACTCTGCTATCCAAACTTGTGAAACATAGACATCTATGGTTGGTTTAGATTTTGTCTGGTCCGGACTGACCAAATTTGGTCTTGTTTGGGTGCGGAGCTCGTTAGAATAAGTGTGCTTTGCAAGTGTTCATTTTTACATTTACAGTTACATTTTGGGAATTTAGCAGACGCTCTTATCCAGAGCGACTTACATTCAACTTTCATTCAACTAAGGTAGATAAATAACCACATATTAGGTTCATAGCAAGTAAAACATTTCTGTAACCGTTACTGAGAATGTTGTTGTAGTTGAAGTGTTCTGTTGGTTTTGACAGAAGACTTTTAAAGCTTTTAAAAAGGCTAAAGTAACTGCAAGTGAAAGATGGGGAGAGTAATAAATATTCCATACTGCAATCTTTAGTTATAGAAATGATTCTTACTTTAATTGGAAATAACTATTTTGAATGTGATATAATGCTTTCTTCATTGACATGTAGATACATTATATACAGTTGAAATTTGTCCACAGAAACAATTACACCCAGAAAATACGTATTTTCAACATCCGGAAAGTACATATTTCAACTTTTATTAAGAACCGAAAATGAACCAGATTTTAACATCCGGAAAATGTGTATTTTAGACATTTTTTCAACTTAATTTTGCTCACTAGATCCTACATGTGTTGATTTGTAGTGAAGAGTCAGGTAATAAGCCACTTTTTACATTGTCCACCATTGAGGAAACGTTCTGATATTGCTCTAAGTATGATACATAGTGGGTCCTTATCTAATTATATATTTAATGACCTGTTTATTGGTGTAATTCCAGCTCACCAGTATTTTTTCTATGTCCAGAAGATGTGGACCATATCCTGTCACTTGTTCACTGCTTCTCTCCAGCAGTTTGGCTGTTTGTTGAGGAACATTTTGACCACCATTTCTGGAGTTTGAAATAACATTGGAATTGCGGCCACATTTTTGTTTGTTACTTTGTGTGAAATGTGTCTTATCCCAGACTGTTGTTCATTTGACAGTAAGGACTCGTGCGGATTTGAGCATGTGTTTGTTGGAGAGACTAAATTCGGAAATGAGATTGCTGGTTTCCATAACTGGGTCCAGTTCTATCTGCAGGAGAAGAGCAGGAATTTGGACTACAAGGGATACAAAGCCAGGGACCATGACATAGTAAGAGTCCCAGCAGCCCTTTTCAAACATGTAACATTGATTAAAATTACCTTTACTTTGACAGGATATCAAAACCTTCACTCTCACTGCAGCTTTAAACATGTCGAACTCATGTCAAATTTGCCTGTTCCCAACCCACACAGACCAATTTTATGAATTTACTTTTGTCTAACAAAGATGTCCCCCACTCTTTCTCACTTACTCACACACGCACAGCCTGACCAAGATGACCACGTCCTGAACCTCCAGTTCAGCTGGCACGGTTTGGTGAAGCCGGTGGGCAGTGCCTTCGTGGGGGCCAGTCCGGAGTTTGAGATGGCCCTCTACACCATCATCTTCCTCGCCAACACACATCGGAGCACCACAGTGGTGGTCAACATTGACGAATGTCAGCTGGAGGTGGTGGTGGTCAGGCACGGGCGCTCCATTGGGACGGCCTACCCCAAACTGCTTAGCAGCAACAACAGGCACCTGTAGTTGGAGGCATCAAACACACGCACACAAGCATAGATTTATGAATAAGACTATGCACACACACACACACACACACACACATACACTGTTTTGGACTGGGCATTTAACCAGGCCAGTTTGCTTCACAATTAGGCCTACATCACATAACCTTTCTTTAGCTGACTGCACTGTGTAATCTAATCTGCACAACAGGAACGAACATAAATGGACACATCTGATACTCAGGGCATGCATGTGTAAGATATAAAACCATGGACTTGTGTTGTAAAGTCTGATGTTTTCCTACAAGTTGAAAAGTTAAGGTAAAGAACATGTTTCAGAAGAAGAAAGAAAGTTTAACTCGCTGTCTGATTTCAACAGCATAACAGCAGTGAGTCATTGTAATGGAAACTGCACATGTCGTGCCTCATTTAAATAAACCATTTATATCATTTGTTTATAAGCCATGTCATAGAGTCTAAATTAAGCATTCTGTAAATATGGCCCTTCCCAACATGCACTGCCCATCTGGACACCTGCTTGGCCAATGTGTAGGGTTTTATAAGTGCTTATGTCAAGGCACAATCATTATTTCAATACAAGTCATTCTACCATTTTCCAAATGCGCTCATGCAACGAGTAGCCCATACTGTAATAAAATGTGCATTACCGAGTCAAACGTTGGTCAATGTATTATTGCATTCTCTATATATGCAGTCATGATCAGCCAGTTATGAATAGTTATGCCATTGGTTAGTATATGCTACTATTACATTTTTCTGTCATTTACCCTTTAAAGTAACTGTCCAGTGTTTCCCGATTTCTATTAAATATGACCTATAATTCATTACAATATGAGTGTAATAGTTTTCCTTCCAACAAATGGTAATTAAGTATGTTGAAAATCAGCTTTTCTGTGTTGGAATGGTGTGGACTTACCACAACAAAAGAATGGGCACTTACTGGTTATTAACAATATTCATACAAGTAGACTGTTGATTGGCCAGCTCATCCTCCTGAAGATGACATCCTCTATGATGAAAAAGCTAGCATTTTTTAAACATCTGTTTGAGGTGAGGTTTTTGAAGTGCTTTTTTTTTTCTCTCCAATTTATGCTTTGGCCAAAAACATGAATATACAACATTATCTGGGTATGAGTTAACCAGTGGCGACCCGTCATTCAGGCAGAGCCCCACCTGTTTTCAGCCCCACCTGTTTTCAGCCCTACCTGTTTAGCAAAAAAAAATAATCAAATGTTGTATTCTTTTTTGTTGTCTGTTTTCCATGTTATTTTGGCATTAATACGTGTCACATATCAGTTTGAAAACAATGTAAAAAAAAGTGAATTAAGCCGCATTCAAACATGGTCTCTTTTTCGCTTTCTTGAGTGAGGTGTTTCAGCCTAGCTCAGTGCTTTTAAAAATGTTTTATTTCACCTTTATTTAACCAGGTAGGCCAGTTGAGAACAAGTTCTCATTTACAACTGCGACCTGACCAAGATAAAGCAAAGCAGTGCGACAAAAACAACAACACAGAGTTACACATGGGATAAACAAACAAGTCAATAACACAATGGAAAAATCTGTATACAGTGTGTGCAAATGATGTAAGGAGGCAATAAATAGGCCAATAGTGGCGAAGTAATTACAATTTAGCAATTTACACTGGAGTGATATATGTGCAGATGAGGATGTGCAAGTAGAGATAGTGGTGTGCAAAAGAGCAGAAAAACAAATATGGGGATGAGGTAGGAAGTTGGTTGGATGGGCTATTTACAAATGGGCTGTGTACCGCTGCAGCGATCGCTAAGCTGCTCTGACAGCTGACGCTTAAAGTTAGTGAGGGTAATTTTAGGAAAACAGGGTCCAGATTGTCTAGCCCAGCTGATTTGTAGGGATTCAGATTTTGCAGCTCTTTCAGAACATCAGCTGTCTGGATTTGGATGAAGGAGAAGCGGGGGGGGGGGGCTTGGGCCAGTTGCTGCGGGGGGTGCAGAGCTGTTGGCCGGGGTTGGGGTAGCCAGGTGGAAAGCATGGCCAGCCGTAGAGAAATACTTATTGAAATTCTCGATTATCGTGGATTTATCAGTGGTACCTGTGTTTCCTAGTCTCAGTGCAGTGGACAGCTGAGAGCAGGTGCTCTTATTCTCCATGGACTTTACAGTGTCCCAAAACTTTTTGGAATTAGTGCTGCAGGTTGCAAATTTCTGTTTGAAAAAGCTAGCCTTTGCTTTCCTAACTGACTGTGTGTATTGGTTCCTGACTTCCCTGAAAAGTTGCATATCGCGGGGACTATTCGATGCTAGTGCCGTATGCCACAGGGTGTTTGTGTGCTGGTCAAGGGCAGTCAAGTCTGGAGTGAACCAAAGGCTATATCTGTTCTTAGTTCAACATTTTTTGAACGGGGCATGCTTATTTAAGATAGTGAGGAAAGCACATTTAAAGAACAACCAGGCATCCTCTACTGACGGGATGAGGTCAATATCCTTCCAGGATACCCGGGCCAGGTCGATTACAAAGGTGTCACGGTTGTCTTCGTCCTCTGACGATATAACGAAATCGTCATGAGAAAATGTGGACCAATACGCAGCAGGTACGTGTATGCTCATTTTGAGATTTATTAACTTTCCAAAATGAATACAAAATAACAAACCACGAGAATGAACGAACAACCAACAAACAGTCTGGCAAAGCCTAGGGCTGAACACAGAACAATCACCCACAAATCACAAACACACCCTTATATATGAGACTCTCAATCAAAGGCAGATAGACAACACCTGCCTTCAACTGAGAGTCCCAATCCCAATTAACCAACATAGAAACACACTCACCAGACTAGACATAGAAATACATAAACAGACTATAAACCAAAACCCCGGAAATACTAAATCAAACACCCTTAATCAAACACACCACCCTGAACCACATAAAACAAATACCCTCTGTCACGCCCTGACCAAACTACAAAAACAATTAACCTTATATACTGGCCAGGACGTGACAAAAGGCCTGCTCTCAGAAGTGTTTTAGGGAGCATTTGACAGTGATGAGGGGGGGTTGTTTGACCGGGGACCCATAACGGACGTCAGGCAATGAGGGAGTGATCGCTGAGATCCTGGTTGAAAACAGCAGAGGTGTATTTAGAGGGCAAATTGGTCAGGATTATATCTACGAGGGTGCCCATGTTTACGGATTTGGGGTTGTACCTGGTAGGTTCTTTGATAATTTGTGTGGGATTGAGGGCATCTAGCTTAGATTGTAGGACGGCCGGGGTGTTAAGTATATCCCGATTTAGGTCACCTAGCAGTATGAACTCTGACGATAGATGGGGGCAATCAATTCACATATGGTGTGCTGCTTTCTGTGGTGGTGGGGCAGCCAGTGGAAAATAACAAGTGTAGGGGATGGTAATGTTCTCTAGTTGCGCCGTGATTGGCTCAGTGTTCTGTCACTCATGGTGAAACTACGTAACCAAAAAATCTACAGGGAGAACTCGAAAATTCAAGCCCCTTGGGTGCTGCCATAGATTTACATTAGAAGTGCCCATCCAAGAAGGCTCAAGGTCATTGGCCATAGATAAAATTACATCAAATAACATTATACCTACCGTAGCTATCTACCGTAGCTACTTTCAAAATCTTAGCTAGCAAGCTAGACAAACAGTCATCACCATGAATCAAGTCGACAATCTACTGGCAAATCCTTTTCATTCCTTGTCATATGAAGCAAAATTACAGATAAAACGCATCGGTGCTCATCGGCCATTGGACATAAACATTACACAAGTTGGAAATGGCAAATTCAACAATGAGTGGTTTGGAAGGAATCAATGGCTAATTGAAAGCATTGCAAAGCAATCACTAGCCTGCTATTCAGTGGAGAGGGTGTGTGGTCCAATTCTTGGTTTAAAGGTATCTTTTCCAAGCTTAAAAGGATAAACATTCACATGCAACACCATGGGCCAGGAAAGGTTGAATACATTGGCCATGCTGTCAATCCAGCATGACTTCTGCCGCGTTAAAAACAACAGAAAACTCGGAACTGGGAAATCTGAAACTTCAGTGAGTTCAAGACAAGTGGGAACTCTGAAAAAAAACAGGCTTCGACTGGGAAAATGCATTTTGAATGTTCATCCAACTTGGAATTCCATGTCAAAAACTCAGGCCTCTTTCCAGAGCCCCGACCTGAAGATCACTGACATCATGATCCGACCTCGTTTTTTTCAGAGTTCCCAGTTGTCTTGAAAGCACCATAAATCCAGAGATTGCCAGACATTGATGACAAAATTTGCCCACAAGGACTGCAGCGCCACCTTCCTGTTCAAGTGAGCACAGCACAACAAGGTGAGTCCAAAAATGTTTTGTATGCCGCTGCATAAATGGTGTAATATGCCAGGGAGATATGTATAATGTAGCTAAGAAATTAATATAACATGTATGTTGTGTAGTTAGCTCTTAGTAGCCCATGTGCCTCACCCTAATAATTTGGTCCCTTTCCCCCTTATAACTTAGCCTACTGTTCTGACCTGGTGGTGGACATGTAGCCTATAGCCTGTTTTAGACAAATGTAGTCATTGAATATTTTAAGAGCTTTCATTGTCTGCTCATATGCCCCCTTTATTTATCCTACAGTTCTGACTTGGTGTACAGGGAGAACACTGTAAGAACGGCCCATGTTCTGAATTCTGTCACTACATTTCAAAAGTGCTGAACAAATAGTTATATTGACTACGTCTGTTTTACCTCACTCATTAATGTCTTAATCGAAATTACGGATTGCCTCTTATTCTCATCATTCTCTTATGCCATAGTTTGTACATTTCAATTGTCAGTAAAAAACACATTTGTTTAAAAAGGCAATAAATGAGGCTGAATTAACTTTTTTTGCTGCCAGACAAAGCTCCGCTAATAGCCAGGTGTGACCGTGTTAAGGATTCACTCCATGGTGCTGAAAAGAAAGCCCTGCTGTTGGGACAGCTTTATGTAGGCCCTAACAGTTTGTGGGCACCGTTTGTCACATTTATATTGCAATGAATGTATTGTTTAGTGTTGTGGCTTTGCTGGCATGCATAGAAAAAATGTTGAGTTTGCCCCAACAAGATTGACATGCTAAAATCGTAGGATAGTAACTTTTAAAAGTGAGATTTTCATTGGACAGTTACACTAACATATTTAGAAATGCCTAGGCCTTATTCAAAATAGACCATGTTTTGGTACTCAAATGCAAGTAGGCCCACTGTATAATAAATAAAACATCGACAAGTCTATGCCGTTTCTAAATTTCAGAATTTTGGCGGGAGAGGGCAAACCATTTCAAATCGCATATGCACAGAGATGGATTTTCCCGCACTGAAAGCTGGAAGTGACGTACTTCCTTCGCGGGAAAAGGTGCCGCATTCGACAGATGCCAGCGGAGAAATACAGCAACACAGAAATCTAAACAGGTGCAATTCAAACTTTCTTCGGAGCTGGCCAAGTAGAAGTTGTCACTATGTTGATGTAGAACGTCTCTTGTTGCGCAACAACTTCAACGCGCGCCTTCCATCCCAGCAGCTTTCTAAAGTTCCGCCCTCTGGAAAGACAGGTAATTTTACATGTTTATCGAACATTGCCTTCAGTTTGCGTGTTGATAAAAATCATAAAAAATAGCCTACTTCGTAACTTAACTTGCATTTTGTGCAAGATAAGGAATAACGTTAGTCTCTTACAAAAGCATTGACAGCAGAGCCTACAATCCTGCCTTGAAAGCCTAAATTCTGTATTCGACATCTATTCTATTTAGCTAGCCTGTCTGTTTGTTCAGTGTTTTGATAACCGCAGCCATACTCTTGACCTGGTTACCAATGCACTTTCTATTGACATATCCTCCTAAATTGTTGTTACTTTCTGATCTGTGCATTTTTTTACTACCTTGTTGCCCAACGCGTTATTAAGAAACGCTATCTTACCTCTGAAGTTGCTACAGATTTTATTGTGTATGAACAATACTCCACCACCTATTCTGCCTTCCTCTTGTGAGGATTTAGTTGATGACTTTAATAGCAAATTAAGCGCAACCATTAATGCCATAGCTCCAGTAAAGTTGAAAAGGCCACATCCAAACGGAGTGACGAAACTAGTCAATTAAAGATACGTTTCAGAAAGACAGCAGAAGCAGAGAGAGTCGAAGTTGGTAGGGCCATTCTGATATTCTGAGAGAGAAACTTGCCATATATAACAAGGCAATTAGAAATGACAGACTGGCTCATTTTTCTAACATGATCACTATTAATCTGAATAATTTGAGAGTGCTCTTCTCGACCATGGATGGCTTGATTAATCCTACCCCTGCAAGCCTATGGGAACTTTCCTCCACATCTAAATGGATGGGTTGGCAGCATATTTTAGAGATACCCAGCATAATGTTGGTTATCAGTCAAGCAAGACCTGATGAGAAGTTTGATATGTGCCCTAGCCCTCCAAGCAAAGGCACTATGGGTTTATTTTCCCTGGTTGACACAGACATGCTCAGGAAAGTGATATCAGAATTTAAGCCTTCTACCTGCCTTCTCGATCCCACCACCTTCTTCAAAACAGTTTAAATTGCATATCTGAAGAAGTGCAAGCTATTGTTACTCACTCCCTGTTCACATGCACTTTCCCCACTGCACTAAAAACTGCTACGTTGAAACCCCTTCTGATGAAAAGTAATCTAGATTCTTTAGCTCTTAGCAATTTTCGGCCAATCTCCAGCCTTCCATTCTTAAGAAAAATTCTGGATAAATTGGTTTTCAAACAGCTAAATTATTTTTTAAGTGCCAACTATATTTCTGAAATATTCCAATCTGGTTTTCATGCCCACCACAGCACAGAGACAGCCTTAGTTAAAGTGGTAAATTATCTTAGAGCCAACACAGATGCCAAACAGCTCTCTGTTCTTGTAATCTTACATTTAAGTGCTGCATTCGACACTGTTGACCATGATGTCCTTCTGGACATGCTAGAGAGTGGGTTGTTATCTCCGGTCCAGTTTTAAATTGGTTTAGGACCTATTGGTCCTCTCTTGTCGAGTGGCGTTCCACAAGGTTCAATTTTAGCTCCACGGATAAATTGTTAGACTGTATTCGTGATTTAAATACTTGGATGGCTCACAACTTCTTCCAGCTAAATCAAAACAAGACCAAGGTACTTATTATTGGAGCCAAAGCACACAGAGACTCTAGCCGCACATTTTAATTCACAGGCAATAAAGATAAAAAACCTAGGTGTAATGATTTATTCTGAACTAAATTTCAAATCACACATTAGGAATGTCACCAAAATAGCTTTTTACCACCTGAGGAACATTGCCAAGGTGTGGCCGTTTCTCTCTCAGGCTGATGCAAAGAGACATCCATGCTTTTATTACAAGCAGGCTTGACTAATGTAATGCTCTCATGTCTGGTCTACCCAATAAAGCCATTGGTCAACTACAAAACATCCAGAATGCTGCAGCACGGGTACTGACCAAGACCAGACGGAGAGCACACATTACACCGGTTTTAAGGTCTCTGCACTGGCTGCCTGTGAGTTTTAGAATGAATTTTAATATTCTTCTATTGGTTTCTAAATTAATCTACGATTGTACACCCCAATACATGTCAAGCATGCTTTTAAGTTGTGTACCCAGTATGTCCCTCAGGTTCTCCGGCACCGCCTTTTAACATCCCAAAGCCTAGGACCAAGAGGCATGGAGAGGCAGCCTTTAGTTACTATGCCTGAGCCTCTGGAATAGCCTGCCAGAGATCCTGAGGGGGGATGAAACTGTGGACATATTTAAGAGATCATAAAATACATCTTTTTAGGTTTTCCTTACGGTGCTTTTTAGTTATTCAGTTTGTCAGTCTTTTCTAAAATGTTTTTTTTTGTAGTAGTAGTAGTAGTAGTAAGTGTTTCAGCTTTTTTTTCTTTTTTTTATTTGTTTTTTTCCTGTAAAGATGGGGTTGAGGTCAGGGCTCTGTGCAGGCCAGTCAAGTTCTTCCACATCAATCTTGACACACCATCTCCGTATGGACCTCGCTTTGTGCACAGGGGCATTGTCATGCTGAAACAGGAAAAGGCCTTCCCCAACCACAAAGTTGGTAGCACAGAATTGTTGAGAATGTCATTGTATGATGTAGCATTAAGATTTCCCTTCACTCGAACTAAGGAACCTAATCCATGAAAAACAGCCCCAGACCATTATTTCTCCTCCACCAAACTTTACAGTTGGCACTATGCATTGGTGCAGGTAGCATTCTCCTGGCATCTGCCAAACCCAGATTCGTCTGTCGGACTGCCAGATGGTGAAGCGTGATTAGTCACTCCAGAGAACGCGTTCCCACTGCTCCAGAGTCCAATGGATGGGAGCTTTACACCACTCTAGCCAACGCTTGGCATTGCACATGGCGATCTTATGCTTGTTTGAGGCTGCTCGGCCATGGAAACCCATTTCATGAAGCTCCTGACGAACAGTTATTGTGCTGACATTGCTTCCAGAGGCAGTTTGGAACTTGGTAGTGGGTGTTGCAACAGAGGACAGACGATTTTTATGTGCTTCGGCACTTGGTGGTCCCGTTCTGTGAGCTTGTGTGGCCTACCACTTTGTGGCTGAGTCGTTGTTGCTCCTAGACGTTTCCACTTTACAATAACAGTACTTACAGTTCACTGGGGCAGCTCTAGCAGGGTAGAAATTTCACGAACTGACTTGAACTGATCCTGTGACGGTGCCACATTGAAAGTCACTGAGCTCTTCAGTAAGGCCATTCTACTGCCAATGTTTGTCTATGGCGATTGCATGGCTGTGTGCTCGATTGTGTAAACCTGTCAGCAACGGGTGTCGCTGAAATAGCCAAATCCACTAATTTGAAGGGGTGTCCATACTTCTCTCTCTCTGTGTGTGTGTGTGTGTGTGTGTGTGTGTGTGTGTGATTCCAAAAGAAACGCCATCTTGATTTAGAGTCAGGAATGAACTAATATAATGTAAAACGCTACAGATCTGGGTGACCAGGCTAATAGTATTGGGAATCACTGGGAGGATTAGTGATAGCTAGCCCAAGATGTACTCTTAAGGAGCCTAATGTTACCATTACTCCTTAAGGTCCAAGGACCTTATGTTATTTTCAGAGGTAGACTGGCTCTGGCAGCCAAAACAGCCAAATGCATTCTGCAATATGGACGCGAATAACATTAACCTAATTTTATTGACAATATTTTACATAAAACATCTTACTGTGCTGCTATTTTTAGTTTTATAAACTCAGTGGAAAACATTCTCTCCATTCAGCGCCACTCTAATCTTGAGGAGCGTTTCTTTAAAACATGCATCCAATCCCCTTGATCCCTTACATAATAGATGTATTTTATATAGTGCTTTTCATACAGAATCTTTTGCTTTTAAAAAACAAACAAAAACATATGAATGAAGCTGGCAGTTCATGAGAGATGGTTTTCCACAGCCAGATAAAATTACTCACACCAATAATACTAATGTACAGCAGTGGAGGCTGCTGAGGGGAGGATGGCTCATAATAATGGCTGGAACGGAGCGAATGGCATCAAACACATGGAAACCATGTGTTTTGTATTTGATACCATTTCACTCATTCCTCTCCAGCTGTTACCAGGAGCCCATCCCAATGAAGGAGCCACCATCCTCCTGAGTTTACATTGGCACTAGCCATCTCCATACTCAATATCTGCAGCTTCACCTGTAAAATCTTAGGAAGCCAGTAGATGGCAGTGCAGCCTAAGAGTTCAGCCTCTGTTATCAGATATGGGCTTGTTCGACAGTGCAGGCAACTGCCTAAAGACTGATCTACAAATCACCTTGCATCATAAATAACAACTTATTATTATTGTTAATATTATTTGTAGATCAGTCAGTCACAATTTACATCATGGTTTTGACGCTCTCTAACACTTCCAATGACACCATTCATCCCTATGTAATAATGCATTGAAGCCAAATGAAATCTGTTAAGATGGCGTCTCATAGAGACATAACATGCACAGTTTGAACTACTCCAGGAAGTGACTTTGCAGGGTAGCTCAGTGCTGCCCCTCTCATTGAGTAACTCAAGTTGAAGGCTGACCGTGGGGCTCTGCAGGCTGCCATTAGCAACTAAATGATCCTTAACTTCTGTGTGCAAATTATTTTATTTTAATTAAATAATTGGTTCAAGGACATATGTCTGGTGTATAAGAAGCAATTATTGGTAACGTGATTGTCTTAGAATGTTTATTTTACTTAGATGAAGATTGACCATGAAGATTTTTCCATTTACTATAATGGTGGATCCTGTTTTCTGATAACGATGCCTGCAGTACCGCGGTTGACCTTGAACCGCCTTGGCTTCGATGAGAGGGCAAGCGTTCTCCACTGGGTAGCAGTAAAACCTCAAGTTCACAGTTCCACACAGTTTACATACCTGTCCAATGAGTAGTATCCAAGGATGTATATAAACCCTGGATTGATGATGCTATGTATTGGCCATTGAGAGGCTTTGAAGCCACCGGTCGACATATTGGCACTAGGGTTGGGCCGATATATGATTAAATCGAATATCGTGATATTTGACATTGACGCTACATCGTGACTCACAAAACGATATATCATGATGTGCAACACTATACTCTATTTGAATTTTTCAATTCAAAACAGGGCAGTTTTATCAGATAAGCTGTATCAATATGTTGAAAAGTAAGTCTAAATGAATTAAATAAGCCTTATGTTTTGCCATACTAAGGTTATTTAATTAAAATGCGACTATAATATCGTAAATAAGCACAAATTGCAGTCTGTAATTATCTAGTTAACGGTGCGAACCAATTCTGACGGATATCACGATATTTGGAGTAGCATATCGTAGAAGAGGTCTCCCCAAATATCACCGAACCCTAATTGGTACTCCCCAGAAGGAACAGTCCTCCATAGGAATGAATGGAATTCTACAGCATTTCAATTAAAGATTTCACGGACAAAGTTAAATGTATTTTTTTGGTTGAAGTGGGGACAGAAACATTACTTATCTCAACAAAAAGTATACGTTAAAGGTGCAATAATATTGCAAATTTGCAAGTAACTATTTCACTGTACCGTTTACACCTTCTGTATCCTGTGTATGTGACAAACTTCGATTTTATTGATATAGTGTGTGTGTTTAACAGAGACAATAATGTTAAGCACAACATATCCTGCACCAAAGTCAGATTAGGATATAGGCCAAGGACTAGTGTGTATTTTCGCTACTACTTTCACCACTTTTAGTCTTAATCTTTGGTTGTTTACTACATTGCCTTACTCACTCTGTTTAGCACATGGCCTCACATGTGAATCCTTAAAGACATGGGTGGGGCTAAGGCTTAAGAGGCTGTGAATGATGCTGAATGAGTGTAGACAAAGAAGAGCTCTCCAGGAAGTGTACCAAAACATTCAAGGGCCATTTTCTCCAAAGTGGGGTTACAAGTTGATCAACTTTTTCAAAGCAGAATCACTTTCCCATTGTTCCTCAACTGCAGTGTATGAAATACCATTTTCTAGCTCTGAGTCTGTACTTTTATACAATATAAAACTTTTTTTTTAAACACAATTTCTAATTATTATTGTTTAAAAAAAAAAAAAAAACTTTTTCTCCCCAATTTTGTGATATCCAATTGGAAGTTGCAGTCTTGTCCCATCGCTGTAACTCCCGTACGGATCTGTTGCTTTTAAAAAAACAAACAAAAACAAATGAAGGAAGCTGGGAGTTACATTTACATTTTAGTCATTTAGCAGACGCTCTTATCCAGAGCGACTTACAGTAGTGAATGCATACATTTCATTTTTATTTCATACATTTTTTTCTTTTTTTTTCTTCGTACTTGGCCCCCCGTGGGAATCGAACCCACAACCCTGGTGTTGCAAACATCATGCTCTACCAACTGAGCTACGGGGAAGGCTGTTCATGAATTCATGAGAGATGGTTTTCCACAGCCAGATAAAATGACTGTCACACCAATAATACTAATGTACAGCAGTGGAGGCTGCTGAGGGGATGACGGCTCATAATAATGGCTGGAACGGAGCGAACGGAATGGCATCAAACGCATGGAAACCATGTGTTTTGTATTTGATACCATTCCACTCATTCCTCTCCAGTCGTTATCAGGAGCCTGTTCTCCCCAATTAAGGTGCCACCATCCTCCTGTGATGTAAATTCATCAAAAAAAGAATGTCCTCTTACTGTCAACTGTTTATTTTCAGCAAACTTAACATGTGTAAATATTTGTATGAACATAACAAGATTCAACAACTGAGACATAAACTGAACAAGTTCCACAGACATGTGACTAACAGAAATTGAATAATGTGTCCCTGAACAAAGGGGGTGGGGTCAAAATCAAAAGTAACAGTCAGTATCTGGTGTGGCCACCAGCTGCATTAAGTACTGCAGTGCATCACCTCCTCATGGACTGCACCAGATTTGCCAGTTCTTGCTGTGAGATCTTACCCCACTCTTCCACCAAAGCACCTGCAAGTTCCCGGACATTTCTGGGGGGAATGGCCCTAGCTCTCACCCTCCAATCCAACAGGTCCCAAACGTGCTCAATTGGGATTGCGATCCGGGCTCTTCGCTGGCCATGGCAGAACACTGACATTCCTGTCTTGCAGGAAATCACGCACAGAACGAGCAGTATGGCAGGTGGCATTGTCATGCTGGAGGGTCATGTCAGGATGAGCCTGCAGGAAGGGTACCACATGAGGGAGGAGGATGTCTTCCCTGTAATGCACAGCGTTGAGATTGCCTACAGTGACAACAAGCTCAGTCCGATGATGCTGTGACACACCGCCCCAGACCATGACGGACCCTCCACCTCCAAATCGATCCCGCTCCAGAGTACAGGCCTCAGAGTAACGCTCATTCCTTTGACGATAAACGCGAATCCGACCAACACTGGTGAGACAAAACCGCGACTCATCAGTGAAGAGCACTTTTTGCCAGTCCTGTGATGTTGTTGCGGGTGATGTCTGGTGAGAACAGGCCTACAAGCCCTCAGTCTAGCCTATTGCAGACAGTCTGAGCACTGATCGAGGGATTGTGCGTTCCTGGTGTAACTCGGGCAGTTGTTGCCATCCTGTACCTGTCCCGCAGGTGTGATGTTCGGATGTACCGATCCTGTGCAGGTGTTGTTACACGTGGTCTGCCACTGCGAGGACGAACAGCTGTCCGTCCTGTCTCCCTGTAGTGCTGTCTTAGGCGTCTCACAGTACGGACGTTGCAATTTATTGCCCTGGCCACATAGGCATGCTGCAAGGAGGCATGCCGAAGGCACATTCACGCAGATGAGCAGGGACCCTGGGCATCTTTCTTTTTGGTGTTTTTCAGATTCAGTAGAAAAGCCTCTTTAGTGTCCTAAGTTTTCATAACTGTGACCTTAATTGCCTACCGTCTAACAAACTGTTAGTGTCTTAACGACCGTTCCACAGGTGCATGTTAATTACTTGTTTATGGTTCATTGAACAAGCATGGGAAACGGTGTTTAAACCCTTTACAATGAAGATCTGTGAAGTTATTTGGATTTTGACGAATTATCTTTGAAAGACAGGGTCCTGAAAAAGGGACGTTTCTTTTTTTTTTTGCTGAGTTTACATCTGCGCTAGCCATCTTCATACTCAATATCTACAGCTTCACCGGTAATATCTTAGGAAGCCAGTAGATGGCAGTGCAGCCTAAGAGTCCAGCCTCTGTTATCAGCTACGGGCTTATTCGACAGTGCAGGCAACTGCCTAAATACTGATATACCTTGCATCATAAATAACAACTCATTGGGAGAGGCGAACGTCGAGAGCCATGCATCCTCTGAAATACGACCCTGCCAAGCCGCACTGCTTCTTGACACACTGCTCACTTAACCCAGAAGCCAGCCGCACCAATTTCAGTTTTTGACAAAACAAGCTGTTTAGAGAATCATTGAACCATCTAAACCTCTGTGAAATAACTTTTCAATAACCAGCAATATTGTATTTCCAGATGTTTGAAGTTGGTGTACAAAACCGAATGTAAAAGATGCAAAAACGAAACTTAAGAACGGGAAGCATAGACATAGAGCACATAAATCTGTTCTATCGCTTCTTATATTTGCCTTTGCGTGACAGATCTTTAACTCACATTTCTATTTGAATTTGGTTGGGTCACCTAAAAAGTTACACATTTCAGTTTTTAAAGCTTTTTTTATAAAATTTTTATTTGTATGTTTAGCTCATATATTTTAAAGTATGCATTATTTTGCTCTTGTGCTTTATGCTATTTGCCTCATGACTCCTGCGTGCTTTGTTGACTATGAACTTGCTTGTTTACCCAACTGTGGGACAGACTATTTGTTCCCGTAATCGGAACTCTGACTCACTATTGGTTACATGGAGTCTTGGTCTCCCAAACTATTCTAACCACCTCGCTGGCTTTTATTCATGTTACCTGATGAAATTGCTGTACAATATGATCTTGTTGCCATCTAATGCACATTCAAATGTTATAAATCAACACTGCAGCACTCCCCCTGTCTTCTGCCGTGCCCTGATTGTACTACTGCTGATTTATATCTGGAAATGTGCATGTACACCTTTGCCCATCTACTGTTGCTTGCCCCAATTCTGATTTTGTGCTCTCATATTTGGGGCGGCAGGTAGCCTAGTGGTTAGAGCGTTGGACTAGTAACCGAAAGGTTGCAGGATCGAATCCCCTAGCTGACAGGGTAAAAATCTGTCGTTCTGCCTCTGAACAAGGCACTGTTCCTAGGCCGTATTGAAAATAAGAATTTGTTCTTAACTGACTTGCCTAGTTAAATAAAGGTAAAAACAATTTTAAAATAATCAACTGACTGGCATTCTTGGCGTCCATATTATTCTCTCTGGTATGCAATCTGGTTTCCGCTCAGGTTATGGATGTATCACTGCAACCTTAAAGGTCCTCAATGATGTCACCATTGCCCTTGATTCTAAGCAATGTTGTGCTGCTATTTTTATTGACTTGGCCAAAGCTTTTGATATGGTAGACCATTCCATTCTTGTGGGCCGGCTAAGGAGTATTGGTGTCTCTGAGGGGTCTTTGGCCTGGTTTGCTAACTACCTCTGAGAGTGCAGTCAGAACATCTGACATCTGCTGTCTCAGCCACTGCCTGTACCCCAAGGCTCGATCCTGTGTCCCATGCTCTTCTCAATTCACATCAACAACATAGCTCAAGCATTAGGAAGCTCTCTCATCCAT
Organism: Salmo trutta; assembly: GCF_901001165.1. Taxonomy (NCBI): domain Eukaryota; kingdom Metazoa; phylum Chordata; class Actinopteri; order Salmoniformes; family Salmonidae; genus Salmo; species Salmo trutta. The sequence goes on from NC_042963.1 coordinate 39,311,820, forward strand.
TTATATGCAGATGATAGTCTTATACTCAGCTGGCCCCTCCCCGGATTTTGTGTTAAATGCTCTACAACAAAGCTTTCTTAGTATCCAACAAGCTTTCTCTGCCCTTAACCTTGTTCTGAACACCTCCAAAACAAAGGTAATGTGGTTTGGTAAGAAGAATTCCCCTCTCCCCACCGGTGTGATTACCACCACTGAGGGTTTAGAGCTTGAGGTAGTCACCTCATACAAGTACTTGGGAGTATGGCTAGATTGTGGGATTCTGGCTCCCAAGTGGCGCAGTGGTCTAAGGCACTGCATCTCAGTGCAAGAGGCATCACTACAGACCCTGGTTCAATTCCAGGCTGTATCACAACCGGCCGTGATTGGGAGTCCCATAGGGTGGTGCACAATTGGCCCAGCGTTGTTAGGGTTTGGCTGAGGTAGGCTGTCATTGTAAATAAGAATTTGTTCTTAACTGACATGCCTAGTTAAATTTAAGGTTAAATAAAAAAATATTTTTGAAAAATGGTACACTGTCCTTCTTCCAGCACATATCAAAAATCTAGATTTGATTTCCTCTATCGTAATCGCTCCTCTTTCACCCCAGCTGCCAAACTAACCCTGATTCAGATGACCATCCTACCCATGCTAGACTACGGAGACGTAATTTATAGATCGGCAAGTAAGGGTGCTCTCGAGCGGCTAGATGTTCTTTACCATTCGGCCATCAGATTTGCCACCAATGCTCCTTATAGGACACATTGCTGCACTCTATACTACTCTGTAAACTGGTCATCTCTGTATACCCGTCACAAGACCCACTGGTTGATGCTTATTTATAAAACCCTCTTAGAATTTGTTCTTAACTGACTTGCCTAGTTAAATAAAATAAAAAAGTGTATATTTAAGTCATTGGTAGTATCCAGTAGCCTATGACGTGTAGCTAGTGTGATTTAGATTTGGTGGTTGAATAATTCATGTAGTAGTTTGAGCATTTTTTTTAAATCCAAAGGAGTTTACCATATTGAGACGAGCATAAACAGATGACCAATGACAATCTTACTTAATCTTACACTTTGAACCTCCATTTCCTCTGTCCAATCTCATTAAGATTTGAGTGTTGCCTACATTTTACTGCTCTTTTCTGTCATTTAACTACAGAGAGGAAGAAAATTAATGCTTTGAATAATTCTGCTGGCAGTACTTCATTAGAAAAAGTAACTTGACAAGAGTCATTAGTTGTAGTCATTTGTGTTGACTTGGAAATCACACTACTAAGCAACAAGGCTCGACCCCCCCCCCCCCCCTGTCTCTCTCTCACTCTCTCTTTGAGCAAACAATATATACCCAACACAAATTAGTTGCTTTGTGCCAATTGAGAATCCAACAAAGATGCAACACTAAGTGAAATGTCATTAGTGCAGGGGTGGGGGGAAAGAACAGACACTTTTGCCTCTTCAGAAGTCTTCAAGAGGTCTCCATGGTGACTGAGCTGCCTGTCAATTCCAATCCTTGCCATAGAGGGGCAGCATTGATCGACAGGTGGACCAAGGGCAAAAGTAGAGTTTGGCAGCAAGCAGAGGGTTAATGCTTTTAAGTTAAATGTTTTACTGCCTGTCTCTTTGTCTCAGATTGTGTATCAGGCTGAGTAGCTGTTAAACCCCACTAGGATTATGCAGGGCTCACTCTCTCTCAGTAACTGTAGCCTTGAGGTTATTAAAGACAAAGCTTCAAACGGTGTTCAGCTCCAGCATTGGTACTAGTTAGTGTGCCACTTCTTTTTCACATAAGCCTAATTTTTCTCTTGGGACCTCTTGCAGAGTAGCAGGTGAAGGCTATGTTGAGGAGACGTATGTGTGTGTGTGTGTGTGTGTGTGTGTGTGTGTGTGTGTGTGTGTGTGTGGTGGGATTCTGGATGGATCTACAGGAGATGTTGGTCTCTGAGTTGTAAAATGATTATAGAGCTGGGCTGTTTTGGGGGGTGAGGCAGGGTAAGGGTGGTGAGCAGAGTTGAGGGACAGCTCTAATTAGATTACTGTAACCCTCATACGTGGGGCCACCTCACACCTGGTGGTCCTTGCACCCCATCCCAACGCTGAGGCAAGGCCAGGGCACTGGGGAGAGGATTTGGACTGGGGACTGAGCTTTTGGTTGGGGAGAGGTGGGAGAGCTGCCCCAACTCAAAGGCCATGTCGAGGGGAGGGCTCTCAAATCCTCTCTAAATCTTTTATCATTTATACAGGGATTTATTTGTCATTAAAGAACAATCATGGTATCAGAGCAGCATCAAGTAGCATAATTGCGTATAAGAATAGTTTTTTTATTATAGAAAAAAAATACAAACCCTCTCTGGCCATTCATTGTTGCACTGGGTAATGATATATTTTCCAAACTGGGGCTATATATTTCCCACAAAAATGTTGTATGGGACTTGCACATACATTGATATTAAGAGGTGTTATGGATGGTTACATCCACTGAACACGGTGAATTGGACTTCACCAACTACACTTGTGCTGCCATTCAGGCCCATAGTAAACTAATTGCAATACATTTGTCAACACAAGTCGCTGAACGAAGATTCCCCCTCTCTCTCTCTCTTCTGTTGACTTAACTCTGTGTATTTCCCCCAGTGGCTAGCTACCGACAGCTCCTGTCAGGCTGCTCATTCCATTACTGAGAGGCCGTTGCTAGCCTCCTCACCATGGTTTCCTCCAACCCCGGCGATCATGTTGGTTTTTGCCCTCCCCTTTGGAGTTAAGCCCCCATGTTCAGGCTTGTTAAGTCTCTCTTTAGCGCAAGACAACTTTCTCCCCCCTCACTCACAATGGAGCTGACCTCTGGAGCACATATCAGCTGGACATTACCCTTCCACTGCAGCAGTTGTTTTCTGCTCTACTTTAGCATTTATTAGGCTAACCTGTGCTAAAGTGGGAGGAGAAATAGGAGGAAGACCCTAAAAATTGTCAAAGACTCCAGCCACCCAAGTCATACTGTTCTCTCTGCTACCGCATGGCAAGCAGTACGGAGAGCCAAGTCTGGGACCAAAAGGCTCCTTAACAGCTTCTACCCTCAAGTCACAAGATTGCTGAAAAGTGAATCAAATGGCTACCAGAACTATTTACATTGACCCCCTTATTTTATTTGTATTTATTCTTATTTTTTGCACTGACTCTCTTGCACAGGCTGATGTACACTTACTGGATTCTAACCAACCTGTCACAAATACTACACTGACACTCCAACACGCACACATATTGATGACGCACATGCATATTGATGACACACACATTCCTTCAATCTTCACATACGCTTCTGCTACTCTGTTTATCTATGCATAGTCACTTTACCCCTACCTGTACAGTGCATTCGGAAAGTATTCAGACCCCTTCACTTTTTCCACATTTTGTTACATTACAGCCTTATTCTAAAAGGAGTTCAATTGTTTATTTTCCTCATCAATCTACACACATTACCCCATAATGACAAAGCAAAAACAGGTTTCTTAAGTTTTTTGCAAATTTATTCAAAATAAAAAAACATATCACAATTACAATATGCAGACCCTTTACTCAGTACTTTGTTGAAGCACCTTTGGCAGCGATTTCAACTTCGAGACTTCTTGGGTATGACGCTACAAGCTTGGCACACCTGTATTTGGGGACTTTCTCCCATTCTTCTCTGAAGATTTTCTTAAGGTCTCAGGTTGGATGGGGAGCGTCACTGCACAGCTATATTCAGGCTCTCCAGAGATGTTCGATCGGGTTCAAGTCTGGGCTCTGGCTGGGCCACTCAAGGACATTCAGAGACTTGTCCCAAAACCAGTCATGCGTTGTCTTGGCTGTGTGCTTAGGGTCATTGTCCTGTTGGAAGGTGAACCTTTACTCCCAGTCTAAAGCCGTGAGGGCTCTGGAGAAGATTTTCACGAAGGATCTCTCTGTACTTTGTTCCGTTCATCTTTCTCTCGATCCTGAATAGTCTCCCAGTCCCTGCTGCTGAAAAACATCCCCACAGCATGATGCTGCCACCACCATGCTTCACCACAGGGGTGGTGCCAGGTTTCTTCCAGACGTGACGCTTGGCATTCAGGCCAAAGAGTTAAATCTTGTTTTCATCAGACCAGAGAATATTGTTTCTCATGGTCTGAGAGTCCTTTAGGTGCCTTTTGGCAAACTCCAAGCGGGCTGTCATGTGCCTTTTACTGAGGAGTGGCTTCCGTCTGGTCACTCTACCATAAAGGCCTGCTTGGTGGAGTGCTGCTGAGATGGTTATCCTTCTGGAAGGTTCTCTCATCTCCACAGAGGACATCTGGAGCTCTGTCAGAGTGACCATTGGGTTCTTGGTCACCTCCCTGACCAAGGCCCTTCTCCCCCGACTGCTCAGTTTGGCCGGGTGGCCAGCTCTAGGAAGAGTTTTGGTGATTCCAAACTTCTTCTATTTAAGACTGATGGAGGCCACTATGTTCTTGGGAGCCTCAATGCTGCAGAAATGTTTTGGTACCCTTCCCCAGATCTGTGCCTCGACACAATCCTGTCTCGAAGCTCTACGGACAATTCCTTCGACCTCATGAGTTGGTTTTTGCTCTGACATGCACTGTCATTTGTGGGACCTTACATAGACAGGTGTGTACCTTTCCAAATCACGTCTAGTCAATTGAATTTACCACAGGTGGACTCCAAGTTTTAGAAACATTTCAAGAATGATCAATGGAAACAGGATGCACCTGAGCTCAATTTTGAGTCTCATAGCAAAGGGTTTGAATACTTCTGTAACTTGATACAACTTTTTTTTAAATATAAAGTTGCAAAACTTTCTGGGGTATTCTGTGTAGATTGAGGAAATGTTTTTATTTAATCCATTATAGAATAAGGCTGTAGCGTAACAAAATGTGGATAATATTACCTCAACTATCCCGTACACCTGCACATTGACTCTGTACCGCCGGTACCCCTTGTATCTATCCTTGTTATTGTTATTTTATTGTGTTACTATTTTTCCTTTAGTTTATTTAGCAACATTTTCAAAAAAAATTCTAACTCTTGATTGTTGGTTAAAACCTGTTAGGGACAGACGTTCCGCTAGTGGAACGCCTCACCAATATCCAATGGTAGAGCGTGGCGCGAAATACAAACACCTCAAATGCTATAACTTCAATTTCTCAAACATATGACTATTTTACACCATTTTAAAGACAAGACTCTCGTTAATCTAACCACATTGTCGGATTTTAAAAAGGCTTTACAGCGAAAGCAAAACATTAGATTATGTCAGGAGAGTACCCTGCCAAAAATAATCACACAGCCATTTTCAAAGCAAGCATATATGTCACAAAAACCAAAACCACAGCTAAATGCAGCACTAACCTTTGATCTTCATCAGATGACACTCCTAGGACATTATGTTATACAATACATGCATGTTTTGTTCAATCAAGTTCATATTTATATCAAAAAACAGCTTTTTACATTAGCATGTGATGTTCAGAACTAGCATACCCACCGCAAACTTCCGGTGAATTTACAAATTACTCACGATAAACGTTGACAAGAAACATAACAATTATTTTAAGAATTATAGATACCGCGATTGCATAAAGGAGTTCTGTATCAGATTTTAAAATAGCTTTTCGGCGAAACCACATTTTGCAATATTCTGAGTACATAGCCCGGCCATCATGGCCAGCTAATTTGACACCCACCAAGTTTGGCCCTCACCAAACTCAGATTTACTATAAGAAAAATTGGATAACCTTTGCTGTTCTTCGTCAGAATGCACTTCCAGGACTTCTACTTCAACAACAAATGTTGTTTTGGTTCCAAATAATCCATAGTTATATTCAAATACCTCCGTTTTGTGTGTGCGTTCAAGTCACTATCCGAAGGGTGACGCGCGAGCGCATTTCGTGACAAAAAATGTCTAAATATTCCATTACCGTACTTCGAAGCATGTCAAACGCTGTTTAAAATCAATTTTTATGCTATTTTTCTCGTAAAATAGCGATTAATATTCCAACCGGGCGACGTTGTATTCATTCAAAGACTGAAAGGAAAAAATGGAGTCGTCTCGTGGACGCGCATCTCCAGTGTCACTGTTCTCAGCCTGACCACTCACAAAAACTCCTGCTGTTTTTCGCCCAGAGACTGCAGAGACGTCATTCCACTTTCTGGCGCCTTCTGAGAGCCAATGGAAGCCTTAGAAAATGTCACGTTACAGCAGAGATGCTGTATTTTCGATAGAGATGCCACAGAAGGAGAACAAATTGTCAGACAGGGCACTTCCTGTATGGAATCTTCTCAGGTTTTGGCCTGCCATATGAGTTCTGTTATACTCACAGACACCATTCAAACAGTTTTAGAAACTTTAGAGTGTTTTCTATCCAAATCTACTAATTATATGCATATTCTAGTTTCTGGGCAGGAGTAGTAACCAGATTATATCGGTTACGATTTTTTATCCGGCTGTGAAAATACTGCCCCCTATCTCAAACAGGTTAAGGGCTCGCAAGTAAGCATTTCACGGTAAGGTCTACACCTGTTGTATTCGGCACATGTGACAAATACAGTTTTTGTTTTATTTGATTCATACTTAACTTCAGACTCAACCATTCTTAAACCCTTACACTCGTGGGAATTGGCCTATATGGATGGGGCTAAATGTAAATGTTTCTTACAGAAGAAATATGGAAACATGAATGAACATGGTAGCGGTTAAAAGGGAACAGTTTGGATATTGTTGGAAAATTATTAGACTAAAGGTGAGGACGCAACAGTTCACCTGATACAAGATTGAATCCAAACATTACACTGTTGATTTTATGTGCATTTGACATTTTATTGCACTTTTTGCCACATTTGATGACAACGAAATCTGAAAATACTCTGGATACATTCAGTAACATAATATTATTGGACAATGTTTGGTAGGTCCAACATAAGACAAAAAAATTACAAGGGTTTGAGTGAGAGGAGTAACTTGTGTTTCCACGTGGCCACACACCTCCAAAGTGTGCACAGTTCCTAAGTAATTTCAATGTACTTTTCTGACTCAAAGAAGAGTTTTCAACTACAAGGTGCTTTCCTAGCTGTGTCGTTGAGGAACTATAGCAAGCACACGTGTAGTTTTTGTTTTGACGACACAACCCTGCGTCCACAATTACTTTTGTTTACCCAATCCAAATACAGTCCCTTGTAAATCACAATCTGGGTCAGGTGAGCATCATTTGAAGGCATGTTCTATTGCCGACATGACTAGCTAAATTATAAAATGCCATCTTAGTGTTGGGCTTTCACAACGCAATTCAAATCAAATGCTATGGGTCACCTACACATTTAGCAGATGTTATTGCGGGTGTAGTGAAATGCTTGATTGTTCAGGACAACCCAGGGTATAACGCCATGTCATCTTGTAACTACATCAAACATAGTGATCATAAACGTTGACACTAGAGGTTGACCGATTTTATGATTTTTCAACGCCGATACCGATTTATTGGAGCACCAAAAAAAAGCCGATACCGATTAATCTAACAATTGTTTATTTATATATATATTTGTAATAATGACAATTGCAACAATACACTTTTATTTTAACTTAATATAATAAATAAAATCAACTTATTCTCAAATAAATAATGAAACATGTTCAACTTGGTTTAAATAATGCAAAAACAAAGTGTTGGAGAAGAAAGTAAAAGTGCAATATGTGCCATGTAAGAAAGCTAACGTTTAAGTTCCTTGCTCAGAACATGAGAACATATGAAAGCTGGTGGTTCCTTTTAACATGAGTCTTCAGAATTCCCAGGTAAGAAGTTTTAGGTTGTAGTTATTATAGGAATTATAGGACTATTTCTCTCTATACCATTTGTATTTCATATACCTTTGACTATTGGATGTTCTTATAGGCACTATAGTATTGCCAGCCTAATCTCGGGAGTTGATAGGCTTGAAGTCATAAACAGCGCTGTCCTTTAAGCATTGCGAATAGCTGCTGGCAAACGCAGGAAAGTGCTGTTTGAATGAATGCTTACGAGCCTGCTGCTGCCTACCACCACTCAGTTAGACTGCTCTATCAAATCATAGACTTAATTATAATATAATAAACATACAGAAATACGAGCCTTAGGTCATTAATATGGTAAAATCCGGAAACTATAATTTCTAAAACAAAACGTTTTATTCTTTCAGTGAAATACGGAACCATTCTGTATTTTATCGAATGGGTGGCAACCCTAAGTCTAAATATTGCTGTTACATTGCACAACCTTCAATGTTATGTCATAATTATGTAAAATTCTGGCAAATTAGTCTTTTGTTAGGAAGAAATGGTCTTCACACAGTTCTCAATGAGCCAGGTGGCCCAAGCTGCTGCATATACCCTGACTCTGTTTGCACAGAACGCAAGAGAAGTGACACAATTTCTCTAGTTAATATTGCCTGCTAACATGAATTTCTTTTAACTAAATATGCAGGTTTAAAAATATATACTTGTGTATTGATTTTAAGAAAGGCATTGATGTGTATGGTTAGGTACATTGGTGCAACGATTGTGCTTTTGTTAAATCATCACCTGTTTGGCGAAGTAGGCTGTGATTCGATGATAAATTAATTATATGCAACGCAGGACTAGCTGGTTAAACTAGTAATATCATGAACCATGTGTAATTAACTAGTGATTATGTTAAGATTTGATTGTTTTTTTATAAGATAAGTTTAATGCTAGCTCGCATTTTACCTTGGCTCCTTGCTGCGCTCGCGTAACGGGTGGTCAATACCCCCCCCCCTGTGTTTTTTAATAGAACTGCAGGAACATGCATGGAAGCAGTGGTGATGTGGGGGCTGAAGCCTTTCAGGACAAGATGCCACTGGTCTGGTGGTTAAAAAGATTAAATGTCCAGAAAATGAGCTCATAGTTTTCTTGGCTAAAAAATATGATCTGAAAGTCAAGTTGCTGTTCCTTTTTGATGCGTTTGTCTTAAAGAGTTAAAGTTATGCTACAGATGTTTTAAATCATTTTAGCCTGTAGTTTTGAAAGTGGCGCTCACAAGTCTAAACGGGTCCCTGAAAATTCTGTACGTCATCCATTTCGTATGATATCTTGCGTCCTGAAAAAAAAGATATGTTACCAATTCCAATTGTACAACATGTTAAGAATTTGTAAGTGCTTAAGATCCTGTTCAATATCTTTAAGAGTAGGCCTATTTTTTTTTCTTCAAGAACACCAGCCGTAGGTTGGCTACAAGATTTTCTTTCTACCATGTCGATGCTAGCTACCCACCATAGAGACCCTTAGAACAGAGCTCTCATCTCCCCCTTCCATCAGTCAGTAGCCTAAAATGTTTTTATAGCTTTGTTGTGTATTACATCATTGTCATGTGAACTGCTTATATTGAGACCCCCCCATGTCACCACCTCCTGAGGCCGATAAGGAGCCCTAGTGAAAAGCCTGGTCTTATCTCCTCCCATGCTCTGACGCTGGCCCTGCTTTATGGGTAGTAGCTCTTTTGTCTCCTCTCTTTCTCTCTCTCCCCTGATCACTCTCACTCACTCATTGCCCATGCAAGTTCTTTGAAGGCCCAGAAAAGGTTTGCAAAAGACACACACACCCTCCTTCCCTCCTTTCCGTTCTCTTCTCCTTCGTTCCCTCCATATCATTTCTCTGCACCCCCTCTCCTTTTCTCCTCTGTTTTGAGGGGGCCTGGAAAGGGCATCCTCCTTTCTCTCCCAGCTGGGTTTGTTGACACACAGTCAATCTAGGGTTCTCTTTCACCCCTGTCCACCACCCCGCTTTTTTACCCTCGCCCCCTCACCCCACCTCTCCTCGACCCCTCTCTTCTCTCTCAGAACATGAAAGCTGCCACAGCTGTGGACTGTATTAGCATAGCCGCTGAAGAGGGGGGTGCTAAATATATTACAGCCATTACCTTTTGTTTGAGCGGTGACAGTTTTTAAAACATTTCAGCTTTTCACTGGGCCAAGGGAGGGAGCACAAAGGAGCGCCACTATGATTCTATTGAACCTGATTTTTAAATATGGCTCAGAAAGCTAGTGTAATTCAGAGGGAGGGGGTTCAGAGCGTGTAAGGCTGTGTGAAACCTGTTGGAGCTAAAAGCAATTAAGTCGTTTGTTATACAGTACCAGTCAAAAGTTTGAACACGCCTACTCATTCAAGGTTTTTTCATTATTTTTAAAATGTTCTACATTGTAGAATAATAGTTAAGACATCAAAACTATGAAATAACACATGTGGAATCATGTAGTAACCAAAAAAGTGTTAAACAAATCTAAATATATTTTAGATTCTTCAAGGTAGCCACCCTTTGCCTGATGACAGCTTTGCACACTCTTGGCATTCTCTCAACCAGCTTCACCTGGAATGCTTTTCCAACAGTCTTGAAGGAGTTCCCACATATGCTGAGTACTTGTTGGCTGCTTTTCCTTCACTCTGCGGTCCAACTCATCCCAAACCATCTCAATTGGGTTGAGGTCGGGGGATTGTGGAGGCCAGGCATATCTGATGCAGCACTCCATCACTCTCCTTCTTGGTCACATAGCCCTTACACAGCCTGGAGGTGAGTTGGGTCATTGTCCTGTTGAAAAACAAATGATAGTCCCACTAAGCGCAAACCAGATGGAATGGCGTATTGCTGCAGAATGCTGTGGTAGCCATGCTGGTTAAGTGTGCCTTGAATTCAAAATAAATCACTGACAGTGTCACCAGCAATGCACCCCACACCACCTCCTCCTTGCTTCACGGTGGGAACCACACATGCGGAGATCATCCGTTCACCTACGCTGCGTCTCACAAAGACATGGAGGCTGGATCCAAAAATGTCAAATCAGACCAAAGGACAGATTTCCACCGGTCTATTGTCCATGGCTCGTGTTTTCTTGGCCCAAGCAAGTCTCTTTTTCTTATTGGTGTCCTTTTAGTAGTGGTTTCTTTGTAGCAATTCGACCATGAGGGCCTGATTCATGCAGACTCTTCTGAACAGTTGATGTTGAGATGTGTCTGTTACTTGAACTCTGTGATTCATTTATTTGGGCTGCAATTTCTGAGGCTGGTCACTCTAATGACCTTATCCTCTGCAGCAGAGGTAACTCTGGGTCTTCCTTTCCTGTGGCGGTCCCCATAAGAGCCAGTTTCATCATAGCGCTTGATGGTTTGCGACTGCACTTGAAGAACTATCAAAGTTCTTAATGTTCTGCATTGACTGACTTTAATGTCTTAAAGTAATGATGGACTGTCGTTTCTCTTTACTCATTTGAGCTGTTCTTGCCATAATATAGACTTGGGCTTTACCAAATAGCCCTATCTTCTGTATACCACCCCTACCTTGTCACAACACAACTGATTGGCTCAAACGTATTAAGAAGGGAAGAAATTCAACTATTTAACTTGTAACAAGGCACACCTGTTAATTGAAATGCATTCCAGGTGACTACCTCATGATTCTGGTTTAGAGAATGCCAAGATTGTGCAAAGCTGTCAAGGCAAAGGGTGGCTACTTTGAAGAATCTTAAATCTAACATATTTTGATTTAACACTTTTCTTTGGTTACTACATGATTCTATATGTATTATTTCATAGATAAATTGTAATATTTTCTAAATTGTAAGAAACCCTTTAATAGAAAAAAAGGAATCAATGGATTAAGAAATGTAACATTTAAAAAAAATAAGTGGCTGAACAAACAAGTGCATATTTCACCTAAATTCAGATTTTTTCCCCCCTAATTTCCAAACAAATGTTTTTCATCCAACACATCCCATAGTGGTAAAGACTTTGATTTTCAGATGAAAATGTGAGCTAGCTTCTGACCGAAGTATCAAGAGTCTGACATTTGGATGGTCCTGCTTTTCCATTGGCAGGTGGAGATATGAGCAAGGCCAGATCCAGCTGGGACAAGAGGGCCCCCCAGGGGCCTGCTCTCACCAGGGTGACCCGTAGCTCCACCCCCCAGGCCTGGCACACAGAGCCACCCCAGCCCCATGACTCTGGGCCTGGCCCACATGGGACCCAGCAGAGGAAGCAGACAGACTCAGCCCTACCTCTGGCCCAGGACCTCAGTCAAATGAGTGTGAGTGGACAGGACACCTCACTACCACGGTAATTCCAGTTACATCAGTCAAGAAGAATATTTTCAGTAATCCAGTTGGATGGATACTTGTACCTCTTGCATTTGGGAAGAACTGAATTGAAATTGTATTCTGCTCTCTATTCCATTTCACAGCAAATATCTTTTGTAAAATTGAGAACATCAAAACAAAAAATTGGAGATTGTGGGGTCACAGATGTGACAATAAGATTGAATAATGATTTCCTAACTTTGTGTTGTTTCAGGAAAGGGAGGGTGTCTAAGGGCAGCAGTGGCCCCATCCAGGGGGGTCCGTCGTCCTCTGGCTCTAAGCACACACAGAGCTCCCCCTCTGGGCTGGCAATGAATCCCTCTCCCCGGGGAGGCCTGGCTGCTGTGTCTCGACTGGTGAAACTGGGCCGCTGTAAGAACGTGGTGGTGGTGGCCGGCGCAGGCATCAGTACGGCCAGCGGTATCCCAGACTTTAGGTGGGGTTGTGGGTGCAACTCCTATGGGTTCTAGAGTATACTTGCTCACTTTCTCTTGCTCTCATTTTTGTCTCACTCCAATTTGTGTTTCTATCCTCCCTCCCACTAGGACCCCGGGCACAGGGCTGTACGCCAACTTGGCCAAGTACAACATCCCCTACCCGGAGGCCATCTTCAACATCGAGTACTTCTCCAACGACCCTCGGCCCTTCTTCTCCCTGGCCAAGGAGTTGTACCCAGGCAGCCACCGACCCAACTACATCCACTACTTCATCCACATGCTGCACCACAAGGGCCTGCTGCTCCGCATGTACACCCAGAACATTGACGGCCTGGAGAAGAGTGGGTGTGGGGGGAGGGACTGGGTGGCTCTTTTGGGAAAGTGAATCTGCTCATGTCTAAGTCTATAAGGACATTAGCTATATTTGAAGTCTACTCGTCCTTCAATAAAATGTGTGGTAGAAAACAGAAAGAAAGCACAGGGTTTCAGTGCTGCACAGAATTTCAGCATGCCATTCATAGTGACAGAACAGGGGCTGGGGAAACTTAAACAGGCAGAATCATCTCAAACAACTGACATTAAGACGTGAGAAAGGACATCACAATCCATGTTGGTGAATGTCATTGAGACTGACTCCTCCTCTCCCCTTAACAGTAAGTGGCATCCCAGACGAGAAGCTGGTGGAGGCTCATGGGAGTTTTGCGACTGCTTCCTGTCACCTGTGCTACACCCCATTCCCTGCCCAGGAGGCCAAGGTAAACCGGGACAAAGGTCACCAACCCATGCCAATCACAGGTGGTCAGCAAAATATCATAAATGAAAATAACTTAATTCACAAAACCCACAAAGAGATGGCAATAATAAGCCACCAGTTTCTAACACAGATGAATATGGACTTGATTCAGGGTTTGCTTTTAAGAATATTCAAGACATTCAAATGCAGGAGCTAAACAGCCTAAAGTAGCCCTGGTAAATCTTTGACCAACTTCTCTTGGATGGCCGTCTCTTCCAGAGTGCCATAATGAGTGACAAGGTCCCGGTCTGTACATTCTGCCAGGCCACGGTCAAACCGGACATAGTGTTCTTTGGAGAGGACCTTCCTGAGAAGTACTTCCTGCATTCTAAAGACTTCCCTAAAGCTGACCTGCTCATCATCATGGGCACGTCTTTACAGGTGAACCTCAAAACTGTTAAGCGGCTGCAGAAATGTTATATTGGATACTAACACAGTACCGCACCACACGGCCAACTACTCCACACTATTTGTAACTTGACTTCAGTTGCCTAAAAGTGTTGGTTCACTTTTTATTTAGCTGATCTTAACCAGATTACAAACTTAAAAACAGTTGTGATGAAACAACAACACCATAAGACTTGAAAATAAGCACAAAATAGTGAACCAATGTCATAACATCAGCGTTCTTTCTGTGGATCTGACTCACTGTCTCACATCATGTGGTTTCTGCCAGATCGAGCCCTTTGCCAGCCTGGTGAACACAGTGAGGTCCACGGTTCCGCGGCTGCTCCTGAACCGGGACGCAGTGGGTCCCTTTCAGAAGGTGCCCCTGAGGAGGGGCGACTACATAGAGCTGGGGGACCTGGTGGACACGGTCAGGAGGTTTGCTGAATTCCTAGGGTGGCATTCCGAGATCCAAGACCTGATGACCAGTCAGGAAAATGGGGTATGTACAATGCAACACTTTCTATATATATTCAGTTTAGGCCAGTGTTATTTCTAGTGGCATCTGCTTAAAATATAGGCTGTTTGGACTAGCTTGCTCTCTTGGTTTGTCATGGGTTTAGATTAGTATTTTTATGTGTTGTGAACAAAACTGGTTGTCATTTCTCTGCAGACCATCCCTACTCTGGTAATCAGTGTTCCAGTAAGCAATGTTTCATCAGGAAGGGGCCGAGAAGGGCCCACCCAGACCAAAGCCACTGGCCTGGGGAGGAGAGGGGCGTCGGAGCCCCGAGGAAGGTTGCCCCCTAAGTCCAGGCCAGGGGCCCGGGGCCCCACCAACGGCAGCAGTGAGAGCGACTCCGAGTCAGACAGCAAGAGCATAGTTTCATCCAGCCCAAGTAAATGAAACTGAACATGTCCCCTGGGCCCCCGCCCAAAAATACACTCATTTCAATTGGTCGAGGAAATACTGGAAAAAGTTTGTCATCGTCTGCTGATGTGTACAGTATGAATGTTTCAAATCAATGCAAATTGAAATTTTCAGCACATAAGGGAACCTCCTCGTTGTCTGAAATGGCAGGCAAAGTGAGGATTCGGGGGTTTGTCTAAATGGGGTGGAGGGGGGGGGGGTGTAAATGGGTATTCAGGCTTGGGGGAGGAGGGCAGGAACTTGTGCTTATGCCCAGCTCGTAGAGGACAGTGGTAAATTACCAAGGGAGACGTGACCTCCCGAGTTTGCAGTGTCCCGCTGTGTGTATTCAGACACCGCTGCCACCGACTGGGGGGCTCCATCCAAAACTCATAAATGTCTTTGCCTCTCAACAAAGGAGTCAAGGACCCAATATCTGTGTATGTGCGCATTTGAAACGTATGCAGAGTTTGCTCTGAGAGACAGGTTCCATGCTCTGTCAATGTTGGCCTAATGCAAGTGTTCCATTTTGCACAAACTCATTGCACACTGTTCTCCACAGGTCAATTGTACACCCGTCTATGCAGTACCCCTCTGGGATTCAACACTTCACATTTTGAATTAAAGACCGTTGAGCACTTATATTTTCAAGACAAAAGTTAAATGACTTAATGATCCTTTTTTAAATGTTTTGACTTATGAAGGGCTGTTTCCTTTTTCATCATCCTCATGAAATGTTCAGAAGTTTACAATTTCAATGCCAGGATAAGGGTTGTCCTTCAAATTCATATGTGGTTTTAACTGTATACTTCATGTATTCCATTTGGTTAGATTTATTTTGGACAGGACTGTATTGTTATATTAATTGTACAAAAAAATACATATTTAATAAATTAAACTTAGCCTTGCGTTTGTCTTCAACTGAGAAATGATTGTGCTAAAAATGCAAAGTCCTATCTCACGTCTATTTCTGTGATTGGTACATAAAATGTGTTAAAAAAAATACAATTCAGGATTGTTCATATTTTAATGACTTTGAAAGAGGCCTGACATTTTATATATATATATAAAAAAAAGCCACATTAAATATACATTTTTTTCCTTCCAAACGGGAACCCAAGTGATCGTGTGTGTGCTCCATTGTTTTTTTTTGTGCGGAGGACAACTGACATTGCCTGACGACTCAAAATGAATTCTTCCGCTGTGCTATCGTTCGCTACATAATTCAGTCTGAGACTGCCATCACTGAAGTTGTTTGTAGTGACAAACATTTTAGGGATATTGTACAAAAAGTTATAATTGATTGGTTAGAGATGATCCAATCAGAGTAGTAAAGCCAATGACACATTTTCAAACCTCTGCTTTACCCATGTGTGTTCTCACGCTGACCCAACCCAATCAGAAAGTTCTATCCTAAAAACATCTTGGAGGTAGTCTTGGTGCTTTCAAAACTGGGAACTGAAAAAAACTAAGTCAAATCATGTCAGTGTTCTTCAGGTCAGAAAGTCTGAGCTCTAGAAAGATGCCAGAGTTTCCAACTAGGATGACCGTTCAAAAACACTTTTTTTCCCCCCAATCTGTTTTTTCACTCGGAAGTCAGCGATTTGAGTTCCCAGTTGTTTTGAACACAGCATCAGATCCAGACTCATGGCGGAGAAGAAACTAATGTCCATGGTCGTGGCGTTGTGTTTGGCAGCAGAAAGGAGTTTGGGTAGCCAGGCAACAACTGACAAGGAGTATAGTTACAATATTATTTTACAAGTTCATTATGTTCTAGCTAGAGTGAGCAGGTAGTAGTGGTAATTTGCCAAGGAAAACCATTTTCAAATCTCTGTTCTCATTAACTGAATTATTACAGAGTGAGAATAACTATATAATTTAACACTTTCTTTCCTCATGAGCCCTGTTTACACCCGGGGCCAACATTGGTCCGGTGTCCTTTCCCACATTCTGATTGTGCCCACATTTTTAGAACAGTATAGACATAAAAAAAAAAACTGACTATGATCAAATAATTCCGACCACCTCCGGAGGTAGCCGGGACTGATTGGTGGATGAAAGCTCAGTGAGCAGATCTTCGTGAAAGGTCAGTAGGTGAGAGTGAAATAAAGAAAAGGCTTGCAGATAGGTAGATTGGAGGGCGTTAAAATGTGGGTTGCAACAAGGTTCCCAGTTCAAATCCCAATGTGTTTTTTGTTTAACAGCCTACCCAACATACACTATATATACACAAAAGTATGTGGACACCCCTTCAAATTAGTGGATTTGGCTATTTCAGCCACACTCATTGCTGACAGGTGTATAAAATCAAGCACACAGCCATGCAATCTCCATAGACAAACATTTGCAGTAGAATGGCCTTACTGAAGAGCTGTGACTTTCAACACTGCACTGTCATAGTATGCCACCAGTCTAATAAGTCAGTGTCAAATTCCTGCCCTGCTAGAGCTACCTCAGTCAACTGTAAGTGCTGTTATTGCGAATTGGAAACATCTAGGAGCAACAACAGCTCAGCCACTAAGTGATAGGCCACACAAGCTCACAGAACGGGACCGCCGAGTACTGTAGTGCGTTTGTCCTCTATTGCAACACTCACTGAGTTAAACTGCCTCTGGACGCAACATCAGCACAAGAACTGGTCGTCGGGAGCTTCATGAAATGGGTTTCCATGGTCGAGCAGCCTAAGATCACCATGCACAATGTCGGCTGGAGTGGTGTAAAGCTCACCGCCATTGGACTCGAAAGCAGTGAAAAGGCGTTCTCTGGAGTGATGAATCTGGGTTTGGCGGATGCCAGGAGAACGCTACCTGCCCGAAGGAAGGTGGGCCAACTGTAAAAAGTTTGGTGGAGGAATAATACTGGTTTGGGGGTGTCTTTTATAGTTCGGCGAGGCCCCTTAGTTCCAGTGAAGGGAAATCTTAAATGACATTCTAGACGATTCTGTGCAGTTTGGGGAAGGCTCTTTCCTGCTTCAGCATGACAATGCACAAAGTGAGGTCCATACGGAGATGGTTTGTCGATCAGAGTGGAATTACTTGACTGGCCTGCTCAGAGCCCTGACATCAATCCCATCGAACACCTTTAGGACAAATTAGAACACCGACTGCAAGCCAGGCCTAATCGCCCAACATCAGTGCCCGACCTCACTAATGCTCTTGTGGCTGAATGGAAGCAAGTCCCCGCCGCAATGTTCCAACATCTAGTGAAAAGCCTTCCAGAAGAGTGGAGGCTGTTATAGCAAAGGGGGGACCAATTCCATATTTAACACCCATGATTTTGGAATGAGACATTAATTGTAGTGTACTTAGTACATTTCTAGGGCTCTATTCAATCTGTCTTGTGGAAGTTAAAGGCAATGTTTCCCGCACTTGTGGAGACTGCAATCACGGTTAACGCTGCATATGTTGGCTCAATCGAAAATGACCTTTACATTTCTAGCGCGTAAAGGCGTCCGCATGCTTCTCATCTGAAACAGTTTGCATATATGACGACATTGTTCATCCACATTTTTTCTTGAGGCAAGCCTAAATTCACATCCCTTTGTCGGTAATTGGTCAACAGTAGGGATTCTTCAATTCATTTTCACTTGAAATACTGAACCTAACAGTAGTTCGATGTAAAATTGCGTGACTAAGATCTCCTAGGCAAAAATGTCAAAATTACTAACATTTGAGTCATTTTAGATTAATTCAGACTATTGAGGACATATATACTGGCTACGGCGTCTCAAGAGGGACAAACAGTGCTATTGCGAAGGTCTTTTAAGGGAATATGCGAGGCACAGGCGCTCACTTCGCCTTGTCGAGTTGCGCTAGGAGCAAACCAAACCTAGTATGCAGATGCCTCAACTCTTTATCAATACAGATTGAAGAGCCCATAATCTGACTTTGGTGGCATTCTTGCCCGACTACATTGCAGATGCCTGCCAGATCTCACAATGCTTGGATAGGTGTTTAACATAAATAACCACGTCATATGATAGGAATTTGGTGCCTGACTGCAAAGTCGATGAGGTGGCGCAAAACCTTTGGTTGACGCAATGCTTGTAGTCAATTACTGACTGAACAGAGACAGAGACACAGAGAGAGAGAGAGAGAGAGAGAGATCTAAGAAAAAAATTAAGTGGTGACTGCCAGATAAAATCTAAGGGACACACTTGAGACAGCGGTACTGTGCACTAACCAAAGAACCATACCTTGACCATCTCTCCATTTGAAGAAAATGGGATGGTTAACAATGTTATAAACTCAACCTGTACAGAAGGCCTATGCATCTATTCGATATGCAGCAATATATAATATTCAAGGAAATGTAACTCAGTATCTATATACACCAGTAGATTATACATATATAAAAATCAATGGCATCTTCAAAATAGAAAAATCATACAGATTTTGAACTATTATTTTAACACCATGCAGAATTTGGCAAATGAAAAGTTACATTTAGAAAACAGTTATTTTAACACACATTTCTGAATGTCAAGAGTCCACAATGGGTAAGGCAGAAACCATCCAAATACTAAATCGGCCACCATAGGAAATTGGAATATGTTGCAGTTTTTCCCTTTAGCTTTGACTAGTCCTTGGGTCTTGAGTGTGCTTATCAAGTAAATGACACACTTGAAGAAATTGCAACATCTAAAGTTCAGGTTTAAAATAAACCGTATACAGCTGTGATACATGTCCACTGATATAAAATAATAATAAATAATAATAATTCCTTTGAGTGGATTGTTTCAGAAGCTTACATATCGGACTGGTGGCTAAATTACTGCCGACTTAATGAGATGCATGATTTATCTCCATTGACTTCAGACACTCCAATGGACAGTACCAGTCAAAAAATGTGGACATACCTACTCATTCAAGGGTTTTTCTTCATTTTTACATTGTAGAATAATAGTGAAGACATCAGAACTATGAAATAACACGTGGAATAATGTGTAACCAAAAAAAAATTAAGTGTTTAACAAATAAAAATATATATTTTAGATTCTTCAAAGTAGCCACCGTTTGCCTTGACAGCTTTGCACAAATCTTGGCATTCTCTAAACCAGCTTCATGAGGTAGTCACCAGGAATGCATTTCAACTAACAGGTGTGCCTTGTTAAGTTAATTTGTGGAATTTCTTCCCTTCTTAATGCGTTTGAGCCAAACAGTTGTTGTGACAAGGTACAAAAGATAGCCCTATTTGGTAAAAGACCAAGTCCATATTATGGCAAGGAAAGAGAAAACGACAGTCCATTACTTTAGGACATTAACGTCAGTCAATACAGAACATTTACGGGAAAAAACATGTATGAAATGTATACTGTAAGTCGCTCTGGATAAGAGCGTCTGCTAAATGACTAAAATGTAAACATTTCAAGAACTTTGAAAGTTCTTCAAGTGCAGTCACAAAAACCATAAAGCGCTATGATGAAACTGGCTCTCATGAGGACCGCCACAGGAAAGGAAGACCCAGAGTTACCTCTGCTGCAGAGGACAAGTTCATTAGAGTGACCAGCCTCAGAAATTGCAGCCCAAATAAATGCATCAGAGTTCAAGTAACAGACACATCTCAACATCAACTGTTCAGAAGAGTCTGCATGAATCAGGCCCTCATGGGTCGAATTGCTGCAAAGAAACCACTACTAAAAGGACACCAATAAGAAAAAGAGACTTGCTTGGGCCAAGAAACACGAGCAACGGAGATTAGACCGGTGGAAATCTGTACTTTGAGTCCAAATTTGAGGTTTTTGGTTCCTACCACCATGTCTTTGTGAGACGCAGAGAAGGTGAATGGATTATCTCCGCATGTGTGGTTCCCACCGTGAAGCATGGAGGAGAAGGTGCAATAGTGTGTGTGGGGGGGGGGGGGGGCTTTGCTGGTGACACCGTTGTGATTTATTTAGAATTCAAGGCACACTTAACCAGCATGGCTACCACAGCATTCTGCAGTAATAGGCCATCCCATCTAGTTTGCACTTAGTGGGACTATCATTTGTTTTTCAACAGGACAATGACCCAAAACACACAGCCTGGAAGTGTAAGGGCTATTTGACCAAGAAGGAAAGTGACGGAGTGCTGCATCTGATCACCTGGCCTCCACAATCACCCGACATCAACCCAATTGAGATGGTTTGGGATGAGTTGGTTTGGGATGAGTTGGTCCGCAGAGTGAAGGAAAAGCAGCCAACAAGTGCTCAGCATATGTGGGAACCCCTTCAAGACTGTTGGAAAAGCATTCCAGGTGAAGCTGGTTGAGAGAATGCCAAGAGTGTGCAAAACTGTCATCAAGGCAAAGGGTGGCTACCTTGAAGAATCTAAAATATATTTTGATTTGTTTAACACTTTTTGGTTACTACAGGATTCCATAGTTTTGATGTCTTTTATTATTCTACAATGTAGAATATAGTAAAAATAAAGAAAAGCCCTTGAAGGTGTGTCCAAACTTTTGACTGGTACTGTAAAACCAGTGGCTACTGCTCTGATCATCGTGGCACTTGATGTTACCAACAACAACAAAAAAAAAACACTTCTCATCCTTATAAATATTGACACTTTCAACATATAAAGAACAAAATCAACATAATTATATCTAAGGAATGATTTCTTATCAAAGTACAATTTGGTCAAACCCCACCCCGGCTACCATGCTTTCAGTGATTCACATCTATACAGCTTACAGAACAATTTGATTAAGAGCTAATCTTCCATTCTATCAAATTTGAGGACACTGAGCAGAGAAATGGTACATCAAATAAATAAACATTTAAGTAGTAACAATGGTGTGGTTGGAACATGTGCTCAACCTTTATCCTGTCCTTTCCTGTGTCGTATCAAGTCAGGCATAAGTCAGCTTTAGAGAACAGAACAGGCTATGGGGAAAGGCCGGGGCAAGGCCCCTTCAGTCTGACAGACAGAGGACGACAGACAGACAGGGGTGTGAGGAAAGGGGAACTGTGTTGGACACAGCCTATTATAGGTATATGCTGTCTGGGGTGGTAGTGCCTCTAGTCTGAGTCTGAGCTGCAGCTGTCAGTCGTGGGCTGTCTCAGAGCCTCCTCTAGGGGCGCCAGTGAGCCATCCCGCTTCACCCCCATGGGCCTAATCAGCTGCTGCCTGTGGAGCAAAGAAACAAACATTACAAACACTATTCTCTAGGCACCAAACGGAACAAAACAGACAAGCAGGCCGGGACTACCTGAAGTTGAGGTTTCAAAATGAACACGACAGTGTTTGATGGTGATTAGAAACATGTTTGGGTCCATTTGCGGGGTCATAAGAATATGATATGACTGTGATATTCACAGACAGTTTGGAAACCACTGCAGGAGAAAACAAATAGTCACTGTGGAGCTGATCGTTACACTTCTAACCAACAGAGGGGGAGTGCAGAGAAAACAGTCACAGACTAGTCACTCATGGCTGAGAAGAGGATGCAGTTTCTACAGCTTCGCTACTACATAACAAATACAGCAAAAATCTGCTGCTGTATGTAAAGGCCAGTCTTCTTAAAATGATGGCGAAAACAAGATTTATGGAACCATACAAAGACACAGGGAATTGGGACATTCCACAAATATATACATGTTTAGTCATTCAGCAGACGCTTAGTCCCAGGTGTGGATTCAGGCATCATCCTCTTCCACATGACACAATGGAGTGTCCAACGCCCACTTGTTTAATTTGGTGGACCAATCTGTTGCCAAAATCCACCTGTGCTGCTTTGAACCCCAACACCCTTTGTGTTAAGTATTCTGCACTTTCTAAACAGGCCCATTGTTGAGTGGTGGTGGTACATCTCTTTTCTCTTACATCCGCCACTCAAGAACTCTGGATGACGACCCTTCCCTCCTTAATTCACTCAAACACACACTTGTTGGTCATCTCCCCTCCCCCTCTTCTGCGGATCAGTTTAATTACAGGATCAGTGCGCTGTCTGATCTCCTCAAAGCCACACCAGGCCCTCTATCCTAATCCAATTATATCTGCACTGTGTGCCACCAGCTCCCTCTCAGATGTGATATCAGTCACAGAATTAGCCAATCAAAGCCTTAAAACCAAGGCCCCATTTGCACTATTCAAACACAAATGAACATATCATTCCCCCAAAAACAGTAAAGCTCAGGAGGACTATGATAAAGAAGTATTGGTAAGACTGGGAGGGGAGCCAAGTAATATTTTGTTTGTGTGGTATGAATACAGAACAAAGGAAATGTTATCTAATGCCTTTTGTCTTTGAAGTTTAGCCTACTTTAGAAAAACAGACGCACTGAAAACCGTAACAACCAAACGGTTCCCAAGAACACTTCAGCATCTCTCAGACAGAATTCTACTGACAAACGTACAATCAATAGAGAACAAACTGGACAAGCTCCGTTCGAGACCATCCTATCAACAGAACCTGAATAACTGTAATATCCTATGTTTCTTGGAGTCGTGGCTGAACAAGGACATAGAAAATATACATCTAGCTGGTTTTTCTATGCATCGTTGAGACCAAACGGCAGCTTTGGGTAAGGTTAAGGTTAAGGGGGAGGTGTGTGGATCTCTTTGTTAACAACAGCTGGTGTGGAATCTCTAATCTGAATGAAGTCTCAAGGTTTTGCTTGCCTGAGTTAGAATACCTCAAGATAAACTGCAGACCATACTATTTACCAAGATTTTTTGTAGCTGTCTATTTACCACCACAAAGCGATTTTGACACTAAGATCTCACTCAACGAGCTGTATATGGCCATATGCAAACAAGAAAATGCTCATCCAGAGGCAGCAGTGATTTTAACGCAGGGAAACATATCTGTCTTACCTAATTTTTAATAGCATGTCACCTGTGCAACTAGATCACCTTTACTTTACACACATAAATGCATACAAAGCACTCCCTCGCCCTCCATTTGGCAAATCTGTCCATAACTCTATCCTCCCGATTCCTGCTTACAAGCTAAAACTCAAACAAAAAGTATCAGTGACACGCTCAATACAGAAGTGGTCTGATGAAAGGGATGCTAAGCTACAGGACTGTTTTGCTAGCACAGACTGGAATATGTTCCAGGATTCATCCGATAACATTGACGAGTTTACCACATTAGTCACCGGCTTCATTAATAAGTGCATCGACGATGTCATCCCCACAGTGAGCGTACGTACGCATGTACATATCCCAACCAGAAGCCAAGGATTACATGCGCTAAAAGGCTAGAGCTGCCGCTTTCAAGGATTGGGACACTAATCCGGAACCTTATTATAAATCCCGCTACGACTTCTGACGAGCCACCAAACAGTCAAAACATCAATACAGGACTAAGATGGAATACTACTACACCGGCTCAGACGCTTGTCGGATGTGGCAGGGGTTGCAAACTATCACGGATTACAAAGGGAAATCTAGCAGGGAGCTGCTCAGTGACGCGAGCCTACCAGACAAGCTAAATTCCTTCTATGCTCACGTCGAGGCAAGCAACACAGAACCATGCCTGAGAGCATCAGCTGTTCCTGGCGACTGATCTGGCACCGTTGTCGAGGCCGCAGAGTTTACAGACAGATTACCAGGACATGTATTCAAAATCATGCGCTGACCAGCTGGCAAGTGTCTTCACTGACATATTCAACCTCTCCCTGACCCAGTCTAATACCTACATGTTTCAAGCAGATGACCATAGTCCCTGTAGCAATGAAATGCTTTGAAAGGCTGGTCATGGCTCACAACACCATCATCCAAGACCCACTCCAATTCACATACCGCCCCAACAGATCCACAGATTGCACAACCTCGATTGCCCACACTGCCCACTCCCAACTGGTTAAGAGGAACACCTACATGAGAATGCTAATCATTGACGATAGATCAGCATTCAACACCATAGTGCCATCCAAGCTCATCAGTAAGCTCAGGACCCTGGGACTGAACACCTCCCTCTGCAACTGGATGCTGGACTTTCTGACTGGTCGGCTCCAGGTGGTGAGGGTAGGCAACGACACATCCACCACGCTGACCCTCAACATGGGGGCCCCTCAGGGGTGAGTGCTTAGTCCCCTCCTGTACTCCCAGTTCACCCACAACTTTGTGGCCTCGCACGACTCCAACACCATAATTAAGTTAGCTGATGATCACCGACAGTGATGAGACAGCCTATAGAGAGGAGGTTAGAGACCTGGCAGTGTAGAGCCTGGACAACAACCTCTCCCTCAAGATGAGCAAGGCAAAGGAGATGATCATGGATTACAGGAAAAGGAGGGCCGAATACACTGTAGTGGAGTGGGTCGAGAGTTAAGATCCTTGGTGTCCACCTCACCAACAAACTATCATGGTCCAAACACACCAAGAAAGTTGGGTCCCCAGATCCTCAAAAAGTTCAACAGCTAGCTGATGATCACCGACAGTGATGAGACAGCCTATAGGGAGGAGGTCAGTGACCTGGCAGGGTGGTGCCAGGACAACAATCTCTCCCTCAACGTCATCAAGACAAAGGAGCTGATTGTGGACTACAAGAAACAGATGAACGAGCACGCCCCAATCCACAACGACAGGGCTGTAGTGGTGTGGGTCAAGAGCATCAAGTTCCTCTATGTACACATCACTAAGGAATTATCATGGTCCATATACACCAACACAGTCACGAAGAAGAAGGCACGACAACGCCTCAAAGTTCTACAGCTGCACTATTGAGAGCATCTTGACTGGCTGCATCACTCCTCGGTATTGCAACTGCTTGGCATCCGACCGCAATGCGCTATAGAGGATAGTGTGTACAGTCCAGTAAATCACTGGGGCCAAGCTCCCTGCCATCCAGGACCCATGGTGCATCCCGTCCTGTTCCCCACTCTGCACTGAGGACACAGGCCAGCAGATGTAACTATGAGGGAGGGTGCGTGTGTAGGGGGTCAGACTCCGAGCATGTGCTAATTGTAGGAGCAGTTAAGCAGCGACAGAAAGCACATTCTTACGGGGCCCTGAGCCATCTCCTGAGAGCCCATCGTGGGATGTTGGGTAGGTAGGGCAGTGGCTGGCGACTGTGAGTGCATCCCAAATGGCACCCTAATCCCTATATAGTCTTAGCCCTGGTCAAAAGTAGTGCACTATATAGGGAATAGGGTGCCATTTGGGATGCAACCTGTCATGAACCTCTCCCTCTTCGCTATGTCTCCTTGACACCGACCGAAACACAGCAGAATAGAGATACAAGAGGAGGATGGATCTGGCTTTAGAGGAAATGAATCTGCCTCTTGTAGACAGGCACACGCGTCTCATTACGACTCAACCCCCACTCTGTTGCTGAACAATGACAATGTCAGCTTTTCTTGTGCCTGTAAATGTATTCAGCCTCCACCCCCATGCCTCCCTCTATAATTGTACCTATGTCTCAGTCCCACTCCCCTGTCAGTTAGCAGACAATGTTTGGCTCCTGGGCTGAATGAGAAAGCTGAATAAAGGGAGGTAGACACGTATATGTTATTATAAACCCTGACAAAGCGCCACACAAAGGAGTAGAAAGGAGCCGATGGCTGCCGACCCCACTGTGTGGTCTAATTAGGACGCTAATTAATGGCGTGCTGGTAATGATGCTGCAGCGACATGCCGACGGCTTCCATCGACTCCAGATGAATGCAGGGACGGAGGCGGCGTTAAGGCCGGGGCCTAATTGTGCACCAGGGCTAACGGCAGGAGATTCTTTCTCTAATGAACTGGTTGGCAGGGAGCGCACTCAGTGTCGCTCAGCCTCTCATCCGCATCATTCTTTGACTAGCGCTAGGTTCTGTTCGCTAAGGAAAGGTCAGTGTGAATGAAGACCGCAGACGTTCAGGTTTAGGGGGATAAATAATAAGCCATTCAAACAGGATACACAGCTGTATAGTCCAGAGAGGTTAATCATCTGGCATAGAGTGTTACAATGGCAAACATAGCGGTTGTTGTTGCATTCATACATGATGAGGTTGTATGGTGGTTGGCTTACCTTGACAACTTGTCGAACATGTTGACTAGTTCCTGGGCCTCGTACTCCTTCTGCTCCTCAGTCATCTCTTCTATGGGGTTAGGCATGGGTTCCTCCACGTGGCCCGTGATGGGGTTGATGCTGAGACAGAAAGAGAGACATCAGAACAGATAAGACAGGGAAGACTTCAGTGATTATGACCCAATGCTAGGCTGTCCTGAATGTTTTAGATCGAGTGTGTCACAGAAGGGGTGTCATGTAAAAGTGATTGATGATACACCCCTTGGCCCTATGGATTATGCTGTATTTAAAAGTAAATCAATATACTGGTCACTTCAATGACACACCCTAAAGCCAACCCAACATTTCATCCCTACATTTAGCAATTCAAATCAATGCATGCGTGTCTATGGTCCTACATTTAAAGCTCCTGCCTACTCACAAAGGTTTAGCCGATTTGTACTCTTCAGTGTCGGAGTCTTCGTCATCGGAATACTTTGTCTCTCCTCGCCCCCCTGCCAGCAGGCCTCGAGCCACCAGGAGTCCTGCTGCGTTACCATACCCTGTGTACTTCAACAGGTTGTTCACTGGAAGAATAGAGGGGGGCAGGGGATCAGTACAACACTACTGTGTGTAGGATTTATACATCAGGGTTGCATTGACATTAACACATTTCAGTGTGAAACTCAACTTCGCCAACTCATACAGCGTGCTCCATCTCCCTCTTTCGCTCTCTCACCGTTCTCTTTGCAGAGGACAAATAGGAACTCTGCTGCGCTCTGCTTCACACCCATGTCCACGTGGGTCATGAGACGCACCAGCTTGTTCCTGACGGTGGACCCGATCTCCGGCCGGACCTTGACCTCCTTCAGAGGGGGCAGCACCTGGAAACACACACAGCCAACGGCGGCTGAGCCACAATGAAAACTAACACGGCAGTACACTAGACTTCTGAAAGGAGTGATCAGGCCAGCACATGATGCGTCACAGCTGGATTTAGTTAGAAGACATGTTTAAACAATATCAATATGAGATGTCACCAAGATCTGTTATCAATATGCATTTCATATCCCACTCAATAAGAGGTTTTAAAGATCTTAATTTGGCATCACTTTGTGTGTCAGGATCAGGACAGATTACAAAATACACAGAAAGTGTGTTTGCCCGAGGCCACTCCCACTCCAGCACCTGTGTCTTGATGTATCTGCGGATCTCCCTTTGGTACCTGGAGCCCTCGGTCAGCAGGCTGAGAACTGGGGTCAGCCCCTCTTTGTAGTTGGCGCCCTGCTTGGAATGGGGCACACATGAGGCATGTGACGACGAGCATTCCCACAGAGGCACTGTAGCAGTGGTGTGGTTCATAGAAATACTAATTATTCAGGAATTAAAGAAATTCTATTTCTATGGTGTGTGGACAGCTACTAATAGGATGGCCAGGATTTCCACATCTTTTAATTTGCTGACCACAATGTAGTCGATCTCAAATAGGCAACAATGTCTCTGGTCCACCTGTTCTTACCTTGTCTATCCTCTTCTCCATGAAGTCCAGTAGCACCTGCACAACGTCCATGTTCTTCCCGCTGTACTCGTCCTGGCCCCCCTGGACGGGCACATCAATCAGCACATCCAGACAAGACACAGGCAGGTTACTAAGCAAATTGATTGCGTGGCTGGAGGAGAAAGAAGGAAAGTGGTTAATGTACTGGTTATTATGAATGGTCATTAAGAAATGGTTACCTTATTCCTCAGTATAAACAGACTAGTACTAAAGGTCTACTCTGGAGTCTGGACAATGGGCTAAACCCCCGTGACCAGAGGGACACAACAACAGAATCCATAGGGCCACAGGGTGTATCATCAATCACTTCTACATGACGCTCCTTCAGTGCCACCATCTAGCCAAACATTCTCCAATATCCTTCTAAAGAAAGCTTTGTCATTAATTCCCATCAACGAGATGTCCAGATAAGACAATGCCATATACACTGAGTTTACAAAACATTAAAAACACCTGACTTAGACTGACCAGGTGAAAGCTATGATCTCTTATTGATGTTACTTGTTAAATCCACTTCAAATCAGTATAGATCAAGGACAGGAGACAGGTTAAAGAAAGATTTTTAAGCCTTGAGACATGGATTGTGTATGTGTGCCATTCAGAGGGAGAAGTGGCAAGACAATGTATGTGCCAGGCGCACCGGTTTGTGTCAAGAACTGCAACGCTGCTGGGTTTTCACAACAGTTTCCTGTGTGTATCAAGAATTGTCCACCACCCAAAGGACCTCCAGCCAACTTGACAAAACTGTGGGAAGAATTGAGTCAACATGGGCCAGCATCCATGTGGAACGCTTCGACACCTTGCAGAGTCCATGCCCCGACGAATTGAGGCTGTTCTGAGGGCAAAAGGGGGGTGGGGGAGGTTGCAACTCAATATTAGGCAAGTGTTCTTAATGTTTTGTACACTCAGCGTACATTACTTCTAAAAACAGTCTTGCTTGAAATGTTTATACTTTCTCATGAACTGGATTCAGTCACTTGACTACAGAGAGTAATTTTTTTTCTTCCTTTATTTAACTAGGCAAGTCAGTTAAGAACAAATTCTTATTTTCAATGACGCCATAGGAACAGTGGGTTAACTGCCTTGTTCAGGGGCAGAACGACAGATTTGTACTTTGTCAGCTCAGGGATTCGATCTTGCAACCTTCGGTTACTAGTCCAACGCTCTAACCACTAGGCTACGCTGCCGCCCTGAATAATCAAGAGTAATCATTGGATGGTAATTAATTAGCCTAATTCGCACAAACCATCTAATGAATGTGTACTTTATTTTAACCAGGTAAGACCCATTGGAGGTTAAAAACCTATTTTGTGAGGGCGACCTGGCAAGAAGGCAAAAACAGAGAAATAGCAGTGTATACATAAAATATTACAAGAAAAAAAATACAAAACACACACAAAAGACAGTCACAAGTTAGATACATTTGAAGATTAGAAACAACTGCAGCTGTCACAAAAAAGTGTCGTCAATCAGAGTCTTAAAAACAGGCAAGGATACTAACTTCCCTAACTTGAATATATTTTGATACTTTAAGGATGCAGTTTAGCTCTGTTGTGTGGACAGCAATGAGCAGAAGGGTTTCCAACCTGTGTGCTTCCTCTGTTTTGTCCTCTGTCTGAGTCTTTAGCATCAATAGATGGCGCATGATGGCGGTGATGAGGCGGAGCTGGTGGTCACCATCCTATCAAATGAAGGATGTACAACAGCATGATCCTCACAGAAGCATTTCATTGGTTAAAACAAAAGGAGGGGAGGGTCTAAGCAGGATAAAATTTGCTGTGGGAGAAGTGGGAAGGGGTCATCTCAAAAAGAAGAAAAAGAGAGACTTACTATGGAGATTGAGGTCAGACCTAAAAACCTGAATCACATGCGGGATTGACTTTTGAGGTGAACACAGGGCTATTCTGATTAACGCTGAGGTGGGAGGGACTCAACAAGATGTCAGCTACAATGGTGAGAGGCAAGAATGGAAAAAATGTATTTGGACAAATAACATTTTGAAGCACAATACGAGCTAGCAGTTAAAGCAGACAGCTCTCCTAACCAGCCTGAATTAGAGAACTATACTCGAATAAATAAATAAATATCAAAAGACACGATTGGCATGTCATATCACTGAGACATTCATTACCAGATCCAACAGATTCATATCTTGATTTAGCAGGGGGACGTGTTCATTCTGTGATGCTATAGGTTGAGCGAATGCTGAAGGGGCTGAGTGACAGAAGAATTTCACTAGCCCCCCATGGCTAATCGAGAAGGTTGTGAAGGTGCCAAAGTGGCTTAAGTGAGGTCAGATCGCTGATAAACCTCATATTGCTGCATAGGTTTAGTTAGGTCTTTCCATTAAGGGATAGAGAAGCTGTCTGTTCCCATGAGCTAGCATCAACAGTCACTCAACAAAGCCAAGTCTTGTTGATACACCATTGTTAAATAGTAGCCTTCAACCAAAGCATGCAAAGTTTGGTGGCTTCAATGCTGAATTCTAAATATTCACAGGGGAGATGTGTCCATCCACAGCCAAGGCGATGCAATGCATTTATGTTCATGCAGCATCTCTAAACACATGGCTGCAGTGTCTAGCCTTCTGTGAGCTCTGAATACACACAGTTTATTAGGTACACCCATCTAGTACCAGCTCGAACCCCCCTTTGCCTCCAGACCCAGCCTGAATTCTTTGGGCATGGATTGTACAAGGTGTCAGAAACATTTGTTGCTCAATTGGTATCAAGGGACCTAAAGTGTGCGTGGAAAACATTCCAACACCAGTACACCCACCGCCACAGCCTGTACCAAATCCTGACTCTGCCATCAGCATGACGCAACAGTAACCGGCATTCGTCAGACCAGGCAATGTTTTTCCACTCTATTGTCCAGTGTTGGTGATGGCGTGCCCACTGGAGCAGCTTCTTCTTGTTTTAGCTGATAGGAGTAAACCCGGTGTGGTCGGTCTGCTGCAATAGCCCATCTGGGACAAGGATCGACGTGTTGTGCGTTCTAAGATGCCGTTTCTGCACACCACTGTACTGCACCCGTTATTTGTCTGTTTGTGGTTTGGTTAGCTTGCACGATTCTTGCCATGCTCCTTCGACCTCTCATCAACGAGCTGTTTTCACCCACAGGACTGCTGCTGACTGGATGTTTTGTTGTCGCATGATTCTCTCTAAACCCTAGACACTGTCGTGCGTGAAATGCCCAGAGGGCGTCCGTTTCTGAGACACTGGATCTGCCGCACCTGGACCGATGATCATACCACGCTCAAAGTCACTTATGTCACTTGTTTGGCCCATTCTAACGTTCAATCGAACAGTAACTGAATGCCTCAATGCCTGCTTTACATAGCCAGCCACGGCCACGTGATCCATTTTCGTGAATCTAATAAACTGTCCGGCGAGCGTACATTACAAACACTGAGTACATATCCTCTTTAAAAATGAAACCACTACAAAGCAGAAAATCAATGTTTAACAGACAGTGAGTGTAACCGTGTAAACTCACCTCGTCGCTAGTGTCAGACAGCGTGAGGTTGAACAGGGCTTTCAGGGCCTCCATGGCCCTCTCATTGTCTTCAGCAGGGATGGGCAGGGCCTGGGGATCCGGAGGGGCCGCCTCGTAGGGGCCCACCCAGCGTACATCCAGGGTACACTCCAGCACCTCTGTGAGGAGCCCCACGGCACGCAGCTCCCTCCGGAGTGCCCCCCGGACGTCTGGTCGCAGCGCCGAGAGCAGGAAGAGCAGGCGCAGAGAGAACAGGCCCACCTCGTGGCGCCCAGTGCGGGTGGCGTGCAGGCGGGCACACAGACCCCGTGCCAGCTGCACGTCGGCGCCCACCTGCTGCGCCGCTGCGCTGTTGAACACCACGTTACACAGGCACTTGAGGGCCTCCACCACTACCCTCTCTTTCTCCTCTATCTGGACCTCCCCCTGCAGGCTGTCACCCCCTTCCGTTCCCCCCCGCAACCGGGCCAGCCCGGCCAGGACCAGCATGCCCTCCCGGGTTCCCACAGGGCCCAGGACCCGCTTGTCTCGGGACAGAATGCGGAGGGTCTCCAGGCAGGTACTCTGACAGCGGGGCCCAAACTGCCTCCCCAGCACAGTCAGTAGGCCCTGACACAGCCTCTGCACAGGGAGAGAGAGACTGTTGGATTACCATCAAACACACAAGGGAGCAGAAGCATCAGCCTATAAGTGAAAGTAAAGCATCAGACAACACAAAGAGCGTTTACTTACACTTCGTAGATCCTCCCCTTTTGGGTCAAAGGTGAATGTGAGATTATTCTGAAAATACAAAACAATGCCCAATGAGACAAAAGTCAAATGCATATTCCTTCGCTAAATGTGCTTTGTCACCATCTATGCAACAGTGCATGAAGAAAGTAGCATATTCTCAGTAATGTTATCTGGAATAAATTTGCTTCTAAAATACAGTAACAGATAAGCAGAAGAGGCTGCTGGTCATTGATAACTAGAGATGTGCAAACTGATCAGAACTACAAGTGCATGACCTATAAGATCGTAATGCAAATTATATCCTATCAGACACTCTTGGTCAGAGGATGGTGTTGAAGAGCTGTTTGTAATGGCTGGAATATAATAAATTGGAACGGAGTCTAAAATGGTTTCCATTTGTTTGATACCGGTCCATTTATTCCATTCCAGCCATTACAATGAGCCCATCCTCCTATAGCTCCTTCCATCAGCAACCTCTGTTCTGGGTATAAGTGACAGCCACCAACGGCGTTGGCTACCAAGCTCAAGTTACAGCAGGAAGAGCTGCAACTGCGGTTACTAAATGGGAGCAAGATACACAAAATAATTAAACTGTAAAGTTAACTAGCTACCAAATAACATTAAGCATGCTGTCATTGCATGCACACATGGTTAGCAAGAGATACCATGCAATATTTGGACAACACCACCCAACCAACCAGCAGCAACCAAGCCACGATGAAAATATGTTAATCACTTCCTGCAACACTGCAATGGGCATTAAACTCGTTGATTCCATGCAAAGAGGGGAAAATGCAAGTTCTAGCTAGACATATCGTTTTAGTACTCATTTTAGCAGCTATGATTCTGTAAATGTTTTTAGATGGCTAGCTAGCAAGTTAAATTAGCTAGCTAATGACTTTGTTTTGGTAAACGTCAAAGCGAGGAGAATCCACCCACCTCTCCGTTGTACTGGTGCAAAAGGCTTTCAATGTCCTCTTCATTGTCAGTTTCAAGCTGCAACAGGATACTGTTTAAATCCATTATTCAAATATGTCGATGACAATTCAATAATTGTAACGTTAGAGTAAGTTTCTGAACAAATGACACCCTATTTCTCTCTATTCATCTGACACAGCTGGCTCCGGTTAGGCTAGCTCATAGAGATAGATAGAGGACTCATGTTTATATCTGTGCCACAATAGCGCATGTGACAGCATGGGTAGGCCATTGAAAGTATGGTTAAATGCATGCTTGGACTGTGTCTGAAGTGGGCGTTGCAAAAGAAGTGGGTGGATCAACAGTGGTGGATGTATGTAACATCAGCGCTCTGTATTGGTTAGACCGGCCATAGCCAAGGGCACTGCCGGTCAGCTTAAGTTTACATAGCAGGTTAAGAGAGCTAATGTAGCAGGTTAGGATAATTAACGTGGCAGGTAGGAGAACTAATGCAGCAGGTTAGCTAAATTAAAGTGGCAGGTTAGGAGAATGAGGATAAGTTTAGAAAATCAAATCAATTTTTATTTGTCACATGCGCCGAGTGGCGCTGCGGTCTAAGGTACTGCATCTCAGTGCTGGAGGCGTCACTACAGACCCTGGTTCGATTCCAGGCTGTATTACAACCGGCCGTTATTGGGAGTCCCATAGGGTTGCGCACAATTGGCCCAGCGTCATCCGGGTTAGGGTTTGGCCGGGGTAGGCCGTCATTGTAAATAAGAATTTGTTCTTAACTGACAAGCCTAGTTAAATTAAATAAAGGTTAAATAAAAATAAATAAATAAATACAACATTACCGTAAAATGCTTACTAATAACAAAAGGGTTAGACTTTGCTAACATTCTACAATTGTCAACAATCAACTCGTCATTGCAGCCCAATAAGCCAGGTAAAACATTCCTGAGCGGAAACAAATCTGCCCAATTAGTGGATTTGGTAGATCCACCCTCTTCTTTTGCCACGCCTACTTTCAGACACACTCCATGTATGCAATTACCCATGACTCACCATTGAGTCTACAAACCCATAGGAATCCTCACACTGTTGACTACTTTGACTACTTTAAAATAGCGGAAGCTGGTGGACGCCCACAATGTTTGGCCACTAGAGGCCTCTATCATTCTCTATGGGATAGCTACACCCCTCTTTCGTGTTTCAACTTTCACCTGTAAACGTCACATTCTCATCGAACGAGTGCACGCGGCGTCCAAGATGTGCAATGACGTACAGTAAAAGTGCGTCAATATTACTAAATTTGTATTTTAATGGGGTTTTGTCTTGTCTTCTTTGCCCTTCTAACCATGCTGCCGACAGACTTTGATATGAAAAGGTCTATGCACGCGCTTGTCATCATTATGTAGAATAGGCAGCGATTGTCTCTCATGTATGTCTATGAATTATTTCTGCATTTCCTGTCTCCTGTTATCTGTATCTATGTTCACTGTAGGCCTAATCAGATCTGCTCATGTTCAATTGTCTTTATCTACACTCCAGGCATTTTCAATACTGCCCAGTAGATCACAGAATCAAGGGCATAACATGGTCATATAAATGGCATCACAAATCATTCATAGCCTAATTCATAGTATTCAAAGTCGGGGTCGAGACCCGGGGAATTGCAATGGAGTTGCCAAAATATAAAAATAACAAATAAATTGTTGCGTTGTTCAGGATTGGCAGGCAAGCATGATCTCTCTTTTGACAAACTTATCAAGAATATTTCAAGGACCGCTTTATTCCATCTTCGTAACATTGCAAAAATCTGAATATTTTTCTCCAATAATGATGCAGACAAACGAATCCATGCTTTTGTCACTTCTAGATTAGATTACTGCAATACTTTACTCTCCGTCTACTCGGATAAAGCACTAAATAAACTTCAGTTAGTGCTAAACACGGCTGCTAGAATCCCTGACCTGGAACCCCCAAAAATGTATATAAAAAAACATATTACTCCAGTGCTAGCCTCTCTACATTGGCTTCCTGTTAAGGCTAGGGCTGATTTAAGGTTTTACTGCTAACCTACAAAGCATAACATGGATTTGCTCCTACCTATCTCCTCCGATTTGGTCCTGCCGTACATACCTACACATACCACTACGGTCACAAAACGCAGGCCTCCTTATTGTCACTAGATTTTATAAGCAACAGCTGGAGGCCGGGTTTCTCCTATAGAGCTCCGTTTTATGGAAGTATCTGCTACCCCTGTGAGAGACGCAGACTCGGTCCTCAACCTTTAAGTCTTTATTAAAGACTCATCTCTTCAGTAGTCCTATGATTGAGTGTAGTCTGGCCCATTCGTGCGAAGGTGAACGGCAAGGCACTGTAGCGACGACTGCTCTTGCTTTTTCTGCCTGGCCGGCTCCCATCTTTACTACTGTGATTCTCTCCCTTGACCCTATTAGTTGAGTCAATGGCTTATTAGTGCTTCCATACTGTCCCTAGGAGGGGTGTGTCACTTGGTGGGTTGAGTACACAGACATGATCTTCCTGTCCAGTTTTGCACCCACTCAGGCTCGTGCGGTGGAGGGAGATCTTGTGGGCTATACTCAGCCTTGTCTCAGGGTAGTAAGTTGGTGGTCTGTTGATAATCCTCTAGTGGTGTTGGGGCTGTGCTTTGGGCAAAGTGGGTGGAGTCATATACCTGCCTGGTTGGCCCTGTCCGGGGGTATCGTCGGACGGGGATACAGTGTCCCCCAACCCACCTCTGGTCTCGTCTCCACTATCTATGCTGCAATAGTCGTAGGTGCCAGGGGCTAGGGCCAGTCTGTTACATCTGGTGTAATTCTCCTGTCATAATCTAGGTGTCCTGTGTGAATTTAATATGCGCCCTCTAATTCTCTCTCTCCCTGCCTGACCTGTTCACTGGACGTGTTACCTTTTCCTGGGCCTGCTGTTTTCGACTCTCTCTCTCTCTACCGCACCTGCTGTCTCGACCTCTGAATGCTTGGCTATGAAAAGCCAACTGACATTTACTACTGAGGTACTGACCTGTTGCACCTTCTATAACCCTGCTGGTCATCTGTGAACATTTGAACATCTTGAAGAAACAATCTAGCTCTAAATTGGCCATGTACTCTTATAATCTCCACCCGGCACCGCCAGAAGAGGACTGCCACCCCTCAGAGCCTGGTTCCTCTCTAGGTTTCTTCCTAGGTTCCTGCCTTTCTAAGGAGTTTTTCCTAGCCACCATTCTTCTACATCTGCATTGCTTGATGTTGGGATTTTAAGCTGGGTTTCTGTATAGCACTTTTTGTCATCTGCTGATGTAAAAGGGCTTATAAAATACATTGATTGATAACGGTTTGTGCCAGGACTATGTAATGCCAGTACATCATCTGTCATTATTACAGCTTCATATTAGTTTTTATGATGGAGGCAGTGGTGTGTATTCATGGATGCCAAGGGAAGCCAGGCTTCCCCCAAAAATTGACCAAGAAAAAAGAAAAAAACATACAAAATAATGCATCTTTCGTCTCTCTGTGTTTCATACATTTCCTTCGATTTGCATCAGGCCGAATGTATCTTACCGGAGAAAGCATCCGAGCGAATTAAATAGCGCCCCCCCCCAGTCTCGGTACGTGTAGCCTATCTATCTGATGCTGTCTGGTCTAAAAGAGTATGACATTGTAGCATTTGGCCTCCCTTGATAAAAAATTATAATTTCATAATAGCCAATCACCATTGAGCTAAACTGAGAGAGCTCAGCTGTAAATAGTCCTAAGTGCACCAAAACAAAGTGGCAAGCGATGCCAGTTTGGATTTGGCTTCAGACCAATTCATCAGAAGCCAAACATCATTGACAGAAAAAAACTTGAATTGTTGCATCTCGTTGTGTCGTTGTCCTCTGGTGCCTAGCTAGCTAGCTAAAATCCAACCATGAGTTCATATTGTTCCCCTGGCCTGAGAGGATAGAAGTTCAACATGTAGCTAGATGTAGTATGCTAATGTTTACGAGCTGGCCTGGTGTAATGTTTCCCATGAAAGAAAGTTAGGCTAGCGAGCAAGCATTTTAGCCAGGTAGCCTAGGACAACAAAAACTAAAAATGTGTATTGTATAACAGTCATAGACCATTTAGGCAACATGAAAAGGAGGATGGCATTGGCATTTCTCTACGAGTAGGATGAGTCAACATGTTATTTCTACCTCCACGCACATCACACACACAAACACACACACACAGAAATCAGTACCATGGACAGCCACATCATATTTAGCTTATGTTGATTGGACTAAATCATTTTTGGTATCTTTTAGTTGACACTGTATTAGACTAAGCATAGCTGATTAGATTATGTTGAAGTTGAAATGGTGCTGGAATACTGGAGGCAGCTCCTGTTTTCTTTACAACTTGCGGTAACTCTCCGTGGTTCTAAATCAATTGTTTTTTAGTAGTCCAAAAATGTCGGAGATATTACCTTGCTTGACCATGCTGTAGGTCATGTAACTGTTTGTTACATGCAATATGTTTTGTGGCCTTAACCGGACAGATATTGATTTCTGGTTTTGTAATGAAATAAATTTGTGGTTGAATTTATTCTGTTTTCTTATTGCCTCGGCCTTGGGCCTATATATCACGGTGTCAAGGCATATGAACTAACCGGTTATAGAGCAAACAGCACAATTATCACAACACATAGGTTGTAATATGTTTTATTGGGGGGGGGCTTGGCTTCCCCAGTGATTTTACCCACACACCACTACTGGATGGAGGGTGTCTTTATCCTTCCCTTGCGCCCTACCGGCAAGCTAGTCATTCATGAATTCAAACCCCATTATGGAACTGGAAATTGACATTCTCATAGCTCTTGAATTTGAAATTACAATTTTCTAAATTACTCATCCCCTACAAGGGGCAAAAGGATTTTAGATATGGTAAGCAAGTGCCAAGGGGGTATGATATTATAGTTCTGGTTCTCATCTGCATTCTGACACCTCCCCAATGGCCCAGACTGCTCTAAGCTGGTGTCAAGTGTTTGTGATAAGGCCTATAGTCTTTCAGGACAGTGTGCTTTTCCCATGTTCATTGCATTTGTAACCATTGTACCGAACGGGCCTCCAGCATGCAGAGCCTTGGTTGTGAACTTTTATGGTGTCCAGGAAAATGGGCTCACAGCACAGGGGATCTGCATTCAAAAAAATGTAAGAAAACTTGAAGGTCAAAGGTTACGGGACCGACGTGTGATGACCACACCCCAGCAGGAGCTGCTCTTTATAGAAATGTAATTTCTTTCCGCAGTGTGGCTCTCAGCTTATCTCGCCCAGCCCCACTGGGTTCCCAGTCTTCCCAATGCTGGCAAGTAATTGGAGTAAAAATCAGCTCAGAGGATTTGAAAAGATTTGGTCTCCTTTGTCAACATCAAACTCAAATTGGGTTTTAAGGCAGGGGGAGTTGTGCAATGATATACAACGCCAGATATACAACGCCAAACATTCAACCAAGCGCTACGATGTGGTGATCCTTTCACACAAGCCAACTGCAAAGTCATTTAAGGTGTGTGGTGTGTCATTGCATTTTAATACTGAACACTCCCCTGAAAATGTATTGATCAATATTTCCAAAGAATGATTAGTGTATCATCAATATCAATAAATAACAGTGACAGTTTATCAGTCAGACAAGTTACATTGGAGAATTTCAGTGGAAAGAAACTAGCCTGGCCAAAACTACTGAGGTTGAACAAGGTTTGTAGGCTATACACAAACGGACTGCAGAACAGTGAAATATTCATTACCAATGGTATGTGTTTGAGAGAAGAGAAAAGAAGAAAGAAATGAGAACACAATTCACATTTGCATTGGGGTTTTAGAAATTATTTATGTGGCAACAAATAATTCCACATGCATATCAGTTTAAACTGTAACAGTTGTCACCACTGAAGTTGTCGAGTGCTTGTATTTACAGAAAAAAGTGACTATAGTTCATGTGTGTTACACTTTGATATTGTTCCTTTTATTCCTACCCATAGGGTAATAGGTCCACAGTAGCTTTGAGTGCATTATAAAACACACACAACTAGGTAATGTTTCCTTCACTATATCCATAAAAAAAAATAAAAAAAATACCAACTGTAACACAGAAAACAAAACAGAACACAATGTTACAAAGTTACAGAGAATATATCTATAGTGTTTTCCTCCTCCCACAAATACAGCAACAGAGTTTGTGACACAGCACACAAATAATCTGGCTGAGGCACAGCACTCGATCATTAAAAAAAACTATTCATGTGAAACTGACAAGCTAATAAAGGCTCTCCACATGTTAGCTTTGTCTCAGCCATAAACTTCTCTCATAGTTTTTTGGCTGTATGCCAATTGACGTGACTGGGCTCCAGTGGTGAAACATTAAGGCAATCCATCCTGGGTTGTATTCATTAGGCACCAAACGGAAGAAAACAGACAAACAGGGAGCGACAACCTTAACTTATCACATAAGAAACATTCATGTTCATTTTCCGTTCCAAAATGTATTGCTACGGTGTGCCCTAATGAATATGACCCTGGTTCTGCAGCAGGCTAGCATGTCTTCTGGACAACGTCTCAGAGGCCTACTCTGAGTAAGTGTTGACCAAGAGAAAATGGTGTGCATCGTTAAGATACTGTACTGACGTCAGCCACAGTATACAATGTAAACAGAGTTGCGTACATTAGTGTCCCAGTACAGGGAGGGAGGGGTGATGATCAGTGTTTGTTGACTTGGCAGGTTGCCAGACAGAGATGGGTGTTCATTAATTGAAAAGGCACAGCTGGGCAGTCTCACACTGCACACTTCCACATGTGAGATTCTTCCGACTGCCTCTGTTTCTATAATCCCAAAGGGTTTGCACAGCCATTTTCTGCAAACAGCACCACCATTGAGGCGATTATTGCCCTCAACAGACTAGGCCTACGCCACAATATTCTGATTGTGTAATGTGAGAAGAAGTCCTGAATCTTGTTTGTCTGTGCTGTGGCCTGCGGGTCAAGTTAACAAGGTTACCCAGTTTTGCTACTCTCCAGCCTCTGTCCCCTACCATTACACTGATACTCCTGATTAGGTGCCTCTGGGTCGTGTTGGGGAAAGGCAGTGGGATGTTTGCATCTATAGGCTTGGCAGGCTGCATGGGCATGACTGTGCCCAGGACAGCTCCGCTCTCTGAGGGCTGAATAGGAAGCCTACTTGGCCCAGCCTGTGGTGGCCTCTCCATTGATGTAAGCGAAGCCAGGAAAGTGTTGTGAGTGTTCGTACTCAGAGTTCCTGCGAGGGGCCAGGGGGGAGTACATGTCTCCAGAGGCGGCGTAGCGGGAGGAGTGCATAGGGGGACTGGTGTAACAGCTGTTGGCTGGGGAGACATCCGCCCACCGTGGGGCCACGGGCGTAGGGTGCAGCCGAGGAGCACCTCCCATCAAGCAGGGCTCCATCCGGGACATCTGGCTGTTGAGCGGGTACTGCCGAACAGAAGAGAATATTGGGTTTTAGGGTGAT
The DNA here is from genome assembly GCF_901001165.1 of Salmo trutta. Taxonomy (NCBI): domain Eukaryota; kingdom Metazoa; phylum Chordata; class Actinopteri; order Salmoniformes; family Salmonidae; genus Salmo; species Salmo trutta. Next base: position 39,352,602 of record NC_042963.1, read on the forward strand.
ATGTAACATGTATGTATCATATCTAGGGCTGGGCTTTTCCCTGAATGCATGACCTGACAGGAGAAAACACCAGCCCCTAGTTAGGCTATAGCTGAACTCCAGAGATTTCCTGGTCACGTAAAATTACCAGGCAAAACTCCTGGCCCTGATGTAATAATTGATGTGAAACATAATAACACATCCTTACTTTCTCTGTAACACTATGATGTTTATAATTCACAATGAATCAAATAAAATACCCATTTTATTTGTCACATGCGCCGAATACAACAGGTGTAGACCTTACAGTGAAATGCTTGCTTACAGCCCTTAACCAACAATGCAGTTTTAAGAAAATACCTAAAAAAGTAAGAGTTAAAAATAACAAATAATTAAAGAACAGCAGTAAAATAACAATAGCGGGGCTATATGCAGGGGCACCAGTACAGAGTCATGTGCGGGGGCACCGGTGTATTGAGGTAATATGTACATGTAGGAAGAGTTATTAAAGTGATTATGCATAGATAATAACAGAGAGTAGCAGTAGCGTAGAAGAGCAGGGGGGGGCATACAAATAGTCTGGTAGCCATTTGATTAGATGTCCCAGGAGACTTATGGCTTGGGGGTAGAAGCTGTTCAGAAGACTTTTGGACCTAGACTTGGTGCTCCGGTACCGCTTGCCGTGCGGTAGCAGAGAGAAAAGTCTATGACTAGGGTGGCTGGAGTCTTTGACAATTTGTAGGGCCTTCCTCTAACACCGCCTGGTATAGAGGTCCTGGATGGCAGGAAGCTTGACCCCGGTGATGTGCTGGGCCGTACACACTACCCTCTGTAGTGCCTTGCGGTCGGAGGCCGAGCAGTTGCCATACCAGGCAGTGATGCAACCCATCAGGATGCTCTCGATGGTGCAGCTGTAAAACCTTTTGAGGATCTGAGGACCCATGCCAAATCTTTTCAGTCTCCTGAAGGGGAATAGGTTTTTGTCGTGCCCTCTTCACGACTGTCTTGGTGTGTTTGGACCATGTTAGTTTGTTGGTGATGTGGACACCAAGGAACTTGAAGCTCTCAACCTGCTCCACTGCAGCCCCATCGATGAGAATGGGGGCGTACTCGGTCCTCCTTTTCCTGTAGTCCACAATGCATGTTGTAAATGGTAGACATAAATAAGACACTTCCTGGAACTGTTGGAGTAGGATAAGTGGTCAGCCGGTAGTATTTTCGTTGCCCAGGGTGACCGACGACTAACAGCGAGGACAGAATCAGCTCCTCTTACAAAATATTTGGGACTGGTCGGGAAATCCAACAAAGTGTTCCTTTCGTGTCATCTCCTTCCCTTCCTCTTGAGAGACCCTCTTAGACCCTCTTACACAAAGCACACACATTGTGCCCGATTTAAGTTCAGAGCAGGGTGGAAAAAAGTGGAAGTAAAAGTATTTCCTCTTTATTCCACTAAATATAAACACACAGGCAACAGTCAGTTCTATTATGAGGGATGGTGGCATGGAAAGAGGCCGTCATCACAGGTCAGGGAGAAGGATGGGTGGTTCAGCGACCTCTTGTTCACGCGCAGAAAAGAGACCATTGAAAAACAATATTTTAATAAAACGCCCCCTCTGCCCTGGTCTATGAGTTCTATGGCCACTGGCTCAGAGAGATGAAGAGACTATTGAGTGGTGGAAGGGGACGCACAGTGGAGCACAGAGCTGGGCCCCTCTGGGCTGGGTCCTGGGCCCCCAGCCAGATCACCTCCCACTGTCCTGCTGCTTCCGCTGGGTGGAGAGGAGGATTCAGACTGCTGAGGCCCAGCGGATCTCCTCCCACTACAAAGACAGGGAGGGCTGGAGGCCCTTTAAAAGGAAATTACCATCAGAAGGGTCAACTCACACCATTTGCTGCTGTGGCTAACAGTGTATGAGCTCTACCACCACCACCATTCTGCTGCTGCACCCCATCCACCTCTCGCCTGCTCTTACTCTTCTTTTTTCTTCTGTTGACTCTCTCTCTCTCTCTCTCTCTCTCCTCTCTCTCTCTCCTCCGCTCATCTCTCTCCTCTCTCTCTCCTCTCTCTCCTCTCTCTCTTCGTCTCTCTCTCTCTCTCTCTCTCTCTCTCCTCTCTCTCCTCTCCTCTCTCTCTCTCTCTCCTCCCCCCCCCCCCCCCCCCCCCCCCCCCCCCCCCCCAGAGCATGCCACACTGTTGGGCACCAACACTATAAAATGTGTTTTGCATACTAACAAGCCCCGTTCTCCTTTTCACTTCCTGTTCATATTAACATTCCTCTCTGATTTACTGCCTGTGAAAAATTCAACCTTACAAAAGCTAGGATGGAATTTATGTCCCGCCTACAACCCAACCGGGAATAAACTATCACTCTTCGGTATTATATAGGGAGGTGGATAGATATAAGTGGATAGATATGAGAGGGAGGTCATTATAATGGCATGTTGAAGAAAAAGAAACAAGAATCAACGTTAAAAATGTTCATAACTTAGCATGACTTCTGATTCATTCTGCTTGATTCAATGCCTAATATTTCAGTGGTTCTTGCGCCTCTGTAATGATGTACTATGGTGATTAGGTGATTTCCAGGCTTTTCCATAACACAAATAACCCAGCAAACAGCCTCATTTTGAACAGTCTCTTTGTAATGGATTTGATACAGTGTTGCACTGCCTTTCTTCCTGCTCTGCTCTGACGTCAATTAAATAGCATGGAGTCCACTCCAGGACCCAAGCCAAGAACAACTATTGCCACCAACAAAGTCTTGCAGGTGTGGTGAACAGTGTAAAAAAGCGGGAATTGTAGACTCTGTGGCTAAATGTCACCATCATCAAACAGGCCATAAAGATATACAGTATGTTGGAAGTTTGACAAAGGGTCTTAATGTGTTGAGTAAATATAAAGTCAATCTCGGCACCCAGAACCAAATCTCGTGTGTGCTCTGAGAGACTTATATAAGGCTATGTGCGTAGTATAATGGACGTGCGTAGTATAATGGGCTTGAGTAGTATCAAGGACGTGCATAGTATAATGGACGTGCGTAGTATAATGGACGTGCGTAGTATATTGGACGTGTGTAGTATAATGGACGTGTGTAGTATAATGGACGTGTGTAGTATAATGGACGTGCGTAGTATAATGGACGTGTGTAGTATAATGGACGTGCGTAGTATAATGGACGTGCGTAGTATAATGGACGTGTGTAGTATAATGGACGTGCCTAGTATAATGGACGTGCGTAGTATAATGGACGTGCGTAGTATAATGGACGTGCCTAGTATAAAGGACGTGTGTAGTATAATGGACGTGTGTAGTATAATGGACGTGCGTAGTATAATTGATGTGCATAGTATAATTGTGGGCGTATTATAATGGGTGTGCGTAGTATAATGGACAAGCGAAGTATAATGGACGTGCGTAGTATAATGGACATGCATAGTATAATTGATGTGCATAGTATAATGGACGTGCATAGTATAATTGTGGGCGTATTATAATGGGTGTGCGTATTATAATTGATGTGCGTAGTATAATGGACGTGTGTAGTATAATGGACGAGCGAAGTATAATGGACGTGCGTAGTATAATGGACATGTGTAGTATAATGGACGTGTGTAGTATAATGGACGTGCGTAGTATAATGGACGTGTGTAGTATAATGGACGTGCGTAGTATAATTGATGTGCGTAGTATAATGGACATGTGTAGTATAATGGACGTGTGTCGTATAATGGACGTGCGTAGTATAATGGACGTGCGTAGTATAATGGACATGTGTAGTATAATGGACGTGTGTAGTATAATGGACGTGTGTTAGTATAATGGACGAGCGAAGTATAATGGACGTGCGTAGTATAATGGACATGTGTAGTATAATGGACGTGTGTAGTATAATGGACGTGCGTAGTATAATTGATGTGCGTAGTATAATGGACGTGTGTCGTATAATGGACGTGCGTAGTATAATGGATGTGCGTAGTATAATGGACGTGTGTAGTATAATGGACGTGCGTAGTATAATGGACGTGCGTAGTATAATGGACGTGTGTAGTATAATGGACGTGCGTAGTATAATGGACGTGTGTAGTATAATGGACGTGCGTAGTATAATGGACGTGCCTAGTATAATGGACGTGTGTAGTATAATGGACGTGCGTAGAATAATGGACGTGCCTAGTATAAAGGACGTGTGTAGTATAATGGACGTGTGTAGTATAATGGACGTGCGTAGTATAATGGACGTGCCTAGTATAAAGGACGTGTGTAGTATAATGGACGTGCGTAGAATAATGGACGTGCCTAGTATAAAGGACGTGTGTAGTATAATGGACGTGCGTAGTATAATGGACGTGCCTAGTATAAAGGACGTGCCTAGTAAATGGACGTGTGTAGTATAATGGATGTGCGTAGTATAATGTCACTGAATTATCTTCACTGTGATTCCATCCAGTACACCGTTAGTAAATCCTCAGGTGAATGTACAGTAGGTGCTATGGCCTGATTTGTGATTGGGGAGTCCAAGTTGGGACTGACCTGTGCAGAGGTGCGGTGGTATGCGGGATAGTGGAGGGGGGCAGGGATGCCAGGTTCGTGGGCCAGACTGGGGTACTGGCTCTGGATGGAGTGGGGGTGCTGGTTAGAGTAACTCCCGTAGTTATAGCTCCCAGTAAACCTGGAGAGAGTACACAAAACAGGTCAATATCATGTGTTCAATGTGGCTCAGTTGGTAGAGCATGATGCTTGCAATGCCAGAGTTGTGAGTTCAAATCCTACGGGGGACCAGTATAAAAATGTATGCACTCACTACTGTAAGTCACTCTGGATAAGATGACAACAATTTTAATGTAGTACTTTAAATGTCTTCTGTATATTTCTGAGTAAGAAATCAGATATAGTGCTTACAGAAAGTATTCATACCCCTTGACTTATTCCACAGTGTTACAGCCTGAATTCAAAATGTATTAAACATATTTTTTTCTCTACAATCTACACAAAATACCACATAATGACAAAGTGAAAAAAACATGTTTGTAGAAATGTTAGCAATTTTTTTTTAAATGTAAATACAAAAATATGTAATTTACATAAGTATTCACACCCCTGAGTCAATATATGTTAGAATCACCTTTGGCAGCAAATACAGCTGTGAGCCTTTCTGGGTAAATCTCTAAGAGCTTTACACACCTAGATTGTAACATATTAACAGATTATTATAATTTTTTTAATCTTCAGACTCTGTCAATATGGTTGTTGCCATAGATTTTCAAACCAGTTTAAGTCAAAACTGTAACTAGGCCACTCAGGAACATTCAATGTTGTCTTGGTAAGCAACTTCAGTGTACGTATATTATTCGTAGCCATCTATTTACCACCACAAACCGATGCTGGCACTAAGACCATACTCAACGAGCTGTATAAGGCCATAATGTTTTTAATTGATTTTTATTTAACCTTAATTTAAATAGGTAAGTCAGTTAAGAACAAATTCTTATTTACAATGACGACCTAGGAACAGTTGTTCAGGGGCAGAACACCAGATTTTTACCTGGTCAGTTCAGCAAACAAGAAAATGCTAATCCAGAAGTGGCGCAGCTAGTGAATGGGGACTTTAATGCAGGCAAACTTAAATCTGTTTTACCTCATTTCTACCAGCATGTCACATGTGCAACCAGAGGAAAAAAAGCTCTAGACCACCTTTACTACACACACAGAGACGCATACAAAGCTCCCCCTCGCCCTCCATTTGGCAAATCTGACCCTAATTCCATCCTCCTGATTCCTGTTTACAAGCAAAAACTTAAGCAGGAAGTACCAGTGACACGCTCAATACGGAACTGGTCAGATGACGTGGATGCTACGCTACAAGACTGTTTTGCTAGCACAGACTGGAATATGCTCCGGGATTCATCCAATGGCATTGAGGACTATACCACATCAGTCATTGGCTTCATCAATAAGTGCATCGACGGCGTCGTCCCCACAGTGATCGTACGACATATCCCAACCAGAAGCCATGGATTACAGGCAAAATCAACATCGAGCTAAAGGCTAGAGCTAGCGCTTTCTAGGAGCGGGACACTAATCGGGAACGCTTATAAGAAATCCGCTACGCCCTCAGACGAACCATAAAACAGGCAAAGTGTCAATACAGGATTAAGATTGAATCCTACTACACCAGCTCTGATGCTCATCGGATGTGGCAGGGCTTGAATACGATTACGGACTACATAGGGAAACCCAGCCGCGAGCTGCCCAGTGACGTGAGCCTACCAGACAAGCTAAACGCTTTCTATGCTTGATTAGAGGCAAGCAACACTGAAGCATGCATGAGAGCACCAGCTGATCCAGACGACTGTGTGATAATGCTCTCGGTAGTCGATGTGTGCAAAACCTTTAACTTCTTTGGGATGGGGGCAGTATTTTCACGGCCGGATAAAAAACATACCCAATTTAATCTGGTTACTACTCCTGCCCAGAAACGAGAATATGCATATAATTAGTAAATCTGGATAGAACACACTCTAAAGTTTCTAAAACTGTTTGAATGGTGTCTGTGAATATAACAGAACTCATATGGCAGGCCAAAACCTGAGAAGATTCAATACAGGAAGTGCCCTCTCTGACAATTTGTTGTCCTTCTGTTGAATCTCTATCGACATTACAGCATCTGTGCTGTAACGTGACACTTTCTAAGGCTTCCATTGGCTCTCTAAAGCCACCAGAAAGTGGAATGGTGTGTCTGCTGTCTCTGGTACAAAGTACAACAGCTCTGTTTGTAAGTGGTCAGCCTGGGGACAGTGAGACTGAGATGCGCGTTCACGAGACTTCTCCATTTTTTTTCATTCAGCCTTTGAATGAATACAACGTTGCCCAGTTGGAATATTATCGCTATTTTATGAGAAAAATAGCATAAAAATTGATTTTAAACAGCGTTTGACATGCTTCTAAGTACGGTAATGGAATATTTTGAATTGTTTTGTCACGAAATGCGCTCGCGATTTACCCTTCGGATAGTGACCTGAACGCACGAACAAAACGGCGGTATTTGGATATAACTATGGATTATTTGGAACCAAAACAACATTTGTTGTTGAAGTAGAAGTCCTGGGAGTGTATTCTGACAAAGAACAGCAAAGGTTATCCAATTTTTCTAATAGTAATTCTGAGTTTAGTGAGCCCCAATCTTGGTGGGTGTCAAATTAGCTAGCCTGTGATGGCCGAGCTATGTACTCAGAATATTGCAAAATGTGCTTTTGCCGAAAAGCTATTTTAAAATCGGACATAGCGATTGCATAAAGGAGTTCTGTATCTATAATTCTTAAAATAATTGTTATGTATTTTGTCAACGTTTATCATGAGTAATTTAGTAAATTCACTGAAAGTTTTCGGTGGGTATGCTAGTTCTGAACATCACATGCTAATGTAAAAAGCTGTTTTTTTATATAAATATGAACTTGATTGAACAAAACATGCATGTATTGTATAACATAATGTCCTAGGAGTGTCATCTGATGAAGATCATCAAAGGTTAGTGCTGCATTTAGCTGTGGTTTGGTTTTATGTGACATATATGCTTGCTTTGAAAATGGCTGTGTGATTATTTGTGTCTATGTACTCTCCTAACATAATCTAATGTTTTGCTTTCGCTGTAAAGCCTTTTTGAAATCGGACAATGTGGTTAGATTAACGAGAGTCTTATCTTTAAAATGGTGTAAAATAGTCGATTGTTTGAGAAAATTGAATTGTGGTATTTTAGTTGGTTTTGTATTTCGCGCCGTGCGATGCCATTGGCTGTTGGCTAGGGGTTCCGCAGGCGGAACGGGGTTCCGCTAGCGGAACATCTGTCCTCAACAGGTTAAACAGGTCAACATTCACAAAGCCGCGATTACCAGACGGATTACCAGGACGTGTACATAAAGCATTCGCGGACCAACTGGCAAGTATCTTCACTGACATTTTCAACCTCTCCCTGACCGAGTCTGTAATACCTACATGTTTCAAGCAGACCACCATAGTCCCTATGACCAAGGAAGCGAAGGTAACCTGCCTAAATGATTACTGCCTCGTAGAACTCACGTCGGTAGCCATGAAGTGCTTTGAAAGGCTGGTCATGGTTCACATCAACAGCATCATCCCGGATACACTAGACCCACTCCAATTAGTAATCCACCCCAACAGATCCACAAATGACGCAATCTCAATCGCACTCCACACTGCCGTTTCCCACCTGGACAAAAGGAACACCTATGTGAGAATGCTGTTCATTGACTACAGCTCAGCATTCAACACCATAGAGCCAGCAAAGCTCATCACTAAGCTAAGGACCCAGGGACTAAACACCTCCCGATGCAACTGGATCCTGACGGGCCGCCCACAGGTGGTAAGAGTAGGCAACAACACGTCTGCCACGCTATTCCTCAACACTGGGGCCCCACAGGGGTGCGTGCTAAGTCCCCTCCTGTACTCCCTGTTCACCCACGACTCCAGCACCATCATTAAGTTTGCAACTGCGGTAGGCCTGTTTACCGACAACGATGAGACAGCCTATAGGGAGGAGGTCAGAGACCTGGCAGTGTGGTGCGTGCGGCACAGTACATCACTGGGGCCAAGCTTCCTGCCATCCAGGACCTACAGTTGAAGTCGGAAGTTTACATACACTTAGGTTGGAGTCATTAAAACTCGTTTTTCAACCACTTCACAAATTTCTTGTTGACAAACTATAGTTTTGGCAAGTCGGTTAGGACATCTACCTTGTGCATGACACAAGTAATTTTTCCAACTATTGTTTACAGACAGATTATTTCACTTACAATTCACTGTATCATAATTCCAGTGGGTCAGAAGTTTACATACACTAAGTTGACTGTGCCTTTAAATTATGTCATGGCTTTAGAAGCTTCTGATAGGCTAATTGACATAATTTCAGTCAATTGGAGGTGTACCTGTGGATGTATTTCAAGGCCTACCTTCAAACTAAGTGTCTCTTTGCTTGACATCATGTGAAAATCAAAAGAAATCAGCCAAGACCTCAGAAAAAGAATTGTAGACCATCACAAGTCTGGTTCATCCTTGGAAGCACTTTCCAAACGCCTGAAGGTACCATGTTCATCTGTACAAACAATAGTACGCGAAAAGTGCAAATCAATCCCAGAACAATAGCAAAGGACCTAGTGAAGATGCTGGAGGAAACAGGTACAAAAGTATCTATATCCACAGTAAAACGAGTCCTATATCGACATAACCTGAAAGGCCGCTCAGCAAGGAAGAAGCCACTGCTCCAAAACCGCCATAAAAAAGCCAGTCTACGGTTTGCAACTGCACATGGGGACAAAGATCGTACTTTTTGGAGAAATGTCCTCTGGTCTGATGAAACAAAAATAGAACTGTTTGGCCATAATGACCATCGTTATGTTTGGAGGAAAAAGGGGGAGGCTTGCAAGCTAAAGAACACCATCCCAACTGTGAAGCACGGGGGTGGCAGCATCATGTTGTGGGGGTGCTTTGCTGCAGGAGGGACTGGTGCACTTCACAAAATAGATGCATCATGAGGAAAGAAAATGATGTGGATATATTGAAGCAACATCTCAAGACATCAGTCAGGAAGTTAAAGCTTGGTGGCAAATGGGTCTTCCAAATGGACAATGACCCCAAGCACAGTTCCAAATTTGTGGAAAAATGGCTTAAGGACAACAAAGTCAAGGTATTGGAGTGGCCATCACAAAGCCCTGACCTCAATCCTATAGAAAATTTGTGGGCAGAACTGAAAAAGCGTGTGCGAGCAAGGAGGCCTACAAACTTGATTCAGTTACACCAGCTCTGTCAGTTGGAATGGGCCAAAATGCACCCAACTGATTGTGGGAAGCTTGTGGAAGGCTACCCAAAACATTTCACCCAAGTTAAACAATTTAAAGGCAATGCTACCAAATACTAATTGAGTGTATGTAAACTTCTGACCCACTGGGAATGTGATGAAAGAAATAAAAGCTGAAATAAATAATTCTCTACTATTATTCTGACATTTCACATTCTTAAAATAAAGTGGTGATCCTAACTTACCTAAGACAGGGCATTTTTACTAGGATTAAATGTCAGGAATTGTGAAAAACTGAGTTTAAATGTATTTGGCTAAGGTGTATGTAAACTTCCGACTTCAACTGTATATACTAGTGTCAGAGGAAAGCCCAAAAAATTGTCAAAGACTCCAGTCCCCAAGTCATAGACTTCTCTCTGCTATCGCACGGCAAACGGTACCAGAGCACCAAGTCTAGGACCAAAAGGCTCCTTAACAGCTTCTACCCCCAGGCCATAGGACTGCTAAACAATTAACTAAATGGCCACCCAGACTATTTACATTGACAACTCCCCCCCAATTTGTTTTTACACTGCTGCTACTCGCTGTTTATTATCTACGCATAGTCACTTTACCCCTACCTACAAGTACTGTACAAATTACCTTGACTAACCTGTACCCCCGCACATTGACTCGGTACCGGTACCCCTTGTATATTGCCTTGTTATTGTTATTTTATTGTGTTGCTTTTTATTATTTTTTACTTTAGTTTATTTGGTAAATCTAATTCTTGAACTGCATTGTTGGTTAAGTGCTTGTAAGTAAGCATTTCACGGTAAGGTCTACACCTGTTGTATTCGTCGAATGTGACTAATAACGTTTGATTTCATTTGGATTTGGAATTAGTAACTTCACCATGCTCAAATGAATATTCAATGTCTGCTTTTTCAAAAATATTTTCCCATATACCTATAGCTGCCCTTCTTTGCGAGGCATTGGAAAACATCCCTGGTCTTTGTGGTTGAATCTGTGTTTGAAATTCACTGCTTGACTGAGGGACCTTACAGATAAATGTTTGTGTAGTCATTCAAAAATCATGTTAAACTCACTGAGTGAATCCTGAACTTTAGTCTTGCCATAAAAAAGGGATTGAATACTTATTGCCTCAAGACATTTCAGCTTTATATTTTTTATTAATTTGCAAACATTTCTACAAACATAATACTACTTTGACATTATGGGGTATTGTGTGTAGGCCAGTGAAACAACATCTCACTATAATCCATTTTAAATTCAGGTTGTAACACAACAAAATTTGGAAAAGGTCAAGGGGTTTGAGTACTTTCTGAAGGATCGGAAAATCAAAATGAGAGTTTATAACCCCTCTATGAGAGCTCAGCATTCCCCTGTGAGAGCTTATAATTCCCCTGTGAGAGCTCATAATCCCCCTATGAGAGCTCATAACCACCCTATGATAGCTCATAAGTCATCTATGAGAGCTCATAAGTCCTCTATGAGAACTCATAGTCCCATGACAGCTCATAACCCCCTATGAGAGTTCATAACCCTGCTATGTTTAAAACCTCCCTATGAGAGTTCATAACTCCTCTATGACAGTTCATAACCCCTATATGACAGCTCATAATTCCTCTATGAGAGCTCATGACCCCCCTATGAGAGCTCATAACCCCTCTATGTAAGCTCATAATGCCCCTATGAGAGCTCACCCGTGCTCGTCCCTGTGGGCGTAGACTGGCAGTCGATGGGTGGAGGAGGGAGGGGGCACGGGTGCACCGCTGCGCATGCAGGGCTGCTGCTGTCCGCCCTCGGGAGGAGTGCCGCCTGACGTTGTCACTGTGTACGTAAGGGACCAGGTATATGACTGAACAGCGCCTGGCACACACACGTAACACATACACAGACAGAGACAAATGGATTGGCACAGAGGAATTTACCATGCCGTGACCCTTAGAAACCAACCCAATGCATGAGCACAGGCAAGGTAGGCCCATTCTAATTAACCATTTAATTCAACTGTCATGTATTAATTAATGTATATTATGTTGGACATGATCATAACATTACCTACAGAACATGACAACTGACATTGCTTCTATTGTAGCTCCAGTATAGCAATAGCTCTATATCCAAGCAACCCTCCCCACTTACAGGTTCCCTCCCCAGTCCCCCAGTGTTGCTGTCTGTCTCTCTCACCTGTGGTGGCTGTGGCCCCTGTGTACTCTGGGGACTGGGCAGCGTTGGGGGAGCTGGTGGCTGGGACCCCAACTGAGGTGACAGACTTCGGTGGGGAAAATGGCCCTGGGGACGTGGAGGTGGGCGTGGTCTCCGTCAGCATCATCTCTTCCTCTTGTTCAGCTATTAAAGGAGTCAGAGGTCAATAAGCTATTAAAGAGACAGCAGGTTCTTATGTCCTCAAGAGTCAGTGTACTAAACAGCATTCAATATTAGTATTGTCAATAGAGAGGGTGCAAAGCTGTCATCAAGGCAAAGGATGGCTACTTTGAAGAATCTCAAATAGAAAATCTAATTTGATTTGTTTAACACTATTTTGGTTACTACATGATTCCATATGTGTTATTTCATAGTTTTGATGTCTTCGCTATTATTCTACAATGTAGAAAATATAAAAAATAAAGAAAAACTCTGGAATGAGTAGGTGTGTCCAAATTTTTGACAGGTACTGTACATTTTTTTGTTGTTGTTAAAATGTATTTGTGGTTGCTGCAGCAACAATACTGATGGTAGCAGGAAAGGTTATTCCAAAGTCCTATAAAGTAGTAGTAATAGTAGTAGTAGTAGTAGTAGTTAGGGTTGCACATTTTGGGAAATATTCAGAGGTGGAAACTTTCCGTGGGAATTATTAATATATGGGAAGTAATGGGAATATATGCAAATTAATATTAATACCATTTAAATGTAGATGTTTTGGCATTGGATACATTTACCATACCATATGGAGACAGAAACACAAACCTTTTAGCTTATCATAAGTAGACATAATTGCAAATGATTAAATCCTTCCAATCGAAAAAAATTATGTAGTTACGAATTGAACTTTAATTAAATGAGTTGACTCTTCACATAGGATGATTTCACTGAACAACCAAAGAAAGGGAATATTGAATCATCCCCATTGATCAATTGCATCTCCCAAAAACATTTTCAACATACATCCGTAAAATGATAGTCTAGAAACTAAAGCTTTGGTTGTCTTCCTCTCAGGCTTCCATGTCTTCTCCCTGGACCTCCTCAATGTCCACATCTTGAACATCAGACTCTAAGGCTCATCTTCACTGTCACTTTCCAACCTTGTTGAGGATGGCTCATTGTCAGGCTCAAAAAGCCTCAAATTTGCCCGGATGGCCAACAATTTTTCAACTGTTGTACTGGTCAGCCTGTTGCGTGCTTTGGTGTGTGTGTTCCCAAACAAGGACCAGTTGTGCTCTGAGGCGGCTGATGTTGGTGGGATTTGGAGGATGATGGAGGCAACAGGGGAAGGAGCCTCAGATCCACTAAGTCCCTTCCACCAGGTGGCTGATGAGATATGTTGGCACGACTGCCATATTGCATCTCCATCCCAAAGCCCTTGCTTGGAAGTGTACTTCGCCAGACTGCCAAGAACCTTGCCCTCATCCAGGCCAAGGTGGCGAGACACGGTAGTGATGACACCATAGGCCTTGTTGATCTCTGCACCAGACAGGATGCTCTTGCCAGCATACTTGGGGTCCAACATGTACGCTGCATCGTATATGGGTTTCAGGCAGAAGTATTCAAGCTTTTGAATGTATTTCAGAACTGCAGTTTCCTCTGCTTGGAGCAAAAGTGAAGTGGGCAGGGGAGGACGGATTTCTTCTCTTACATCTGCAAGCAAGTCTGAACATCAGACAGAATGGCATTGTCTACCTCAATCCGTGTATTGGCTACTGCTATAGGTTTCAGGAGTTTCAGGCTGCTTACCACTCTCTCCCAAAATACATCATCCAGGAGGGTTCTCTTGATGGGGCTGTCCATATCGGCAGAGAGACTCGTTCCCCTCCAGGAGACTGTCAAACATGATGACAACACCACGGGTGTTGCTGGGCAGCTTCAATGTGGTGTTTTTATTCTTCCCACTTTGCTTGGTGAGGTAGATTGCTGCTATAACTTGATGACCCTTCACATACCTAACCATTTCCTTGGCTCTCTTGTAGAGTGTATCCATTGTTTTCAGTGCCATGATGTCCTTGAGGAGCAGATTCAATGTATGAGCAGCACAGCCAATGGGTGTGAATTGAGGGTAGGACTCCTCCACTTTAGACCAAGCAGCTTTCCTGTTCGTAGCATTGTCTGTCACCAGTGCAAATACCTTCTGTGGTCCAAGGTCATTGATGACTGCCTTCAGCTCATCTGAAATGTAGAGACCGGTGTGTCTGTTGTCCTTTGTGTCTGTGCTCTTGTAGAATACTGGTTGAGGGGTGGAGATGATGTAGTTAATTATTCCTTGCCCACTAACATTCAACCACCCATCAGAGATGATTGCAATACAGTCTGCTTTCTCTTTAATTTGCTTGACCTTCACTTGAACTCTGTTGAACTTGACATCCAGCAAATTAGTAGATAGATCATGTCTGGTTTGAGGGGGGTATGCTGGGTGAAGAAGCATCAGAGGTGTGAGCATCAGAGGTGAACCAGCTCGAGCAAGACATTCATCAGTATTTCTCTGACTACGTTCCTCCATTGAGTCAAAGAAATGTCTGATTCCAGGAGGACCATGAGCTGTTGCTATCGATATAAATGATTCCTCATTTTCACCTCGAATAGAAGTAAAGGGACTTTGCAGAGGTTGCTTGTTGTGAGCGCTGAGAGAACTTTATGCACTTGGCATCTTTGTTGCATTCTTCACATATGATTTGGCACAGTATTTGCAAATGTACACAGCTTTTCCTTCTACATTAGCTGCAGTGAAATGTCTCCACACATCAAATAGTACCCATGGCATTTTCCTGTAAAGATTAGGAAAAAAATGAGTAAAAGATAACCAAATACAATTCCATGTACAGATAAATAGCTAAGCAGTTAGATTAAACAACTCCTTTGTAAGATAAATGTTTTAAAATGAAACATGTATGGAAACAGGTGAATTAACACTCCTCAGTTAGCAGGTTCAAGCAAGCTAAAACCCACATGGTAGCAAAAACTAACTAGCAGAAATTGTTAACAAGTTAGAAATTATTTAAACACACTTTTCTGTAGGCTACTATTGACTAGTTAACAAAAAATCATGTATGTCATATACAATATATTCACCACACCCAGTATTGTAATCAAAACTTACCAGAAAGCATGTAGTCCTTGGCTCAGACAGAGTAGTAGTGTGAGCTCAATAGCAGCTCATTAGTGTGCAAGATCTTGAGAATCAGCTGTACATGTGATGGAAGAATGCACTGTGCATGCAGAGGGTTGCAATTTCATTGAATTGGGGATAGTTTAACCAAAATATGCCACAAGACCTAGAATTGTCTTATGTGTATCCCACAAAAAAAGGTTCACTGTTATAAGCTAACTTTTTTGATGAATTTAAGCAAAATTCCCCAAATTCCAGGGCTTAACTTCCCATGGAAAAATTCCGGAAATTTACCAGAAATTTTCCGACCCTTTGCAACCCTAGTAGTAGTAGCAGTAGTCGTAATTGTTGTTGTTGTGATTGTAGTAATACTAATAGTTGCAGAAGTAATGCAGTGCTGTAGTAGCAGTGTTGAAAGCAGCTCCAGTAGTAGTTGTTGACAGGGTGGAGGTCTAACCTGTGCTGCCCTCTGCCTTCATGGCCCTCATGAGCTCGTTGGCCCTCTCCTGGCAGTGCAGGGACTCCAGCAGGTACAGCACATAGTCATCAAACATCAGGTGGATCAGGTGGAACGAGCCTACAAACAGGAAGAGAGATAAAGAGAGAGTGAGCGAGAGAGAGAGAGAGAGTTTCTCAGAGCATTCACAGTCAGCCCAGCAAAATCAGTCTACCTGAACAGAGCAATACTCAATCATGAGGCATCAAAGCCAAAGGAACTGCACAATATTAAGAAGTGCTATAGATGGAAGGAAAGTAGTGTAGAAACCTGCCAAAAAATAATCAGGCAACAACAAATTCTATCCAATTTGGACAACTTCCTGGACAAAACATTTCACCGTAATAGTGAAGGTGTAAACTTGGCAGTAGAAAGCCTAAACAGTATATTTGACCTTTGAGCTTCCCTATCAATTAAAAAAAATTCAAGCAGACAACATAAGAAAATTAACAACAATGACAAAAGGTTTGATGAAGAATGCAAAAACCTAAGATAGAAATGTAGATACCTATCCAACCAAAAACATAGATACCCAGAAAACCTGAGTCTACGCCTTCACTATGGTGAATCACTAAAACAATGTAGAAATACATTACGGAAAAATAAGAAACAGCACGTCAGAAATCAGTTCAATGTAATTGAAGAGTCCATAGAATCGAATCACTTCTGGGAAAATTGGAACACACTAAACAAACAACAACACAAAGAGTTATCTATCCAAAACAGAGATGTGTGGATAAACCACTTCTCCAATCTTTTTGGCTCTATAACAAAGAATGAACAGCAAAAACATATGCATGATAAATTACAAATGTTAGAATCAGCTATTAAAGACTACCAGAATGCGCTGGATTCTCCAATTCCATTGTATGAACTACAGTACAAAATACAAACCCTCCAACCCAAAATGTCCTGTGGTGTTGATGATATCCTACATCAAATTATAAAATATACAGACCACAAATTCCAAATGGCTATACTTAAACTCTTTAACATCATCCTCAACTCTGGAATCTTATAATATTTGGAACCAAGGACTGATAACCCCAATACACAAAAGTGGAGACAAATTTGACAGTAAATCTCAGTAAGACAAAAATAAAGGTTTTCCAAAAAAGGCCCAGTTGCCAGGACAACGAATACAAATTCCATCCAGACACCGTTGCCCTCGAGCACACAAAGAAATGTACATACCTCGGCCTCAACATCAGCGCCACAGGTAACTTCCACAAAGATGTGAACGAGCTGAGAGACCAATTATCAAAATCCAGAAAAGAGACGTTAAATTCTACAACCACCTGAAAGGAAGCGATTCCCAAACTTTCCATAACAAAGCAATCACCTACAGAGAGATGAACCTGGAGAAGAGTCCCCTAAGCAAGCTGGTCCTGGGGCTCTGTTCACAAACACAAACAGACCCGACAGAGCCCTAGGACAGCAACACAATTAGACCCAACCAAATCATGAGAAAACAAAAAGATAATTACTTGACACATTGGAAATATGTATATTTTTTTAACAGAGCAAACCAGAATCCTCTTTGGCCCTAAACAGAAAGTACATAGTGCCAGAATACCTGACCACTATGACTGACCCAAAATTAAGGAAAGCTTTGAGTATGTACAGACTCAGTGAGCATAGCCTTGCTATTGAGAAAGGTCGCCGAAGGCAGACCTGGCTCTCAAGAGAAGACAGGCTATCTGCACACTGCCCCCAAAATGAGGTGGAAACTGAGCTGCACTTCCTAACCTCCTGTCAAATGTATGACCATATTAGAGAAACATATTTCTCTCAGATTATACAGACCCACAAATAATTTGAAAACAAATCCAATTTTGATAAACTCCCATATCTATTGGGTGAAATACCACAGTGTGCAATCACAACACCAAAATTTGTGACCTGTTGCCACAAGAAAAGGGCAACCAGTGAAGAACAAACACCATTGTAAAAATAACCCATATTGATGTTTATTTATTTTCCCTTTTTTACTTTAACTATTTGCACATCGTTACAAGACTGTATGTAGACATAATATGATATTTGAAATGTCTTTTATTTTTATAATGTAAAATGTATTTGATTGTTTATATCACTTTTGTTTATCCATTTCACTTGCTTTGGCAATGTAAACATATGTTTCCCATGCCAGTAAAGAAAGAAAGAAAGAAAGAAAGAAAGAAAGAAAGAGAGAGAGAAAGAGAGAGAGAGAGAGAGAGAGAGAAAGAGAGAAAGAGAGAGAGAGAGAGAGAGAGAGAGAGAGAGAAAGAGAGAAAGAGAGAGAGAGAGAGAGAGAGAGAGAGAGAGAGAGAAAGAGAGAGAGAGAGAGAGAGAGAGAGAGAAGAGAGAGAGAGAGAGAGAGAAACTAAGGAAACAGTCCTTGCCAGGATGGATCAGTGTTCCTATCATCCAACCAACAAGTCTAATCATTCTAAAGGGAAGTAATGAGCTATATAAAGTTCAAATGAAGATTCTAAGATGTGCAGTGTATTTGAGTGTTGTCTGTGGTTGTGGGCCTAGAAATCATCCATTCAAAGCTATGAACATACACTTATACATTTGAAAACACAGTTTACAAAACAGCGTGAAAGATCAGACTGTGTGTTTCATTGATCAATCAATCAAATATATTTAGAAAGCCCTTTTTACATCAGCCGATGTCACAAAGTGCTATACAGAAACCCAGCCTAAAACCCCAAACAGCAAGCAATGCAGATGTAGAAGCAGGGTGGCTAGGAAAAACTGCCTAGAAAGGCAGGAACCTAGGAAGAAACCTAGAGAGGAACCAGGCTCTGAGGGGTGGCCAGTCCTCTTCTGGCTGTGCTGGGTGGAGATTATAACAGAACATGGCCAAGATGTTCAAACGTTCATAGATGACCAGCAGAGTCAGATAACAATAATCACACTGGTTGTAGAGGGTTACTAGTCCTTCCAAACATCTGACAGACTGCCTCATAGCAGCACACTCAACTCAACAGGCAGTGTGAGGGAGCAGAATGACTGGGCGGCCATTGCCATTAAAAGAGACAGGGGGGCTGTTTCTTGTTTCCTGGTACAAAGTCCTTGCCCAAAATATGACGGCCGACCCCTGGGTTGGGTATGGGAGATGACTGAGATTGTGGCTGGAGAAGGAAGGAGCGTGACACAATCATGACATTGTGCTGGTCACTCCAGCCACCGTGTGCATAATAAACACCAGCGGCTTTTCAGGGAACAGAGGAGTGCAATACTGCCTGGTCATAAATTGGAAAAGACAACAACAAAAAACATTGGGGAAGAGAGGGCTGGGGGGTAGCCATTGTTAATTAGCTGTTTTCGCACAGAGAGCTGCTTTAGCAAAACATTGCAACCAGCTGTGGCTTTGATATTCACAGACAAGCCTGAAGGGGAGAGGAGAAGAGGGGGAAGGGAAGTCACTTTCTTTCTTTTTTACAGCCCCTATCTCTTTCAGTGCCTTGGTCATGCACCGCTAGCTAGTAAAGTAAAGGCTAGGGGGGCCATACCAGCAAGGCAGCCATCTTACCACCACGCTTTCCCCGTTTTGGATTGGGAGAACATCGGAAGGCAATTATCTGCTGAGTCTGCGCAAAACGTTCCTATTTCCACAAAATGGGGGGAGGGGCTTAAACTACTTTTGGACCTACATGCATAGTAGTATATTCAAATAACTCAGTTCAGTAAGTTTTGGTGCAGTTTTGGGGCAATGTTCTTCCCAAACTATTTTAGTTACTTGGACCAAAACTAGAACTAGGCAACTTCTGTCTGACACTCGTGACACCAGAAATATGGTTCAATAACATTACATAACCCCTAAAAACAACTTTCCTGGTGTTGGCTGATACATGCCCCAGCCCAATGCTAGATTCAACACTCACCAAAGCTAGGCGCACTGTGGAGGGTCATATCCCGGATGACTCGGGTCCCGAAGCACGACCACATGAGCAGGAACTGTTGGGCCACCTTCTTCAGGCACCCGGGCCTCTTTCCTGCCACCTTAAGGAGATATTTCCATGAGAAAAGAGGGGGAAGGGAAGAGTTGGAGAGGGAGGGGGGAGAGAATTAACCACTGGGTCCGTATTGGGGCTTAACCCTCAGGAACGAAAAACATGTCAACAAGTCAACTATTTCATTTGCCCCGGGGGACACACCTTCTCATTGAACCATTGTCTGGGGAGTCCGTGACGTTGCCAGGGCAACCACATTTTACAAGCCCATATCTGGAGCATAATGGCCGCAAATGGGAGCCATGAAGACAGCATTAACTAGGATGGCAGCTCGAGTGGCTCTGCGTCAGCAAGTCATGGAGAGACGGATGCCATTAAAATGCATGGTTATTTTTCTGAAGGGCCATTATCCTTACTGATTTTCTGTACAAATATACTTCAACAATAAAATAACACACGAACGGTCCAGAATGGCCTTAGTAAATGCAACACAAACATCACTGTGGAACATTTTAGGGGGCAATTGAAGAAATTATTTTCTATAGTTTCCACTTATGATTAGCCTACAGCATACTGTAGCCATAGTAGAAAGCAAATGCCTAAAGATGATGGCTGGAGGTTTTCTAATGACACATCCTAGATGTTAAAAGGGCTTTCCACTGTCGGTTAGGGGCTCGTAAGTAAGCATTTCACTGTAAGGTCTGCACCTGTTGTATTCGGCGCATGTGACTAATAAAATTTGATTTGATTTTGATTTGATTTTTATATAAACTCAGCAAAAAAAGAAATATCCTCTCACTGTCAACTGCGTTTATTTTCAGCAAACTTAACATGTGTAAATATATGTATGAACAAAACAAGATTCAATAACTGAGACATAAACTAAACAAGTTCCACAGATACTGTATGTGACTAACATAAATAGAATAGTGTATACCTGAACAAAGGGGGGTCAAAATGAAAAGTAACAGTCAGTATCTGGTGTGGCCACCAGCTGCATTAAGTATTGAAGTGCATCTCCTCCTCATGGACTGCACCAGATTTGCCAGTTTTTGCTGTGAGATCTTACCCCACTCTTCCACCAAAGCACCTGCAAGTTCCCGGACATTTCTGGGGGGAATGGCCCTAGCCCTCACCCTCCGATCCAATAGGTCCCAGACGTGCTCAATGGGATTGAGATCCGGGCTCTTCGCTGGCCATGGCAGAACACTGACATTCCTGTCTTGCAGGAAATCACACATAGAATGAGCAGTATGGCTGGTGGCATTGTCATGCTGGAGGGTCATGTCAGGATGAGCTTGCTGGAAGGGTACCACATGAGGGAGGAGGATGTCTTCCCTGTAACGCACAGCGTTGAGATTGCCTGCAATGACAACAAGCTCAGTCCGATGATGCTGTGACACAACGCCCCAGACAATGACGGACCCTCCACCTCCAAATCGATCCCGCTCCAGAGTACAGGCCTCGGCGTAAAGCTCATTCTTTCGAAATGCGAATCTGACCATCACCCCTGGTGAGACAAAACCGTGACTCGTCAGTGAAGAGCACTTTTTGCCAGTCTTGTCTGGTCCAGCGACGGTGGGTTTGTGCCCATAGGTGACATTGTTGCCGGTGATGTCTGGTGAGGACCTGCCTTACAACAGGCCTACAGGCCCTCAGTCCAGGCTCTCTCAGCCTATTGCAGACAGTCTGAGCACTGATGAAGGGATTGTGCGTTCCTGGTGTAACTCGGGCAGTTGTTGTTGCCATCCTGTACCTGTCCCGCAGATGTGATGTTCGGATGTACCGATCCTGTACAGGTGTTGTTACACATGGTCTGCCACTGCGAGGACGATCAGCTGTCCGTCCTGTCTTCCTGCAGCGCTATCTTAGGCGTCTCACAGTACGGACATTGCAATTTATTGCTCTGGCCACATTTGCAGTCCTCCTGCCTCCTTGCAGCATGTCTAAGGCACGTTCCCGCAGATGAGCAGGGACCCTGGGCATCTTTCTTTTGGTGTTTTTCAGAGTCAGTAGAAAGGCCTCTTTAGTGTCCTAAGTTTTCATAACTGTGACCTTAATTGCCTACCGTCTGTAAGCTGTTAGTGTCTTAACGACTGTTCCACAGGTGCATGTTCATTAATTGTTTATGGTTCATTGAACAAGCACGGGAAATAGTGTTTAAACCCTTTACAATGAAAATCTGTGAAGTTATTTGGATTTTTACAAATTATCTTTGAAAGACAGGGTCCTGAAAAAGGGCCGTTTCTTTTTTTGCTGAGTTATATGAAGTATTTACATCCTCAACTGACCTTGACAACACAGCGGTCCACCATGGAGTCTAGCCACTCGATGTAGGCCTCTATAGGAGACTGCTCCTCCAGCAGATGGTCAAATTCCTGGTACACTGAGAGAGGAAGGAGACGAGAGCTGCATTTAGCCACAGTTTGTCAACACATAGCCTATGTCATCCTTCAGGGGACATATATTTGTAACTGGTGGAGAAAGCTCCATACTTGTCTACACAGATCGGAGTCTTGGCAGATAGCAATTTGGATCAAATGAAAAGGTTGAAAAATTGTCGTGTGTGACTATGGACCTAAACTACCCTTACTTAAATCAATCAAACTACCAAAACCAGCAGCATATACAGTATGTCTTGTATATGAGGCTGTGTCTTATTTGTTGTCATAGTCACCGATCGCTGCAGCTGTAAACAGCCCATCTGTAAATTGCCCATCTAACTACCTCATCCCCATATTTGTTTTTTGTTTTTCTGCTCTTTTGCACACCAGTATTTCTACTTGCACATCCTCATCTGCACATCTATCACTCCAGTGTTAATTGCTAAATTGTAATTACTTCCCCACTATGGCCTATTTATTGCCTTACCTCCTTACTTCATTTGCACACACTGTTTACAGATTTTCTATTGTGTTATTGACTGTATGTTTGTTTATCCCATGTGTAACTCTGTGTTGCTGTTTTTGTCGCACTGCTTTGCTTTATCTTGGCCATGTCGCAGTTGTAAATGAGAACTTGTTCTCAACTGGCCTACCTGGTTAAATAAAGGTGAAATAAAATGTAAAAAAATAGTGCATAATTTCTCTCTGTCTAATAGAACAGAATGAGAGTGGGACGTGGAAATGGCCTCTTTATGCCAATCTGTGAACTGTGACCCTAGCACGGCCATTTGAGGGGGTTGACACTGAAATGAATTTGAAATGGTCCACAGGGTGTTTCAGAGAAGAGTCAACTTGCTTAACCTTTTAGCTTTCATCATTAAGGCTTGACTTTCCTGGCCGTGGGAATGATTGTCCAATGGCTGACATCTACTGTGTGTTATTGACAGCTGTGTGTGAAGTGCATTTCTCTCCTACAATGCTATTAAGGAGAGCAAGCAATTTAAGTTAAAAGTATTGGAGCACAATAGGGTTTTTTGGAATGTGGATTCTAGGATTTTGGACTAAACGTAACTTACTGTGAACGCTACTACAGGGATTGTGTGTGTGTGTGTGTGTGTACATTTGTGTGTCTGCATCCGTACGTGTGTGCGTGTCTGTGGCCTTACAGTGGATGATGAGCCGCCGGTGCTCCTCCCGTGTGTCCTCCATGGTGTAAAGCGTCTGCTTGGTGATGCTGTTCAGGTCCACGTTCCGCCAGTCCTCCATCATCTGAAAGGTGATGTCTGCACTGTGGATCACCGTCCGCGATGCCTGCCCAGAGACAGATCAACAAACACACACATTATTAGATAGTGATACACACCGCATATACCTTTATCAGTCATATTTTCATATGGATTTCATTACATTTATACAGTGAAATAGCTACCTGACATAGATGGTTCAAAGATGTCTGCCTCTTGAGAACTTGAGAAAATCTTCTAGATACTGTGGATAAAAGGGAGAGGAAATATTAACTGTTATGTTTTCTACAGTATAACGTTTGCTTATTAAAACCTGTTAAAACCTCAAATTGGTGCATTCTCCTTTTTCCAAGACTCAGTATATCATCGTTGTTATAAAACCAGGAGAGTAATGACTGTATTTTTCAATGCAGACTCCTACATTCAAATTTGATATTCCTCAGGTTTTCAGGCAGGTCGTGAAGTGCTACTTTAAGCCACTCATCCAGCTGTTTGGCAAACTTCCGGATCACCTGGGTCAAACTGGAACAAATCTACATTACATCACAAATAACCAAGGTTGTATAACACAAAGGTAAAAGTCAAGCTTTCCTCACAGCCCTTTTTCTCTATAGCGGCTGTAACTCAGTGCATGTCGTTTTAGTCTTTTTAAACAAACAATATGCATGTCAAATATGTTTAGAACAATTATGTGGATCTCATGGACTGTCAGTCTTTCCATTTATATCTATGTCTATGAATTTGAAATGGAATGAAACAAAAACTCAGGATTGTGGCTTTAGTGATTGCTGGGGAAGGGAGAAGAGCTACACTACACTAAACACGCACTCACCTATCAGGCAGTGCTTGCAGGACGGTGGGCATAAGAACCCCAGAGATTGCCTTGTAAAGAATGGAGTCACAGACGCCCACGATGTTGACCACAGTGGAGGAGCCCAGGACAGGGAGCATGTGGGGGGGCATGCCCTGCCAAAAGTGCAGCAGGAAGCTCTGGACCTGGAGACACCCAAGAGAGGAGGGTCATTCTCTCAACGTCACGTACAATACAACTTAAGAGACTAAAGACACTAACCCAACTTTTCTAATGAGATACATTTAGGTTAGAAGTGGTTTATTGTGGCAGACTGGTAGCACAACACATTTGGTTCCGTGTTCCGAGATTAGGTAAGAACTAAACCGATTCTCATGAAAATGGGATATCTTCATTTAGAAGTCCAAGAACGTTTAGCTCGTAATCATTTTTGTGACCACATTCAACAAGAGAGTTAAGTGTTACAGTCAAAAAAAAATCCTAAACAAAGTCCTGTCACATTTAATGGGACTGGTAAATAAAGGTGCAAAATATGGACAGATATGAAAAGTGTCTTGCCTCGTCAAAGTTGGCGCGTATTACTGTGTCCAGTATCCTCTGGCAGTGAGTTCTGTACATCATGATGAACGTTGACACCTGTGGGAAAACATAAAGAAGGCTGAGTATAAATGAACGGCAGTAACGTGGTCCAAGTCTGTATCACACTGCTACTTCGAGAGCTTGGGACTATAAGGTTCTATCTGCATTTTAGTCAAAATTGAGCTTTTGACATAGTCTTGTTCTGTTCAATTTTCTCTACCTATATAGTACTCTAAATACCCCAATTCATGTTGTTAAGTTCAAAAGAATACAAGATAAAAATCACTGCCACCATTCAAACCAAGGAGTGTTCCGAATGTTAAAGCCAATTATCTCAGAATCATATTCTTGCAGATAGAACCCATAGTACCAAGCTCTCGATCAAAGGCACATATTGTTTCCTAGTGATATTCTTAGTGAATGACCAGGATGCTGCTTCAGTTAAGACACATTCTAATCTGAAAACTGGGTTCTACTCTCTACCACACAGTGTAATTGGTAGCTAGTGTTTTCAAGTGATATCATACATCAATGGATTGATACGAAAAACAAGACAATAAATCCTATCCAAAAACATCGGCACCAATAAATACCTGCAACAGGTCACACACCAAAACTACATAAAACAGTCTTTAGAGTTCAGCAACTGACCAACCATTGAAAATCATGGCCCCCTAATTTAAAGCTAGACAGTTAGTGGCTGTCTTTTGTCTGGCACTGGATCTTATTATCTCCCCACAAGATTAAGAGTTAGTGAGGAGCCAGCAGCATATAAATCCTCAAGGTCCTTCTTCTCTAAACTCAGAGTCAGTGA